>NW_026585895.1:41686017-41693245 GCF_907164565.1 Psammomys obesus | reverse complement strand
CATCAGGGAGATGCAAATCAAAACAACCCTGAGATTTCACCTTACACCCATCAGAATGGCCAAGATGAAAATCTCAAGGGACAACACATGCTGGAGAGGTTGTGGAGAAAGGGGAACCCTTCTCCACTGCTGGTGGGAATGTAAACTGGTACAACCACTCTGGAAATCAATCTGGCGCTTTCTCAGACAACTAGGAATAGCGCTTCCTCAAGATCCAGCCATACCACTCCTAGGCATATACCCAAAAGAGGCGCAAGTACACAAAAAGGACATTTGCTCAACCATGTTTGTAGCAGCTTTATTTGTAATATCCAGAAGCTGCAAACAACCCAGATGCCCCTCAACTGAAGAATGGATGCAGAAACTGTGGTACATCTATACAATGGAGTATTACTCAGCAATGAAAAATAAGGAAATCATGAAATTTGCAGGTAAATGGTGGGACCTGGAAAGGATCATCCTGAGTGAGTTGTCCCAGAAGCAAAAAGACACTCACGGTATATACTCACTCATATAAACATACAATATAGAATAAACCCACTAAAATCTGTACATCTAAACAAACTATGCAAAAGAGAGGACCCTAACTAAAATGTTCAATCCCCATCCTGAAAGGCAAAGAGGATGGACATCAGAAGAAAAAGAAAAGAGGAAACAACCTCGGAACTTGCTACAGAGGGCCTCTGAAAGCCAGAAGAAAACAGGAAACAACCTTGAAACCTGCCACAGAGGGCCTCTGAAAGCTTCTGCAGTATAGACTGTCAAAGCATATGCTGAGCCTGATGGCCAACTGATGGGCAGAGTGAATGGAATTTTATGTAAGAAGTGGGAAATAGTAAGAGCTGGAGGGGACGGGAACTCCACAAGCAGAGCAACAGAACAAGATAATTTGAACACAGGGAACTTCCCAGAGACTCATACTCCAACCAAGGACTATTGGTGGAGATGACCTGGAACCCCTGCACAGGTGTAGCCCATGGCAGTTCAGTGTCCAAGTGGGTTACATAGTAATGGGAAGAGGGACTGCCTCTGACATAATCTGATTGGCCTGCTCGTTGATCACTTCCCCCTGGGGGGGGAGCAGCCTTACCAGGCCACAGTAGAGGACAATGCAGCCACTTTTGATGAGAACGGATAGACTAAGATTAGAAAGAGGAGACCCTCCCCTATCAGTGGACTTGGGGAGTGGCATGCATGCAGAAAGGGGAGCGAGGGTGGGATTGGCAGGGGAGGAGGGAAGGGCTTATGGGGGGATACAAAATGAATAAAGTGTAATTAATAAAAAATTTAAAAAAATATTTATCATAATTTATTATCCAAGTTATTATAACTTACCTGGATTAAAATAGTAAAAAAATTCAAGGGAAATACATAAGCATTTTATTTACAAATTTTATGTTTTAATCACAACTTTGTAATGTTCCTCATAGTCTTGGTATGAATATGAATAAATATCTTTTATTAGTAGAAAAAAAAAGAATAAAAAAAGTGATAAATCAATAAAATTTAAGTTTCCAGTATAAGTAAATCCAGTCAGTTCCTAGTTTGTTCCAATCAATTCCAGTTAGTCTCTGGTTATGATTTAATTTTTTTTAATTTGTTTTTTTTTTTTTTGTTTGTTTTGTTTTCTTTTGTTTCGTTTTCTGCTTCTGGACTTTTGTCATGTGCTTTGTAACATGTGTCCTCACTTGTCTTTTCTTAATTTAAAGTTGTTTTTGGTGTTTGTGTGTGTGAACATGTTGTTCATTTTCCTTCTTCTGATCTCACAATGTTTTTTTTGATTAGTGTTAGTTCATATTTTCAGGGTAGGTTTGGAGATATTTAGAAATACTTTGTAAAACCCCGTATGGTCATTGAATCACACCTCAGAACCTCACTGCCATGTCTGACCTTATGAGGCTCCCTGAGAACAATTAAGGATCTCTGCTGTTGTTAGGCATTGCCGGGCAACGATAAAAACATTTACAGAATTAGTGCTACAACAGTCAGCAAAATCATTTTGCTTTGTTATAGATATAGTTGAACAATATGTGATGCTGTAAGGTCCCTTTCCTCACACTCAGACAATATTTCTGCTTCTGTCAATGACAGAAAGTGTCTAACACACCTTCATGCCCTACTTAAGCAGATTGAGGACTTTACAGTGAAACATTCCTTAATATCATACTATGTAGTAGAAATTTCTAAGCACTGGGGAATAAGAGGCAGAATGACCTCTTTAATGACCTCTCAAGTGCATTTAATACATGTGGGCATAAAAATATTAGGACAGAGTTGTTTCACAATTATAGTAAAGAGTGCCTGGTAATTGGAGGAATTGTTAAGGAAATTCGTCCTCACTTGAACCTGAAACTTATCTTTATAATTAGTTCATAAATTCCTTGTGAAATGCAGCCTGGTCTTTCAGATTTCAGGACACAGCAAGAGTTAACTGCATGTTATGACTGTGTAGGAAAATTGTTGTTTCAGGCCTTTGTAATCATGTGAGTATCAAACTGACTCCATTATATTGTGTATACAGGATACGTGTCTAGTCTTTCATGAAAGTGATGTGAGTAGAATAAGGACTCTGTTCTCTAGTAGGATGCAGATTAGCATCTTCTCAAAGAACTGGTATGTGGAGTCTTAAGAAACCAAACCCTAGAAACAGGTTGCTTACATCCAAATTCCAAGTCTTCCCATGAATGTGTGAACCTAGGTAATCTTTTTTTAATTAAATTTTTATTTTTTATATTAATTACATTTTACTCACTTTGTATCCCAGCCACAGCTCCCCCCCCCATTCCCGCCCAATCCTACCCTCCCTCCCTCATCTCTTCCCATGTCCCTCTCCCAGTCCACTGATAGGGGAGGTCCTTCTCCCCTTCCATCTGACCCTAGCTTATCAGGCCTAATCAGGAATGGCTGCATTGTCCTCCTCTGTGTCCTGGCAAGGCTCCTCCTCCCACAGGAGGAGGTGATCAAAGAGTCAGCCACTGAGTTCAAGTCAGAGACAGTCCCTGTTCCCCTTACTAGGGTACCCACTTGGATACTGAGCTGCCATGGGCTACATCTGAGCAGGGGTTCTAGATTATCTGGGTTATATCCATGAATGGTCCTTGGTTGGAGTATTAGTTTCACAAAGACCCCTGTGCCCAGATTTTTTGGTTCTTTTCTTGTGGAACTCCTGTCCTCTCCAGGTCTTACTATTTCTCACTTCTTTCATAAGATTCCCTGCACTCTGCCCAAAATTTGGTTATGAGTCTCAGCATCTGCTTTGATACACTGATGGTTAGAGTGTTTCAGAGTCCCTCTGTGTTAGGCTCCTATCCTGTTTCCTGTTTTCTCGTTCTTCCAATGTCCATCCCATTTGTCTTTCTGAGTGAGGATTGATCATCTTACCCAGGGTCCTCTTTCTTGCTTAGCTTCTTTAGGTGTACAAATTTTAGTATGTTTATCCTATGTTATATGTCTAATATCCACTTGTAAGTGAGCATATGCTGTGTGTCTTTCTGCTTCTGGGATACCTCACTCAGGATGATCTTTCCTAGATTCCACCATTTGCCTACAAATTTCATAATTTCCTTGTTTTTAATTGCTGAATAGTAGTCCATTGTGTAATGTACCACAGTTTCTGTATCCATTCTTCAGTTGAGGGACATTTGGGTTGTTTCCAGAACCTAGGTAATCATAATGAGCCTAAAATTTATCAAATGTTGAAAAATCAATAGGAACTTCAAATTTTATATCGCCCCAACAAAAAGTGTAGAAACTAATACTCAAAACTAATTTAGAAGATAAATAACATGCTAGTGAGTATTCAGCAATATACTCATCCAACACCTTACATATGGCGTATATGCATACATATGCTTTTGTTTTACTAATGCTGATATACTGGTTTACTTGTAATATCAGATTATCCATGCACAACTATACTATACTCCTGTATCTATGTACATTCATCAGTTGACTTCCCAAATAAAAAACTCATTAGAAAGAACAATATTTTAAAAAAATCCCTATTGTATTGAAAGAGGTACCATTCAAGTTAGCATAAATTCTAAGAGGATCTCCTGCTAGTTTCTGAAGGAAAAGCATCTTCTTCTTTGTATATATAAGAAAGATTTAGTATACATGTATTTTTCAAATTTGTCAGTAAGTTTTTTATAATCAAAATGAATATTTACTTTTGTAATTTACCTCCAAGATATTACCTGCATAAAATATTTGTTTGTCATAATTAATATGGGAATAAATTCACAAATAAAAATGTTTACAGTTCTTAATTGTGCCAGATAATAAACAATCTTTATCCAAGATCACAAAAACTTTCTTAGCCCCAAATAGTACCTATTGTGTAATTACACCATGTATAAATATTCAAAAGAACATCTGCCTGTAACCATAACAACAGACTCTGTAGTCTTTAAGAAATGGTTGTTTGAAATTAAATTACAAGCATCACAGGTTTATTGGGTTTTTTTTTTTTAGAATTTATGAGAAACTTCTTTCTCATAAATTTAGCTCTAAATCTGAATTGTAAAAATAATTATTTGTGTTCATTTCTTGCCTAAATAGATATATTAAATAGATATATTAAAATCAAATCTTTAAAATTTAAAAGTTAATAACAGAGTATTTCAATGTAACTGCAAAGTTTAGTTAAATGTTTATTTGCTTTGCACACAAAATTAGAAATTGATTTTTATCTTGGCATTATCTTGGCATTATCTCATTTCCTCACAGAAAGCATTCTTTCTTTATGAGTGAATTTGTTGAAACATGCAGGTCATTTCCAGTTCAAATATGTATCCACTTTTGAGAAGTTATGGATACATGTCTGAAGAACTGTGACATCACACTTTCTCTTATTATCCTGTAAGTTTTACAAACACTGTGGTCCTTAAGCTAAAGATACACACTTTCTAGATGAAAAGGGAAGGCATTTACAATAAAAGGCAGTTGTATAATCTTCAGTGCTCAGTATTTGTTGTCTACTTAGATACATTTAGGAAATAATTCACACGGAAAAGATTGTTGATGTCTTTGGAAAACAATGATATTATTACAGCTGGATAAACATAAGATATGAAAACTCTCATCTCAGCTGGTCTACAAGCCAGTCATTCTTTCCACTGTGTATGTTTCTTCTTGTATTTCCCATGTTCTCAGAAGAATTGGCATAAGCTAAAATACATATGCATAAAATAATCTTAATCCTCATTCAGAAGGACAAACAGGATAGTCATCAGAAATGGGAGAAGACAGGAGTCTACCACATAGGGCTCTGAAAGACTCTACTAGGCAAGATATCAAAGCTGATTCAGAGACTTATAGCCAAACTTTGGGCAGAGTGCAGGGAATGTTATGGAAGAGGGAGACAGAAAGAAGGGGACAGGAGTTCCACAAGGAAACCAACAAGGCCAAAAATGTGGGCCCAGAGTGTCCTGCAGAGACCAATGAATCAACCAAGAACCATACGTGGAGAGGACCTATACCCC
Organism: Psammomys obesus; assembly: GCF_907164565.1. Taxonomy (NCBI): domain Eukaryota; kingdom Metazoa; phylum Chordata; class Mammalia; order Rodentia; family Muridae; genus Psammomys; species Psammomys obesus. Next base: position 41,687,762 of record NW_026585895.1, on the reverse strand, counting down.
AGCTTATATGCAGCCCATAGGCAGGTCAGTCTCCATGGGGTTCCCCAGTAAGTGGAACAGGGGCAATCTCCTGCATGAGCTCGATTATCTGCTCTTTGATCACCTCCACCTGGCAGAGTGGCCTTACTAGACCACAGAGAAAGAAAATCTGAGAGGCTGTGATTACACCTGATAGGCTAGGGTCAGATAGTAGGGGAGGAGGATGTCCCCTATCAGTGAACTAATGGAGGGGTATAGGAGAAGAAGAAGGAGGGAGGGTGGGACAAGCAGGAGATGAAGGAGGGGGCTACAGCTGGACACATGGTGAATAAAGTGTAATAAATAAATAATAATAAAATTTAAAAAATTGTTTGCATCATCATCACATTTATTGGTAAAATGGATACAGATACAGGGTATGAAATGTGTCTTTTACATGCACTCATTATATTTTTCAAATTAAGAATAACACATGCTATTATTTGTAGGTAGCTAATAGATCATTATGAAAAATAGCTAAAATATGTATTTTTAGACATAAAGTATGGAGCTAAAGCTATTGATCACTGGAAGAGTATATTTGAGGTGTGAACTTGAAACAACAGTACATGCTTGCAATTATTTAGGTAGTGTATTACAAATTCATCATTACACTATTCCTTTTATTAAAGAGAGTTTAACTATTCTGATGGAAATATGCAAGACTGTGTGCCTTAAGCTTTTTCTTTTTATTTTGTTTTGTTGATTCCTGGAAAACACACTCTTAAGCTATGGTTGTTTTTCTATGAAAGAAGGGGAATATAAAAGGACTTCAAGGTGACAGCAGCTCCACACGAAGACCAAAAAAAAAATCCAAAAAACTGGGTTCATAGGGGACTTCAGACACCAATGAGTCAACCAAAGGCCTTGCATAGAGAGGACCCTGCTCAGATGTAGCCCATAGGTAGCTCAGTCTCCATGTGGGTTTCCTAGAGAAGGGAGAAGAGACAGTCTCTGACATGAACTTGGTTGCCTGCTCTTTGATAACTTCTCCTTGGTGGGGCAACATAGTCAGCCCACAGAGGAAGTGGATGAAGGCAGCCCTGATGGTTCCTTATAGACTAGGGTCAGAAAATAGGGGAGGAGGATGTTCCCTATCAGTGGACTAAGAAAGAGGGAAAGGGAGGAGGAGGAAGGAGGCTGGGACCTGGAAGAGATTTGAGAGGGGGCTACAACTGGGATACAAAGTGAGTAACTTGTGACAGAAGAAGGAGGAGGACAAGAAAACTCGAATGTGATGTTGTATAAAAAAAAAAAACTTATTCTTACTTACAAATGTCATGAAAATAGTCACATCTTCCTCTAAGACATATTTAAAAAGCAACCTCAAAATGCCTCTTCCAAGTTTAGTTGTTTCATTGCATTAAGCATCTCAGTGATCCCAAGGTCAGTTCTTGATTTATTTTTTACCAAATGTCAGGAAAGAATTCACACCTTTCTAGAAAATAGGTTGGCCACAATGGCATATTTAAATCACATGCCAATTACAGTAGTGATATGATGTATAAAGGCTTAATAGTATTTTTATTAAATAAGTTTATAAACATAACCTTGTAAGTTCATATAAGTTTAGATGGCATCTCTGAATAATTATCATCATGTAACTATATTGTGTGAAGGAATGGCATTCTATTCCTGAAGCTCTTCTTACAACTGATAAAATACAAATTGTTTATATCCTCATTCTGGGGAAGCAGAAAAACTGTTAAAAATGGCAATATTGAATT
>NW_026585895.1:41670699-41686007 GCF_907164565.1 Psammomys obesus | reverse complement strand
TTTTATAACATCCACCATAATTTATACCTTACTATTTTAATTGACATTTTTAGTGATGAGTTTATGTCGATGGTAACTGAAGGCTTAATTCAGTTTATAGGGTCATCACTATATCTGGGAAGAAATAAAATCCAGAGCTTGATCAGCCTTTGCCAATCCAGGAGTAGCCTTTCCTTCATAAACACGAAATTCTGAATTACAGTTTATGCTTATAAACAGATAATGTTTTATTTTCATTAGAAGGGAAGGATCCTCAATGGCTTGGAACAAGAAGCCAGATTGGTGTGAGATGGTAAGCAAATGAGAGTACAGCAAATGAGAGAGTCAAATAGTTCCTGACAAAATGGCAAAACAGTCAAATTATCCAAAAAATTATGAATGAATGCAAGTGGGGTTAAATTGAGAGTATCTGGCCAATATTGACTTAAATACTCCCAGGGACATTTATTTATAATGGTTTGGTTAAGATTACTTTGAAAATTATGTTGCTAGGGTAAAGAAATACTTTAAAATATAATAAAATTACTATGTAAATACATAGTAAAAAGTTGAAAGGTGTGCACTCCCTTCGAAACAGCAACACGATGCAATTCTTGGCTAATTCTGTACAGTTTAGCCAAAATTAAGCTGTAAGGTATATTATGGCATAATAAATTTCCATTTATAAGCATGAGGGACTTAAAACAGAGATGGACAACATTGGCAATAACCAACGCCTAATGACGGCTAAAGTATCACTGCGGTTACTTGGCAAAACATACTTTGCTGAGTGAATTTAGAGCACTATGCCAGTCCCCTGCAGGTTCCTCTACTTTAACACAATCAGTTTTCATTAAATTTGTTATTTGAACAGAAGTAATTTTGAACATGTAATTATGCTACATTATAGTGTAAAAATCGAACGTGGTGCATTCTACACCTACCAAAATAACATAATCAAAAGTGAGCTAAAATGGTCATAATGTATAGATTTTCACCATGCATCATACAGCTTTGAAACATTAAGGGGGTGACCTTCTGGTCAAAATGTCTGCAATATGTTCCTCATTCTCTTGTTCCAACACTAAACTTTCCCATGGTACTCAGTTTTTCTTTTGAAATTTTGACCTCACTATCTATAGGTACCAATTACATCTCTTGTTTTAAGTGTTGTACTTATACATTTTATAGCTTTGACCAAGTTAGCTGGAAAAGGCATTTTAGGGTCTTCTGTCTCCCTTTTCCCAGAGAATGTGGCATCAACAACAGTTAACTCTTTTTTTTTATTAATTTCATTGACCTTTTAGAAAAAAAAAATCTTGTTCAATTGCATAGAAAGCAGATTTTTAAAATAGCTTTTAAGAATCAATGAAACAAAAAGCTGGTTCTTTGAGAAAATCAACAATATAGACAAATCCTTAGCCAAACTAACTAAAAAGCAGAGAGAATCTATCCAAATCAACAAAATCAGAGATGAAAAGGGTGACATAACTACAGACACTGAGGAAATTCAAACAATCATTAGGTCATACTATAAAAGCCTATATGCCACAAAATTTGAAAACCTAAATGAAATAGACAATTTTCTTGATGGATTCCATCTTCCAACATTAAGTCAAGATCAGGTAGAAAGACTGAATAGCCCTATATCCCCCAAGGAAATTGAAGCAGTCATTCACAGTCTCCCCTCCAAAAAAAAGCCCTGGGCCAGATGGTTTCAGCGCGGAATTCTACCAAACCTTCAAAGAAGTGCTCACACCAATTCTCCTCAAACTAGTCCACAAAATAGAAACAGAAGGTACATTGCCAAACTCATTCTATGAAGCAACAGTCACCCTGATACCTAAACCACACAAAGACCCAACAAAAAAAGAGAACTTCAGACCTATCTCTCTTATGAACATTGACGCAAAAATACTCAATAAAATACTTGCAAACCGAATCCAAGAACACATCAAAGATATCATCCACCATGACCAAGTAGGCTTCATCCCCAGCATGCAAGGGTGGTTCAACATACGGAAATCCATCAATGTAATCCATCACATAAACAAAATGAAGGAGAAAAACCACATGATCATCTCCTTAGATGCTGAAAAAGCATTTAACAAAATCCAACACCCATTCATGTTTAAAGTCTTGGAGAGAACAGGAATACAAGGCACATATCTAAGCATAGTAAAGGCAATATACAGCAAGCCTATAGCCAACATCAAACTCAATGGAGAGAAACTTAAATCAATCCCACTGAAATCAGGGACAAGACAAGGCTGCCCACTCTCTCCATACCTCTTCAACATAGTACTTGAAGTCCTAGCCAGAGCAATAAGACAACTAAAGGAGATCAAGGGGATACAAATAGGAAAGGAAGAGGTCAAAGTGTCACTATTTGCAGATGATATGATAGTATATATGAGCGACCCCAAAAAGTCAACCAGAGTACTCCTCCAGCTGATAAACACCATCAGCAAAGTAGCAGGATACAAAATCAACTCAAAAAAATCAGAAGCCCTCCTGTATACCAAAGACAAAAGGGCCGAGAAAGAAATTAGGGAAACAACACCCTTCACAATAGCCACTAATAACATAACGTACCTTGGGGTGACACTAACCAAGCAAGTGAAAGACCTGTTTGAGAAAAACTTCAAGTCTCTGAAGAAAGAAATTGAAGATCTCAGAAGATGGAAAGATCTCCTGTGCTCATGGATTGGTAGGATTAACATTGTGAAAATGGCCATCCTGCCAAAAGCAATCTACAGATTCAATGCAATTCCCATCAAAATACCAACTCAATTCTTTACAGACCTTGAAAGAAAGATTCTCAGCTTCATATGGAGAAACAAAAAAAACCCAGAATCTCCAAAACAATCCTGTACAACAACAGATCATCTGGAGTTATCTCCATCCCTGATCTCAAGTTGTACTACAGAGCAATAGTAATAAAAACTGCATGGTATTGGCATAAAAACAGAAAGGAGGATCAATGGAACCACATAGAAGACCCAGAAATAAACCCACACACCTATGAATACTCGATTTTTGACAAAGAAGCCAAAACCATTCAATGGAAAAAAGACAGCATCTTCAACAAATGGTGCTGGTCCAACTGGATGTCCACATGCAGAAAAAATGAAAATAGATCCATATTTATCACCCTGCACAAAACTAAAGTCCAAGTAGATCAAAGACCTCAACATAAAACCAGATACTCTAAATCTGTTAGAAGAAAACGTGGGGAACAGCCCAGAACTCATTGGCACAGGAGACAACTTCCTGAACAGAACACCAACAGCACAGCCTCTAAGAGCAACAATCAATAAATGGGACCTCATGAAACTGAAAAGCTTCTGTAAAGCAAAGGACATTGTCATCAAAACAAAACGACTGCCTACAGATTGGGAAAGAATCTTCACTAACCCTTTATCTGACAGAGGACTAATATCCAGTATATACAAAGAACTAAAGAAGCTGAAAAGCAGCAAACCAAGTAATCCAATTAAAAAATGGGGAACAGAGCTAAACAGAGAATTCTCGACAGAGGAATATCGAATGGCAGAGAAACACTTAAAGAAATGCTCATCCTCATTAGCCATCAGGGAAATGCAAATCAAAACGACCCTGAGATATCACCTTATACCCATCAGAATGGCCAAGATGAAAAACTCAAGGGACAACACATGCTGGAGAGGTTGTGGAGAAAGGGGAACCCTCTTCCACTGCTGGTGGAATGTAAACTGGTACAACCACTCTGGAAATCTATCTGGCGCTTTCTAAGACAATTAGGAATAGTGCTTCCTCAAGACCCAGGTATATACCCAGTGGGTATATACCACTGCTAGGTATATACCCAAAATTTGCTCAAGTACACAAAAGGGATATTTGCTCAACCATGTTTATAGCAGCTTTATTTCTAATAGCTACAACCTGGAAACAACCCAGATGTCCATCAATGGAGGAATGGGTACAGAAATTGTGGTATTTTTACACAGTGGAATACTACTCAGCAATCAAAAAGGAGGAAATCATGAAATTTGCTGGCAAAAAAAATGGTGGGATCTAGAAAAGATCATCCTGAGTGAAATATCCCAGAAGGAGAAAGACAAACACGGTATATACTCACTTATATAGACCTATAAGATGTGATAAACATAATGAAATCTGCACACCTAAAAAAGATAATCAAGAGAGTGGACATGGGGTAAGATGATCAATCCTCATTTAGAAAGACAGATGGGCTGTGCATTGAACGTATGACAGGAGTCTACTGAGCGCATTTGAAAGACTCTAACTAGCAGTGTTTTCAAAGCAAAGACCCATGACCAAACCTTTGGCAGAGTACAGGGAATCATAAGAAAGAAGGGGAGTTAGTCTGATGAGGAAAGGATAGGAGCTCCACAAGGACCAAATATATCTGGGCACAGGGTCTTTTCTGAGACTGACATTCAACCAAGAACCATGTATGGCTATAACCTAGAACCTCTGCTCACATGTAGCCTGTTGTAGCTCAGTAACCAATTGGTTTCCCATAGTGAGGGGAACAAGGACTATTTCTAACAGGAACTCAGTGACTGGCTCTTTGGCCTCCCCACCCCTCAAGGGAGGAGCAGTCCTGTTAAGCCACAGAGGAGAGCTTTGCAGCCAGTCCTGAAGATACCTGATAAAACAGGATCAGATGAATGGGGAGGAGGTCCCCCCTATCAGTGGACTTGGAAAGGGGCATGGTGGAGATGAGGGAGGGAGGGAGGGACTGGGAGGGAATGAGGGATCGGGACACGGCTGCGATACAGAGTTAATAAAATATAACTGATAAGAAAAAAATAAAATTCAAAAAAATAAAATAGCTTTTAAGTTCATCACTTTAACTGCCATGGCGATGCTTAATGGGCTTGATTATTTAAAAAAGTCTATACACACACAAACACACACACACACACATATATATATATGTTTGTATGTATGTATATAACTTTAAGTTTTGTTACTAAGCTGAAGAATTGCTGTAATTGGTATAGTCTAAAGCTTTATGATTTTTAACAGTGTTACAAACCCGGCTCGTGGATCTAAAGACAGGTCCCTGGGAAACTTCAGCCTTTTGCTAACAAGTACAGTAGGGTACAAGCCATTGAGTTTGGATACTTCAATTATCCTTTTCTCTGTGTCAGACCAATAGAGGTTTTTTCCAATCCAATCCACAGCAAGTGCATTGGGGACAGCAGTGTTATGCACTACCTAACAAAAAAGAATTTAGAAAGTTAACAGTATAAATGGCTTCAATAAGTATCAAGCAACTGTTTCTTGATTTTTTATTGAGATACAGAATTCTATTTAAACTGAAGAAATTAAATTTAGATAAAGAAGAAAACAATTTACCACAACACATTATTTATTGTGAAAAGAAGTTATCCAATTTGTATGTAGAATTCTAGAAGTTACATATGTTTATAAAAATAATGCAAATTAAAAGATAGTAAGTAGATGCACAGTTAATGACCTCATTCCATTAGAGTTTATCTGTTCACTTTCTCAAACTTTGGGAATAACTATCTATCACATTGGCATACAAACAGTTATTAATATTTTCTTTAACAGAAGTAGTCATGGCTTTAGTAATATTTTTCCTTTTCTCACAAATTCTCTTGCCCTATGCTACAGCACAGTAAAAGACAGGAGTGTGCACTGTGTTTGTACAAAGCCAAGTAAAAATAAAGGGGTTTTGCTACTAAATTCAACCCATGTCATACTTAAGGTGCTTGCTTATGTGTAAAAAAATAGGTTTTATGTATAACATGTATAAATGATTATTGCAACATATACTATGTATTTGAATTCTTAGTACTTTTAGCACTACATGAAAGAAAGGAAGTTGAATCTTGGAGGAGTATATAAGCCAATGTTTACACAACCCAAGCCAAAAATTTAATTAACTTTGAAATCATTCTTTCTCTAAACAATCAATGGTAATGACATAGAGAAGCAGGGGAATTTGAAGTAGCCACGATACTCTCCTGGTGTTTTGACTGCAAGACAAATTTGTTTCTTTTCTTTTTACAAATTCTAAAATTGAAATTTGACATTGCTGATGGTTTCAATGAACAACAATGAACTGGTAAACCTGGAGAAAGAAAGATGCTATTTTTGAACTCACAGTGTACCGTAGTTTAAAGTAACAATAGAAAGGTGTTGGAAGGTGACAGAGATAACACTTTAAAAGCTCAGCTGTCTTCAAAATATAAACGTGACCATTACTAAAACTGTTCTTACAAGAAAGTACACAACTGAGTTTGAACAATACAAACTTTGTAGATTTTATTCAGACTTTCAAATTTTATGATAGAACAAAATCTGCTCTTTCTTTTAACTACATCAGTTGTTCTGCTAAGCCAATCTGCTCCTACAGTCATATGATTTGTGTAGTCTTTTAAAAAGTATTATTTATTTATTTGTTTGTGTATTTATTTGTTTATTTATATGTGTATGTTTTAGCGCCTGCTTGTGGCTTTGTGTATGACCAATTGTATGCTCGGTGCCCACAGAGGCCAGAAAGGCGCTTTGAGTTCTTTGGAACTAGAGTTATAAGCAGTTGCGAGCCACCTTCTGTGGGTGCTGGAAACTGAAACTGGGTTCTCAAGGTTTTCGCAAGAGCCTCTGCAAGAGCCTCAAGTACTCTTTGCAGCTGAGCCATTTTTCACAGCCTTAATGACTTCTATATGATACATCTTACAGCATACACACTAAGCTAATATTTTTAATTTAAAATTTAGGGTAACATTAAAGTGTTAATAAGTAGCTCATATCTAGAATGTAACATGTGTTTAATTATAAGGAAATAAAAAATTCATAATTGTACACAGGTACATTCAACAATTTCCAACTAAGTAAATTTGAGCAGTGCTAAAACTTCAATCAATACTCCACTGTTCGTTAAAGTTACAACTATTACATAATTGCAACAAATAATATTAAAATAGCATATGAAAATAAAATACCTCATTTTATAAGTTTAAATATTCATTTACTTAGAGAAATCATAAAGTTGAATCCAAGCTAATATGCTCTATAAGCAATACTTTGCTAACAAGTAAGATTTCATATCCTATTCAATAATACCAATAAAGTATTCAGTATAGTTACCTTGATGTCACTTCCATTCAGACACATTCTGTTTATGCGACTTCCATTGGGTCTGTTAGAATCAATCCAATATATGAATTGTTCTCTATAATCAAAGTCGATAGCAATAACATTGTTTAATCCCTAAAAGTAAGAAGGAGCATACTTTCAATAACAATTAGTATTATTTCTGATGTTTATAATTCAGAGAAATCATTTAACTTTGTATATAAACTCACGTTTGTGTCAAATATTTTAAGAACAGAGTTACATTTTCTTCAGACCACACCCTTAACAGATACATTATTCATTTGAATTTAAAATTCCAATAAGTAACAAAAGTTTTCCACTATTTACTATATTTAAGTAAAGATTAAACAATGTGAAGAAATACTGCAAAATATTAGATCTGTGCCTCTGTCCAAACTCTATTGAAATTGGTTCAAAGGTCTTAATACAAGACCAAACTATTAAAATTGATACAGGAAACCATAACATTAAAAAAGCACAAGACCTTCACAGGTACAAACCAGACAAATTTCAACATTGGGAATAGAAAGTGAATATAAACCCTGCCCCAACCAAGGAGCTACTGCAACTGATACCTGCTGGGAGTGGAAAAAAAATCAGCTTTCTCCAATGTTGTATCTCTTGGCTTAATCAACATGTTCCAGGGAAGACCCTATGGCCAGGAATACTTGACCAACAAAAATGAACTTCATTTTTTATATAATTTTTGATTGGTTTGATAATTTTTGGCTTATTGTGTTTTATGTTTGTTTAGTTGGTTGGTTTGACTTTTATTTTTTGTTGTTATTATTGTTATTTTTCTTTATTTCAGATTATTTACTTTGTATCTCAAGGCTGGAACCTTCCTCTTCTCAGTCCCCTTTCCACTTCCCTTCCTGTCCCCTTCCCCTCTCCCTTTTACTCCAGAAAAGGGGGTGGGGGCTGCCATTGTCTCAACTTTCCCCAGCACATCAATTCATATCAAGTCTGAGCATATCCTCATCTCTGAGGCCAAGCGAGGCATCCCTGTCAGGGGTAAGAGATCCAAAAGCAGATAATAGAGTCCATGTTGGAAACAAGCCCTTCCCCCCAACTCACTAGGAGACCCACGTATGTGCAGGAGGTCTAGGTCCAAACCACGCATGTTCCTTAGTTGATGTCTCAGTCTCTTTAAGCCCCTATGGGTTTGGGCTAATTGTCTCTGTTGGTCCTCCTGCGAGGTTCTTGTTCTTCAGGTCCTTCTATCTTTCCCCAAGGCTTCAAGAAGAACCTGAAGCTCTGTCCCATGCTTTGCTGCAAGTCCCAACATTATTTTATATTTTATTTTATTTTATTTTATTTCATTTTATTTTATTTTATTTTATTTTATTTTATTTTATTTTATTTTATTTGCTTGTTTATTGGGTTGGTTAGTTTTGGTTTATTTTGATTTATTTATTTGTTTCCTTGTTTGTTTGTTTCTAGAGAAAGAGACAGAACATAAGGTTAGGTTTCTAAAAAGATGGAAGAGATCTGTGATGATTTGGAGGAGAGGACAGAATATGGTCAAAATATATTACATGGAAAGAAATGTAAATTGAAAATAAATAAAAAATAAAAAGAAGCATAACAACAAAAACTGATGAGGACTTGAGGAAGACAACTCCTTTATTTACTTTAGTGAGCACGTAAAAGTTGTGGGCCATTCTACCACTAACCCTAACCCTAATCCCACACCTAAAGACCTGGAAGAATCAAAAAATGTATATTTTTCTCCAAAACTGATGAGCCCGTCCATTCTTTCTGAGTTCTCATCATGCTGTACATAGTAATTATCTCTTATAATGTTCTCCTATTTCATGGCTATGTCATGGCTGTCCAGGCTTTGCAACTCTCTACTAAGAAAGTATATTTTAAACAGTAATCTCATTCCAGCCTCATTTTTCTGATCCTGGAACTCTCTCCTTTTATGTATTATTCTAACTAAAAGTATAAGACCTAGTAAGACAGGAATGGAATAGCAACAAAACAGGGCAACGGGAGAAAATTAGGAGAAGGATGTAAATTAGAACAAAATATGTACAAAATGTCCTCATTTGTTTGCTTACTTTAAAATTAAATTAAATTGAATCCAATAGGATAAAATAAATTAAAATAAAAGAATTGCAACCCTATATGTGAGTCATCAAAAGAAGCACAACTGTTTACTTTTTAACTCAGACCTGTCAGAAAATTTGAACACAGGGGTCTTCCCAGAGACTCATACTCTAACCAAGTACCAGGTATGGAGATAACCTAGAACCCCTGCACAGATGTAGCCCATGGCAGTTCAGTGTCCAAGTGGGTTATATAGTAATGGGGAGAGGGACTGCCTCTGACATAATCTGATTGGCCTGCTCTTTGATCACCTCCCCCTGAGGGGGGAGCAGCCTTACCAGGACACAGAGGAAGACAAAGCAGCTACTCATGATGTGATCTGATAGACTAAGATCAGAAGGAAGGATAGGACCTCCCCTATCAGTGGACTTGGGAAGGGGCATGCATGCAGAAACAGGAGGGAGAGTGGGGCCGGGAGGGGAGGAAGGAGGGGCTTATGAGGGGATACAGAATGAATAAAGTGTAATTAATAAAAAAAAAGAATCAGCTATGACCTCACTCTTGATGCCCATGGAAAACTGGTGGCATATTGGCAGCTCTGCCCTCAAATGTATCTCACTGTGGAGCTTTGTCTAGCTGGAAATTAGTGCGAAGCCAACACATGTAATACAAGCACTGGCTGTGGTGGGAGACATTTGCTATTGCCCAGTACAGAAAAGAAATTTGGGTTTCCCTGGGGTTTCATTCAAGTCTCCTGCTGTGGTTAAATGGGGCTGTTATTACCTTCACAGAAAAGCTCAGAATAAAAAAGTCACATAAAGACTAGCACAAGTCACCCTTTCACTCCACCACTGCTTTCATTCTTCCACTCCTCATGAATGTCTCAGAATTCTTGCAGCCATGTTTTTAATAGAAATTCTTCTCAAACTCTGTGAGAGACTATAATTTTAAAGGAGAAACAAGCATCTGCACATGAATATTTGAAGTAGATGATGCCACAATCTTAAAGAGATGTGTCTTTAATAGGAAAGTTAATATTAAATAGAAATATGATGTTGTCATATCATTTTGTGCAGAGGACTAGAAAAGAATATGTGTCTAACTTGGAGAGATGGAGCATTCTTAAGGCTCTAAGCCGCATATCAGATGACCAGCTGAATAGTAAGAAAAGATAGGGGAATAGCATTTCATATATCAAGTACCCGCTTATTCAAGATAGTAAGAGGTTAGAATGAAAAGTTGTAGCCTTACATTAGCATTTGATCAGAAGAACTGGATGTTTATTTCACAATACGGGAAAGGGATGAAAAGCCTCGCGACAGAGCCATGAGTATAAATTTTGTGACAAAAAAGAAAACAAAATAAACTCAGATATCACTTTTTTTTGAGTGTCCCAGATATTTGATTCGAGTATGCTGCAGTTTGGTTTTATTTGAGCATTGTATTATCAAGATCTGGCCATCTTCTAAACTCCTAATTTGTTGAAATGATTTCTCAAGAGTTAGTTTAAATCTGAACTCTTGCTAAGGGTCATCTAATTACGGTGGACTAAGAAAACATGGGTCAGAATGTGAACTGCTTCTTTCATTCAAAGGCCAGAAAACTGTGCTCACATACAAATCATTTTAAATTAGAAGATAGCTGAGACTATAGATACTTGACAAAGCCCCTGGTGTCATTACCGTTATCTATACAGAGCTTAAGTTCATCAGCATTCACCCTAAAGTTGGTACATATCAGTTTATATGAGTCTTATGTTCAAGCCCTGCCCCTCCAGGAAGATATAGCAATTTTGATAGTTTGGCTTTGCTTTGGAGCAGCAGCATTAACAAGACTGATAATTCCAAAGTCTGACTTTAGTTTCCATATTTACTCTAAAAGTTCAGAATCTGATAGTAATAATGGTGTCTAATATGCATATAGTCCTTTATAAGAGTCAAGCCAAGATAAATAATTAATATTCATACTTTACTTCTTTCTAAGGATTTCTGAAAATTAAAGTGGATTGTGAATAGAAATAATCCAGGAAATTAAATGAAGAAAAAGTGGTTTTCTTTCAATTTATTTTTCAGGCAGGCTAAACTTTAATGATAACATTAAAAATGCCACAGTTGCAACTCTTATGCATCATGAAAATTAACACAAGCAACCTTTTTTTTCACTTTGTCTTTGAACTTTGTGAATGATGATGTGGTGGTTTGAGTAGCAATGCCCACCATAGACTCACGTGTTTGAAAGGCTGACCCATAGGGAGTTGTACTATTAGGATGTGTGGCCTTCCTGGAGTAGGGGTGACTTTGGTGGAGGAAGTATATCACTGTGGAGGCAGTCTTTGAGGTCTCATATATGCTCATGCTATGCTTAGTGAGACAGTCTCCTGCTGCTGCCTGTGGATCAAGATGTAGAACTCTCAGCTCAGTCTCTAGTATCATGTCTACCTGCATGCTGCTGTGCTTCTTGCCATGATGATAATGGACTAAACCTCTGAACTGTAAGTCAGACACAATTAAATGTTTTTCATTAAATCTCACTCAGAAGGGGAAACAAAATAGCAGAAGTAGATGAAGAGATGGAACAGTTAGGAGAGGGAGTACGAGGGAAATGAGAATGGGGATCACATGTGGGGAGAGCATGGTCAGAGGACTTGGAAGGAGAAGAGAAACCACAGGCAGGGGCATCTCTGAGACAAGCTGGAGACCAACGACAGGGTAGGCACTTGAAAGGATATGGGTGACTCTAGCTAAGATACCTAGTAGAGAGGGTCATGGAGACTGAAGAGGCTACCTCCTAGCCAAAAAGGACTTCTTTTTTTTTAATTTTTTATTAATTACACTTTATTCATTTTGTATCCCCCCATAAGCCCCTCCCTCCTCCCCTCCCAATCCCACCCTCCCTCCCCTTTCTGCATGCATGTCACTCCCCAAGTCCACTGATAGGGGAGGTTCTCCTCTTCTTTCTGATCTTAGTCTATCAGTTCTCATCAAAAGTGGCTGCATTGTCCTCTACTGTGGCCTGGTAAGGCTGTTCTCCCCTCAGGGGGAAGTGATCAACGAGCAGGCCAATCAGATGATGTCAGAGGCAGTCCCTCTTCCCATTACTATGTAACCCACTTGGACACTGAACTGCCATGGGCTACACCTGTGCAGGGGTTCCAGGTCATCTCCACGAATAGTCCTTGGTTGGAGTATGATTTTCTGGGAAGTTCCCTGTGTTCAAATTATCTTGTTCTGTTGCTCTCCTTGTGGAGTTCCTGTCCCCTCCAGCTCTTACTATTTCCCACTTAGCAAAGGGAGAGGAACACCAAACCATGAAAAAAAAAAAAAAAAAACAAAAAACTTTGACCCAACATTTTACCCTGCCTACAAGATTGTAGGGTTAAAGTTAGAACAGAAACTGAGGGGATGTTGAACCACTGCCTCACCCAACCTGAGGCCCACACCATGAGAGAGAACCAACCCCTGGCACTGTGCTTGTAGATAAGAGCCTAGCATAGTTGTCCCCTGAGAGGCTCCAGCCAGCAGTGGATGAAAACATGCTCCGACTCATAGCCAAATATTAGTTGGAGCTTGGGGAGACTTGTGGAAAAGTGGGAAGAAGGATAGAAGGACGCAGAGGGGACAAGAACTCTGTAAGAAAACCAACAGAGTCAACCATCCTGGGCCCAAGGTGGGCATACAAAAAGTGAAGGACCATGCATGAACTGGACCTAGGCCCCTTACACATGTGTAGCAGATGAGCAGCTCAGCTTTCATGTAGATTTTCTAGGAAGGGCAGCAGGGGCTGGCTCTGTCTGGACTCTGTTGCCTGTTTATCTATCACTTCTCTCTGACAGGGCTGCCTTTCCAGTCATCAGTGAAAGAGGATGCTCTGAGTCCTGAGGCAACTTGACTGGGGGAGGGAGACTCCCCTTGTTTGAGCAGTAGGGAAGAGGGGAAAAAGGGAAGAGGTAAGGTGGACCCAGGAGAGGATGGAGGAGGCTACGATAGGGATGTAAACTGAATAAAAAGAAATCTGAGCAATAAAATAAAATAAAATAAAAGTTGCTATGGTTACAATGGCACATGCCTATAATCCTGGCGCTCAGAAAGGTACAGGCAGTGAGTTCAAGGCCAGCCTGGTCTATAAAGCAAGTGCAGGACAGCCATGGCTACACAGAGAAATCCTGCTTTGGAAAAAAAATTAAAAAATAGTTGCTGTGTATATATTGCTTCATAGCATTAGAAATCCTAAGACAGATGGCCTATCCCCACATAATCACATATCATTGGTCATAACTAAGCAATATGCGGTTGTAATAAATTACTCCTTTGAAGTCTTTACTCAGCTCAAAGGAATAAAAATAAGTCCATTCTTATTGACACTGCTAATTATGAATGAGTATAAAAACCAAAATTAGGAATGAACATTCATTATTCGAGCACATGTTAAGAACTAGAGAAAGTATAAATTAAACTCACTGTGTATATCTGAAGTGACTACAAAAGTCAAAATCCTAAAATATCACTGTCATGTTCTCCAGACTACTTCTTAGACAGGTTAATAAATTCATATCAGTAATCTGCAACTTCTATTTATTCAAATGTTTTTTTTTTCTTTTCAGAGGAATAATGCTTATGGCTAGGAATTCTGATGGTTTGACAATTCAGATGGTTAAATGGAAAGCTTTGTAAGGAGAACATAAGTCTGTCTCTAACTTTAGCAAGCAATTATCTGAAATTCTTTAGTCATTGTCCTCTACTTTCTTAAGAGTAATTCATTTATATAATGACAATTCAAATCCAAATTTAGCAATCCCAGTATAATAAATTAAAGCTGCTAACATAGAGGAATTGAAGCTTTTCCAATTCAACCAAGGTACTTTTTTTTTTTTCAGTTGTCCCTTCATGCCCACAGAAAGACAGAGCAGTGCTCTCTCTGTGGAATCATATATAAAGTACATTAAAACATCCAAGGGTGTTTCCAAAATCAGGTTTGAAAACTATCGTCATCCCTATGACTTCCAAGCTGAAAATTAGTTTAGGCAAATTCCTATTTTCCTTTAGGTGAAGATTTGTGTCCTTTGGTTCAAGACTATTAATTTAGAAAATTTTGTGTTGTTTCCCTATAAAATTTTGCTGGGATAAAGGCACTGTTAGAATTGAATTATATAACATATTGAAAAGTTACTAGACTAATTTTCATTATAACGATACATATTGTTAAAGTACATTTTCTAAATGTGGTATAAGAATTTAAACTATATTTTGCCTACAATAATCATATTTTACAGTGCGTGTATGTGTATACATATAAATGTACATATATACTAATAAAAATTCTACCCAATTATATCAGATTATTATTGACTACAATCAAAATAGTAAAATTCAAAACACTAGAAAATGTAACTTTCCTAATCAGGTATAGAAAAAAAATACAAGAACTAATTTTAAGATGCTGTATTTTTATTTATTTGGGTAGAGACAACATATCAAGAGAAAATTACTTCTCACTTTTTTCTTTATCTTTAAATACTACGTCCAAAGAGAGAAAAATGATTATTCTCTCAGGAACACTTAAAATTTTATAATGTAATAATGGCATTATGATGCTCAACAAAAATTATATATTTCAAGAAACCCCCAGGTGAGGCCAATGCAAAGCTTTCTTTTAGTTTTTCTGGCCTGCTTCCTCACTCAGTGATCACCATTAATAAATAGTTTCCACAGAGAAACAGTGTAATTGTGAACTTTGAATACACCCATGTCTTCTACTCAGGTGTTCATGACTGGCAATAATGTAAATGCCAACAGGAGACAGGACTATACTGAAGTGCTTCATTATAACTATTTAACATAGTTATAATGTTTTATAGAGGAAAACCTGCTCTATTAGAAACAGTCTAAAAACATACTATCCATGAAAGACAACAACAAAAAAACGTATTGTTTGAGTGTCTTGAGCTACAAAGCTTGAGAAAATGAAGCAAGTTGTTTCTGAAATGGTGGCTACATATCCAATTCTGTGGCTCAACAGAGTTTTTAAAAAGGATATTTAATGTTTTCTCTATAAAGTCACCTAGCACAGTATAAAGAAAAGATTAAATTATTTGTAAAAAAAAAAAAAAAAAAAAAAAAAAAAAAAAAAAAAAAAAA
>NW_026585895.1:41527612-41670599 GCF_907164565.1 Psammomys obesus | reverse complement strand
AAAAAAAAAATTTAAAAAAAAAAAAAAAAAAAAAAAAAAAAAAAAAAAAGAACTAAATCATTTTCAAGAGACCATATCAGGCAATTGATAGTATGCCTAGCAACTCAGACAGGACAGAAAATAGCTTAAGAGAACTCTGTGCCACTTCTAATATGCCATCCGCTTCTAACTCAGAGTTCCTAAGAGAATTCTCAGCATGTACCATCCTCTGCCATCTTCCCTTTCTTTGACGCGGCATCCTACAGCAAGCTGAGACATTCTGCCAATCATAGCCAAAGCACTGAGGACACTTTCTGTACATGCACTCGCATATAAGCCTTACACATATGTTCTATGTGCATAACTTCACTGATACCTGTGGGACAACACTCACTGTCTTGGCATCCTGGATGTAGCATACCTGCTTTAATAGTGTGTAGTTGGACCCATCCATGCTGATTTTTCTTATCTCCTGCTGATCAGCAAGAATTAAGAAGGGTTCTTCTTCTAAAAGTAAAGAGAAGATTGTATTAGACGTGCACACTTACGGCTTCCTGTTCACTCTTTCCTCAGTTCAGTTTTTAGCAGTGTAAATGACCATACAGCACTTTTCTGAGTAATAGTAGCCAAAGTGCTCAGGACAGCCATATTCTGTAGAGAGAGTATGCACACACAAACAGGCAAACCAGGGAATATGAATAATTGAACATGTATCTTTCACACCCTCTGTACCCTCAGACATTTGATAATGTATTTGGTATTAGAAAATACCTACTACTATATGTACTTGAAGAGCATTTCAGAAAATGATAATGTATTGCTGTGTTAGAAGCCATAGTATAGTCAAATATTCAGATAGTCAGAAAATTAACTGTTTCTAAGTTCCAAATTTTGAGATTAAAAAAAAATTGACACTTTTTATTATTTTCATTTTTAATCTTTTGTACATTGTCAATTCTTTTACAAATGCTTGGTTGACATGCCTTACCATCTTACAGATTTTCAAAGTTACAAAGGTTCATGACAAAGACAAAGAACAAAATATTCAGTATATTATGAGATTTTGGTGTTATCGTTGCTGTTGTTGATGCTCTGTGTGGCATTGCCTGTCCTGGATTCACTGTGTAGGCCAGAAAAACCTGTAGAGATCCACCTGCCTCTGCCTCCCTGTGTGCTGGAATTACATGCATGTGCTGCCACACCTGGCAAGATTTTTTTTTTTTTAATTTTTAACTTGGTACACTGGTTTCCATTTAGAAGTAATTTTTTTTTAAAGAAAAGCAGTTCAAAAGTTTTGTACATACATTGAATAAATACTTACATAAAGTCAATATAGCTCTTTGATTTTATGATATTTAAAAACTAAGAGGAATAGTTTCTCTCCGTGACACTTGCCCCACATTAACATCCGTATATTGCTCTGTAGTACATCTTGAAGTCAGGGATAGTGATAGGTCCAGAAGTTCTCTTTGTGTTATTTATTTTTTTAATTAATTTATTTTTTTATTAAATACAATTTATTCGTTTTTGTATCCAAGCTATAGCCCCCTCCCTTACCCCCTTCCCAATCCCGCCCTCCCTCGCTCATCTCTTCCTGTGCCTCTCTTCACATCTACTGATAGAGGAGGTCCTCCTCCCCTTCTTTCTGACCTTAGCCTATCAGGTCTCAACAGGACTGGCTGTATTGTCTTCCTCTGCAGCTGGTAAGGCTTGCCCAATCCCCCCCTCAGGGGGAGGTAACCAAAGAGCAAGCCACTGAGTTCATGTCAGAGACAGTCCCTGTTCCCATTACTAGGGTACCCACTTGGATACTGAGTTGCCGTGGGCTACATCTGTGCAGGGCTTCTAGGTTATCTCCATGAATGGTCCTTGTTGGAGAATCTGTCTCAGAAAAAAACCCTGGGCCCAGATATTTAGGTTCTGTTGCTCTCCTTGTTGAGCTCCTGTCCCCTCTAGGTCTTTCAATCGCCTCCTTCTTTTCTAAGATTCCCTACACTCTGCCCAAAGTTTGGTTGAGTCTCAGCATCTGCTGTGATACACTGCTGGGTAGAGTCATTCAAAGGCCCTCTGTGGTAGTCTCCTGTCCTGTTTCCTGTTTTCTCCTTCTTCCAATGTCCATCCTCTTTGTCTTTCTGAGTGAGGATTGATCATCTTACCCAGGATCCTCATTCTTGCTTAGCTTCTTTAGGTATACAGATTTTAGTATGTTTATCCTATATTTTATTTCTAATACCCACTGATAAGTGTGTCTTTCTGGTTCTGGGATACCTCACTCAGGATCACATTTGCTCAATCATGTTCATAGCTGCTTTATTCCTAATAGCCAGAATCTGAAAACAACCTAGATGTCCCTCAGTGGAGAAATGGATACAGAGAGAATGGTATATTTACACAATGGAATACTACTCAGAAATTAAAAACAAGGAAATCATGAAATTTGCAGACAAATGGTGGGACCTAGAAAAGACTGTCCTGAGTGAGGTATCCCAGAAGTTCTTTTATTGTACAGAATTGTTTTAATATATCCTGGGTATTTTATTTTTATGTATGTAGTTCATGGTTTCTCTTTCAAGGTCTGTAAAGAATTGTGTTAGAATTTGGATGGTAATTATGCAGAATCTGTAGATGACTTTTGATTAGATGGCCATTTTTACTATGTTAATCCTACTGATCATGAACATGGGAGATCTGTTAGTATTTTGGAACACAACCTGTTCCTGTGTTACCCAGCAACCTATGATGTCATCATGTGTCACCAGCCAGGTGGCCACACCTGGACGGCATGGTTACCTTGCCCCTTAAAGGGCTAACCCCAACACATGGTCTCTCTCTTACACTCTTTCTTTCCCTCTCTTACTCTCTCTTACTTCTCTCTATTACCCTCTTACTCTTTCTCTCTCTGTCTCTCTCTCTTGGGGCACCCCATCCCCTTTCCCTTTTTTTTTTCTCTCTCTCTCTGACCTGCTCCCCCTTCTCTCCTAATAAATCTCTCACAGAGAATATCGGTTGACTCCTGCTTCTTCTTAATTTTTAACAAGATCTTTCCTTCTTCTAAAATTTTCTTTATTTCTTCAAAGACAGGATGTTCTTGTCATGCAGGTCTTTTACTTGCTTGGTTAGAGTTACACAAAGATGATTTATATTATTTGTGGCTATTGTGAAAGGAATTGCTTCCATAATTTGTTTCTCAGCCCATTAATATCTTTTGTAGAAAAAGGAGCTACTGATCTTTTTGAGTTAATTTTGTATCCAACCACTTTGCAAAAGGTGTTTATCAGCTGTAGTTCTCTGGTAGAATTTTGGTGTCACTTATATATACTATCATATCATCTGTGAATAGTAATACTTTGACTTCTGTCTTTCCAATTTGTATCCCCTTGATCTCCATTAGTTATCTTTTATTCTTCTGGCTCAAGTACTATATTAAATAGATGCAGAGAGAGTGGGCACTCTTGTCATGTCCTTGATTTTAGTGGGACTGCTTTAAGTTTCTCTCCATTAAACTTGATGTTAGCAATTGGCTTTCTTTATATTGCCGTTATTGTGTTTAATTGTGTGCCTTGTATCTCGATCTCTCCAAGAATTGAAACCATGAAGGGCTGTTAGATTTTGTTAAGGCTTTTCAGCATCTAATGAGATTGTCACATTTTTTTTTTCTTTCAGTTTGTTTATATGGTGGATTATGTTGACGGATTTTCATATGTTGAACCCTGCCTGCATCCTTGGAATGAAGCCTACTTAATGAGGGTAGAGGATATTTTTGATCTGTTCTTAGATTCAGTCTGTGACTACTTTAGCAATTTTGCATTAATGTTCATAAGAGAGATTGGTCTGAAGTTCTCTTTTGTGGAGAGCTCTTTCTATGCCAGGCTGCTTTGTTATTTTCAGCACAAAAACATGTTTTCACCCTGGTCTTCACCTGGAGCTGGAGCTAAGCAGGATGTTTTGCAAGTTCCTTCCTTTTGTTCCTGTGAAATCACACAGACAGGTGGTCAAGGTAAACAAGTTTGACCTCGCAATGAACCCCTTCATTGCATTGAGGTCATTTGCTCTGACTGAAGAAAAGGTATTGTGGAATAAACCAGGTACAAAGGTTTCTACTCGCAGCCCTCTCAGCGTATAGTGTGTTATTATTTTTTTTTTTTAATTTTCTTTCAATCCTCACTCCCCACTCAGCAACTGTTTGACTCTGCCAGCAAGCTCCAGCACCTTTCTTTGTTGGGTTTTTGTGTGGTTTAGGTATCATGGTGACTAACCTCATAGAATGAGTTTGTCAATGTTCTTCTGTTTCTTTTTCTTTTTTTTTTTGGTTGGAAGATTTTAATGATTTAATAACTACTTCTATTTCCTTAGGAGTTATAGGTCTATTTTAATTGTTTATCTGGTATTTATTCAACGTTGGTAAGTGTTATCTATCAAGAAAATCATCCATTTCATGTAGATTTTTTTTAATTTTGTAGCATAGAGGTTTTTGAAGTAAGATCTAATGATTCTTTGGATTTCCTTTATGTCTGTTGTTATGCACACCTTTTTATATCTGATTTTGTTAATTTGGATACTCTACAGTTTAGTTAGTTTGGTTTAGCATTTGTCTATCTTGTTGAATTTTTTCAAAGAACCAGCTCATGATTTTGTTGATTCTTTGTATTGTTCTTTTTGTTTTTATTTTATTGATTATAGCCATGAGTTTGATTATTTCCAGTCATTTACTCCTCTTGGATGTGTTTGCTTCTGTTTGTACTAGAGCTTTTAGGTGTGCTTTTAAACTGCTAGCTTGGGATCTCTCCAATTTCTTTAAGAAACCACTTAGTGCTGTAACTTTCCTCTTAGCACTGCTTTACTTGTGTCCCATAAGTTTGGATATGTTGTGCCTCCATTTTCATTGAATTCTAGAAAGTCTTTAATTTCTTTCTTTACTTCCTCCCTGACCCAGCAGTCATTGAGTAGCAAGTTGTTCAGTTTCCATGAGTTTGTAGAGTTTGGTTGTTTTCTGTTGTAAATGCAGTCCAGCTTTAATCCATGGTTGTCTGATAGAATACAAGGTGTTATTTCAGTTTTCTTGTATTTGTCAAGGTTTGCTTTGTGTATGTAGTCAGCTTTGAAGAAGGTTTCATGATGTGCTAAGAAAAAGATGTATATTTGTGTTTGCATAGAAAGTTCTGTAAATATCTGTTAGGTCCAATTGATACGTAATATCGCTTACTTTCATTATTTCTGTTTAGTTTCTGTCTCAGTAACTTGTCCATTGCTGAGAAAGGGGTGTTGCATTCTCCTACTACTAATGTGTGGGGTTTGGTGTGTGGGTGCTCTTGCCTTTGGAACATATATATTCAGAATTGAGATATCATCTTGGAATTTCTGGAGGTATCACCAACCCAGATTACAAGTTGTACTATAAGCCAATAGTAATAAAAACTGCATGGTATTGGAATAAAAAATGGCAGGGTGATCAACGGAATCAAATCAAAGACCCAGAAATAAACCCACACACTTGATTATTTTTTTTAAAAAAAGAAGCCAAAACCATACAATAGAAAAGAGAAAGCATCTTCAACAAATAGTTCTCATCTAACTGGATGTCTGTCCATAGAAGAATGCAAATAGATCTATATTTATCACCCAGCACAAAATTCAAGTCCAACTGAATCAAAGACTTCATTCTAAAACTTGGTACACTAAATCTATTAGAAGAAAAAGTAGGGGGAAGTCTTGAACTCATGGGCATAGGTGACAACTTCCTGAACATAACGCTAACAGCTCAGGCTCTAACATCATCGATTAATAAATGATACCTCATGATACTGAAAAGCTTTTGTAAAGCAAAAGACACTGTCATCAGAACAAAACAACAGCCTACAGATTGGGAAAAGATCTTTACTAACCCTACATCTGGCAGAGGGCTAATATATAAAATATATAAAGATCTCAAGACATTAAACACCAAGAAATGTAATAACCCAATTAAAAAATGGGGCACAGAGCTAAACCAAGAATTCTTAACAGAGGAGCATATAATGGCTGAGAAGCATTTTGTCATCAGTGAAATACAAATCAAAATGACTCTGAGATTCAATCTTACACCTGTCAGAATGGCTAAGATCAAAAACTTAAATGACAGCACATGCTCATGAGGATGTGGAGAAAGGGGAGCAGTTTTCTATTTCTAGTGAGAGTGCAAACTTGTACAACCACTTTGGAAATCAATTTGGCACTTTCTTAGAAATGTGGGAATAGATTTACCTCAAGCCCCATTTATACAACTTTTTATCATGTACGCAAAAGATGCTCCACCATACTACAAGGACATTTGTTCAACTATGTTCATAGAAGCTTTATTCATAATAGACACAAACTGGAAAAACTCAAGTAAAAAAGAAAAACAAACAAAACATAGTACATTTACACAATGTAATACTACTCAGCTATTGAGAACAAAAACATCATTCCATTTGTAGGCAAATGGATGTAACTAGAAAAGATCACACTGACTGAGTGAGGTAAACCAGACCCAGAAAAACATGCATGGTATGTATTCATTTATAAGTGGACACTAGCCATAATGTACAGGTTAACCATGCTTTAATCCATAGATCTGAAGAAGCCAAGCAGGGCCCAAGGGATGGTCCCCAAATCTCACTGAAAAGAGGAAACAAAATGGACATTTGAAGTAGATAGAGGAAGGGAGCTGTGTAGGAGAAGGGGGGGAAGGTGGCAGGGGTGAGGATCTGGTGTGGAAAGAACTGAAAAGTGGGAGGAAAAAAGAGCGGAGGACCAGAAGAGATAATGGAGGTGGCTGAGAGAGCATCTCTGTGACAAGTCAGGCTCCTAGCTATGACTCATGCCCTCCTGCCAGCGGGTTGTATGGAGTCTGAGGTTGCTACCTCCTGTAGCCAGTTGGGACTTATAGTGGAGGGAAGGGGACACCAACCCACCCATAAAACCATCAACCCAAATTTTGTCCTGATTATAAGGAATGTAGGGATAAAGATGGAACAGAGACTGGGGGAATGGCAAACCTAGACATCCTACACAGAGGTAGCAGATATGTGGCAAGGATATCATGTGGTTCCGCTAATAATGGGAGTAGTGGCTGTCTCTGACTCTGTTGCCTGCCTTAGGATCTCTTTTCCCCTAGTTGAGCTGCTTTGTCTAGTCTCAGTGGGAGAGGATGCACTTGGTCCTGCTGTGAGTTGAGGTCCCAGGGGTAGGGTTGGTGCTCCTTGGGCTCCCCTTTTCTGAAAGGAAATAGAGGTGGAATTTGGGGGATGGAGATGCAAGGACAGGACTGGGTGGAGAATGGGGAGAGGGCTATTATCAGGCTCTAAAGTGATGAAATTAAAAAAAATCGCATATTTCTTGTTTCATTTTGATGTGTGTGATTGCTCCCTAATTTACAAAATTATAGGCCTTGCTTTATTAAAACGAGACTGCTTTAACTAAACAGAAGTTTACAATTTTCTAAATAGCTAAATTGTTGAACTAATGGCAAATAGTGGGATTTATTGTTCTTACTACCATTACTAGCCTATGGTTCTCTGTGGCATGCATGTATGCATAACCGCAAGTGATGCAAGTAAATAAGAAAAACAATCAAAATAATGTCACAGTTCTGTCTCTCAGACTTGGCAACCATGTGATAATAATCTGCGACACAGAGAAAGCATGCTGGGCATAGTTATGTTATGTGCATACATCCTCAACTTCTCAAAATCTCTTACTACTTCACAAGACAATGATGCAAACTTCTCTTAGAGTAGAACTTGTGCATGTGTGGTGTATATAATGTCACAGTAACAGATTCCAATCCTGAAGGAAGAATTTTGACTCCTCAGACGAAGGAACAAGGAGTATATTCAATAAAAATGAGTATAAAATTCAGTATCCATTCATATAACTGAGCTTGGATCATGGGCAAATTCAGTTCTATACCTGAGAGTGATCTGCAGCCATTTTGGTTATTGGGCTGTATTTCATAGCCTTCTGCACAGCGGCATTTGTAGGTTCCATATGTATTGATGCATTGCTGACTACAGGGGAAGCCTGAAGAACATTCATCAATGTCTACACATGTTTTACCATCATCCTTCAGTTGAAACCCAGGCCAGCATTTGCACTGGAAAAAGAAAAATGAGAATCATCAATTGATATCACTGTCAATGTCTGTTGTTATTGGTTATCTCTTTAGCAAGCTCACACTAGAAAGACACTTAAATATATGATGGAGAGTTATCCTGTCTTCTCTCAATTAACCTTAGTAAAATTACATATATTGATTGTGTAAAGTTAAATAACACATGACCTTCTGAACCTGGAAATATTAGAAGTGCATTTATACCACTAACACCCAACAGCTAAGAAGCAACATGGCAAAACCCACACCTAAGCCTGTAGATTCTTCTATTGTTTGGATGATCTCTTTTCTAAAAAATGTTTCTTATAATATACTTACATCATTTACCCCTTCCTTTACCTCTCTCCAAACCCTTCTATATAACTATCTCTACTCTTTTTTTCATATTAATGGTCTTTTTCATTAACTGTTTTTACATACATATTTATTTAGGAATACATAGGAATATTTCTAAATATACAAACATAGAAATGCAAATAAAAACAATCTGAATAACATGTCATATGAATAACATATGACAATTCTTACTGTGGAACTAAAACTATACTTGGCAGATTATTATTTATTATTATTGTTTTGTTGTTGAACTTTGTTTGTTCTGTGTTCTTTAAATAAAAGAATTTGTAGATTTTGAGAATGGAGTTGAAAAGCAAATGTTTTAAACTGCCGAAAAGAAACTTATATAGCTGTCTATTATAAGCGTTTTGTTACATTCATCATTGATTTGAGAAGGAAAGATGGAAGAGCTTTTTATCTATTAGGAAACCTATCAGGTTACACATACTCAGAATACTAATTCATAATTTTAATATAAAAATACTCACAGACCAACAAAGAGGTAATATTAACCAATTGATGGGCTCAGAAGCTAGATAAATACATATCCTGAGTATTTTAATAAAGAATAAATTCCCTAAGTCAGTGGTTCTCAATCTCCCTAATGCTGTGACCCTTTTCCTCATGTTATGGTGATCTCCAACCATAAAATTATTTTTCCTGCTACTTCAAAACTGAATTTTACTACTGTTATGAGTCATAATATAAATATCTGTATTTTTCAATGGTCTTCAGCATTCCCTGTGAAAGGGTTGATCTCATCCCAAAGGGCTCATGATCCACATGTTGAGAACCACTGCTCTAAAGCCTGAGAACATCTAGCTTTCACAGTTTCTATCAACATTTACTCATAAGACTCAACAATAGGATGCATTGTTTAGACCTCTAGAACCCACTTGCAATCTAGGAAATACACCAAAACCAATAGTCTGATTTCACAGTCTCCTCTGGATATCTAGATTGAAACACTGTGAAGTCCATTAGTAAAACTCATCTTGTAGCCTGAACTAATAATCCAAGAGTAGCCATGTAGACTTTGTAGGTGATGTTCACAAATGACACTGCACTGTGCATTTAAAAATATGTGCAATGGAAAATACTGGCTATGGGAGGAGACTTAGTTCTTGCCTGTTGCATAAGCAAACAGGACCCTAGTTTAGATCCCCAATATCCATGTAAGAACAAATTGAGAACTGGGTTCAGAGAGAGACCTTGTTGCAAAGATAAGGTAGACCATGATCAAGGAAAACATCTAGCATTGACATCCTACCTACATGAACACTGACATACATGATTAAACAGACAGACAGATTTCACATGCATGTACCCACAGGCATGGACACACAAAAAAAGAGCTAAATTTCTTGTGGAATTCAATTCACAACTTCATTTTTATACTCTTTCTGATTTATTTATTTATGTTTTATTTCTTATTAAAATTTATTCACTTTGTACCCCAGGTTAGCCCCAGAGTTATAAAGAAAAAAAGAAGAAAGTTCATCAAATGAAAAATGTTATCACAACTAAGTACTAGATGTTAAATCACATGACAGTGTGGTCAAGAAGCCAGAATATGACTATTCAACACAAAGTGATATTGAATCAAAGTGCTTTTTAAACCAAGTGAATCGTTCTGTACAATGGCTGCAGGACTTTCAGAGCATCTCTAGCTAAATGAGGTCCCTGAAGTCATTGTGGTTGCCAGTGTTAGGCTGACAGTGGCATTTATCATATATATATGACTTCAACAAATCCAACTTAAGAGAAGTAATTTAGCAACAGTAAATACATATATATATATACACACACACTATAAGGTTTGTAGTAAATGTTTACACTTTTTGAAAGGATATAATTTCAAATAGTTTTCTCTTCCGTTCAGTAACTTTTTAAATTTTCTTTTTATGTATCATTCCTGAACCATTACAATGCATCTGTATTTTCTAGTAGGTTAATTTGCAACCTTAAAAAAATTAAAGGTTAATTTCATTTCTACATATTACAAAAATGATCACAAAATTACTTGAAATATTTATCAAAATATTGTGAATATTCTAGTCATCTTATGTGTTCATCATTTGGAATTATTCCACATTTCAATTTATGACACATTGATTAGGATGGTGGAAACCAGAGAGACACAGTATACAAAATCTTCTTACTATTTTCAAAAATGTATTTTACAGCTATACAGGATTTTTTTTTTTTTACAAATATCTATTCCTTTACTTCTGCTATATAATCAGAACATTGTCATAACAGAAGCATACGACAATTTATTTTTATGATCTAGCTGATGTTCATATTTAGTCAACTATAACTCCTTCAATTTTTATTTATGTGTACGTGTGTACATGAGAGTGCGCCGTGTGTACATATGTGTGCCCGTATATGCATAAGTTGAGGTGAGAGTATCTCATTCAGAGACTAGTCTCTTACGCTCTAACTACTTTATGCTGAGTAGCCACTGAAATGCCAGCAGCTTCCTGGCTCTGCCCCTAATGATGACACAGGTGTGCAGTGCCATGTTTTATATGTATACATATTTTATATATATTTTATATGTATACTGAGGATTTGAACTCATCTATTTCTGTCTTTTTTCTTTCATAGCAAATGTTCTTAACCACTGATACAACCTTTCAGCTCGCAAGTCACTTTTTAATAATTCTACTTATCATATTTGTATAATGACAAATGTGTAAATTGTTCATTAACCCTACTGTGTTTTTTCTTTTTCTTATTTTGACTTTTTAAAAGACTTATTTCATTTTTCCTTCATTTTCTTTTTTTATTAATTTATTATTTATTACAATTCATTCACTTTGTATCCCTGCTGTAGCCCCCTCCTTCATCTCCTCCCAGTCCTACCCACCATCCCTCCTCTACTATCTGATCCTAGCCTATCAGTTTTCATCAGTACTGGCTGCATTTTTCATTGAAGAATCTGAGGGATGATTTCCTATAATGTTGTGCTGATATTACATCAAGAAATAAGTTACCAGTTTATTTATTTACTTATAAGAAAGAAACTCTTATAACATATTATTCCCAGAAAATACAGGAATTCTTTTGTATAGACAGCTCTTTCATTCATATAGACATAAGCCCATCTCTCTCTCTTTATGTGTATATGTATATATATATATATATATATATACACATATATGTGTGTATATATTTGTATATATGATATCTGTATATGTATGTATATATCTGTATGTGTGTGTATATACAGAGAGATAATAGATTATAGATAGGTGACAGATGATAGATAGATACATAGATGTATAAAATATATACAGTATTTGGGAAGTTTTAAATATTTTATTCATTATTCTGAACTTAAAGTTTTACTCATTTTGTTTCCTATAAGTTTTATTTTACTGATTAATCTTAATTTCTATACATATGCATTTAATTTATAATTTAAATTAAAATGTATAAAATTTAATTAATAATAATTTAGAGCAATTCTTTAGGCTTCATATACTATTTCAAAATGACATTAGTGTATTTCAACCATAATTTTCACCTCCTTATCTAGTACATTCAGAAAAGGCAAACTAAAAATGACATATAAATGTTTTTAACTGCCAAGTATTGCATGATGAGGGATATTAAGATAGTACAATATGGTCCAACATGGTCCTCCATGTGAAATATTCTCCTTCCTACAGGCTGTGCTGCTGTGTGCTAAGATTTCCTCATACTAAGCATTTTAATTTAAAAATCTCATTTTATATCATGCACAAATTATCCAAAGATCATTTTTATCATACATTGTACCCCTTTTTGTTATGGCATTAATTACATTAGATTGAATTAATCAATTAATTGAATTAATTGTAAACAACAAATACAGAGATCTACTTTTAAGTTTGTCACATAGTATATATATTCATGTGATACTCAACAATTATTAATTAAGCTATGATTTCTAGCATTAACTAGTGTTTAAAATAATTCTATAAAACCTTTTTGTATATTCAAAAGACATTTCTGCAGATGCTGAGACTCATAACCAAACCTTCGGCAGAGTGAAGGGAATAATATGAAAGAAGGGAGAGTTAGTATGACCTAGAGGGGACAGGAGCTCCACAAGGACCAAATATATCAGGGCACAGGGGTTTCATATGAGACTGTTTCTTCAACCAAGGACCATGCATGGATATAACCTAAAACTCCTGCCCAGATGTAGCCCATGGTAGCTCAGTATCCAAATGGGTTCCCTAGTAAGGGGGACAAGAATTATTCCTGACATGAACTCAATGACTGGTTCATTGCTCCCCAACCCCACCCCACCGAGGGAGGAGCAAGCTTGCTAGGCCACAGATAAGGATATTGCAGCCATTCCTGAAGATACCTGATAAGCTAGAGTCAGATGGAAGGAAAGAGGGAGGAGGTTATGGCTGGGATACAAGTGAATGACCTGTGATTAAAATAAAAGTAAATGAATAAATAAAAATAATTTTCAAAAATTCTGTATTGATGTATAAATCAGAAAAAATAGGTTTCTGCTCTCTTGGCTTATAAAAATTTGCTACAAGAGTTGATTATTAGCCACACACTCTATTTTCAAGTGCTGTCCTTACACATTTGCTGTGCTACTACTTTCTTCTTCTGGTACAGTGCTCACACATATAAGCCTAATTACCTCTTCTTATTGTATTATTATCATTATTTTTTTCACATTTGCCTTTTTCTTTTTTTATTTAACTTTTATTAATTACACTTTATTCATTTTGTATCCCCCCATAAGCCCCTCCCTCCTCCCTTCCCAGCCTCACCCTCCCCCCTCCTTTCTACATGCATGCCCCTCCCCATGTCCACTGATTGGGGAGGTCCTCCTCTCCTTCTCTCTGATCTTAGTCTATCAGTCCTCATCAGAAGTGGCTGCATTGTCAGGGTTCTAGGTTATCTCCAGTCCTTGGTTTATTACAGTTTATTTACTTTGTATCATGGCTGTGGCCTCCTCCCTCACCTCCCTCATCCAATCCTACCCTTCCTCCCTCTTCTCTCCCTATGCCCCTTCCCTACTTCACTGATAGGAGAGGACCTCCTCCCCTTCCATCTGACACTAGCCTATCAGGTCTCTTCACGAGTGGCTGCATTGTCTTCCTCTGTGGGCTGATAAGTCTGTGCCCACCAGGAAGAGGTGATCAGAGAGCCTGTCACTGAGTTCATGCCAGAGACAGCCTCTGCTCCCCTTACCAGGGACCCCACTTGGAAACTGAGTCTTTGGGCTACATATGAGAAGGTGTTTTAGGTCCTTTCCATGTATGGTCCTTGGCTGGGGTATCAGTCTTTGCAGGATCCTCAGGGCCCAGTTTTTGTTTTTGTTTTTGTTGTTTTGTTTTGTTTTTCCCTCTGTTGGCCTCCTTTTGGAGGTCCTGTCTCCTCCAGGTCTTTGCATCTCCCCCCTCTTTCACAAAATTCCATGTCCTCTGCTCAAAGTACCTCTTAATACAAAATAAGGTCTAATCCTTTTTTGAAAAATACAGCTTTCGTAGTATTTCTGTTTCTTCACTTTAATTTCTTTTCTGAGCTAGGGAGTCAACCTAATGTCTTGCAACAGTTAAGCAGAAACTCTGCTAACGGTCCTCCACTATCAGTAGACTGGGGAAGGGGTATGGGAGTAGATGACGGAGGAAGGGAGGGCGGGATTGGGAGGGAACAAGAGTGGGGTTACAGCTGGGATACAAAGTGAATAAATTGTAATAAATGAAAATTATATTAAAAAAAGATGAAAAAAAGAGTTTTATCTTCAGACATAGGTTTTCTTTTTTTATCTTTATTTTTCTACCAGGGGTAATGATTGCTGATATCCCTGGGATACATGTACACACACTTATACACACACACACACACACACACACTCATCTCTATTTATATTTTTTTATTTTATATCATGTAAAATTATATGATATGTATTGATATATGTATATTTATCTTTATTGGTAACGATTAGGTGACATATAGGTATATTATATAACCTTTACCATTAGAGTTAAATAATCATAACATCAGAGACTCACAGATTAAAAATAGACAATTGGCTATTAGACTGAATTTGCATTTTTCAGAAATACCTCTTCATAGACTGTTATAGCAGGAAGGAAAAACAGCCTGGTATCTTCATGCTGGACACATCTTTTCTCCCAGGTCTTCTTTACAGAGTGTACACAGTCCCTGCTGAACCACCGCTGATGTATAAAACTTCTTGTTCTCAAAAATGTCAAAGTATGACTCAGCCTTTGAGACTACACAAGCCTGATGTGTTTCTTATTCTGATAATTTACAAATATTTCCCCTCAAATATATGTGCCCCTCACCCTTATTTTTCTATATGTATATTTCTTATGTGTGAGCGTCTTTTGCCTGCATGTACTCATTGTATCTGTATGTGTGTCAGATACTCATGGAGGACAAAAGAGTTTGTTGGATATCATTAAACTGGAGTTACAGACTGTTGTGACCTACCATTTGGGTACTGGGAATTGAACCTAGTCTTCTGCAAAATTATATTTCTGAGTGTAGATAAATTTACTTGTTAAGATTATTTCGGAGGCTGATACTCCAACCAAGGACCATGCATGGAGATAACCTAGAAATACTGCACAGATGTAGCCCATCTTGGACACAGCTCAGTGTCCAAGTGGGTTCAAAAGGAACAGGGCTGTCACTGACATGAACTCAGTGGCTGGCTCTCTGATCACAGCTCCCTGAGAGGGGAGCAGCTTTACCAGGTCACAGAGAAGAACAAGGGAGCCAGTCCTGATGAGACCTGATAAGCTAGGATCAGATGGAAGGGGAGGAGGTCCTCCCATAACAGTGGACTAAGGGAGAGGCATGGGAGGAGAAAAGGGATGAAGGGTGTTATTGGGAGGAGATGAAGGAGATACAAAATGAATGAACTGTAATAAATAAAAAATTAATTAATTAAAAAATATTATTTTTAACAAAGTACCATATCCATAAGTGTTCACAATTCTCAAGATGAGCCGTATTGGTACAGAACTTAGTAGAACAAGCTCTATATCCAGTGATATATCTAATTTGCTATGGGCTGCCTCTTTATAGAAGAAATAGCCTATTGCCAATTCACCTCAAGCCAATGTCTGGTTAAAACAAAAATAAAACAGTAGTTTTCAAGTCAGTTACTATCTTTTTTTTTTTTATGTGATCTGGCAAACTGTGCCATGGACCTTACAGACATTGAAAGCAGTGTTCTAGCAAATGAATTAGAGCCTCAGGCTACAAATGAATTCCTCTTAATGGAGTTTCCCAATCAATTATGAATTTTAATAATACTGGGACAGTAATGTTATAATACATCCATGATGTTAAAGACTATTTCTGTTGATCATTTTCCCCAATGAATCATGCTCTTCTTGAAAACTGTACTAGTAAAGAGCCATTAATTAATTAAGAATTAAGTGCACTGTGCAGATCTGAGATTCTAATGGTTCATGATCTCTAGATTCTCCCTTTATGCTTTAGGATAATGTTGTAGTTTTTATTTTAAAAAGAATAATCACTAGCCACAATGATGTTAAGGAGGAAGAAAATGAGAACTTATAGTGTTGAATGTACACCTTACATTTATTTTCTTTTCACTGTCTCTAAACTCTTCCCCTTCTCTTATTCCGAAAGTTTTGACATTTTTTATTCCTAAGTATACTCTTATAACTCTAATATATACATCATTATCTTTTTCTTGGGTAGAAATCCTTCTGTAAATCCCTTTACCTAGAAAAATTACAATGCTTTTCAAGTTTTAAGGTCATACTGGAAATGAAGTTTTTATTGTATCATTTTCTGACATTTCATATGATTTGCTATTTTTGATGAGTGCCTACCTTGTAACTGACTGGCAAATCCTGACAATCTTGAGAACAGCCACTGATTTTCTTACTCAGACATTCATTTATGTGGCAGTTTCTTTCATCTGAGCCGTCACCGCAGTCATCCCTATTGTCACAAAGACCACCGCTGGGAATGCACCTGCCATTTTTGCACATAAAAAATGAACTGTTGCATGAATGTTCTGGAAAAAGAAAATAAAACATATGGAATATAAAAGGCATGCCTTTGTATGCCACTGTTCTAGAAAACACTTACAATATGATAACTAGTATGTCAAAAATTACAGGGAGTAAATGTACATACAAGGTGCTGCAAAGATTGGTCTCAGGTTTTATAAACAATGGTCTCAGGAAGCCAAGGGCAAACAGTCTCATCATGGTTTTTAGCTGCTGAAGACCTAGCTTTCCTATGAAACCAGCATTAATAGAAGCATCTTTAGCAATATTGATGTGTTCTGTCTCATTTGCACTGTGAATAATGAGTTCAAAAGTATAATGATGACTTGACATTTCCCCCAAGCTATAGATCTCTGAGAAATTATTTGTCACTAAAAGCTAAGAAGGTAGAAGAGGTGGATATTGCCAAATTCATATATTCCAAAAAAATATAGCACTGACATTTTTAAGTCAGGGCATAAAAAAGACATTGATGATGAACAATAGTTCTTCAAGTACAGCTTTAGAAAGTTCAGCTTTCATATACCTAAACTGGAATGTTAAATATTACTGCTTATAGTATGTGGTTTTTAACAAAGCTTAGTAACATATACACAATTATAAGGAAAATTTGAGTTTGCACTAAAATACATGAATAAGCGGTCTTTGTTTTAGTGAATTTGCACATAAATTAATTTGATTGTACATGTCTGTGAACATGTACGTATATATATATATAACTTGTTCTTATACTTCTGTTAAAATGATATGTACTGTTATCCAGTATGTGTGAGTAATACAGACTAATGCTATGTAAATCATTTTCAGTATATCATTAGTTAAATAATAATTGATATGTAATAGTTATGCATATTTATGAAATAAATAATATGGTATTCTGATGATATCCTCATTACATTGTAACTTATTTTATATTTTAATTTTTATATAAGCCTATGTAGAGAATTTTCCCCATATAAAGTATCAATGGAAAATACCATGGAAACACATGGCACATACCTATAATTCTAGCATTTAAAAGGTGAGTTCAAGGGAGGAAAAGTTAAACATTGGTCATATTGTTGGCTACACAGTGAGTTTGAATTCTGCCTCAACTGTATAAGAAGTTGCTCTCAAAGCAAAGAAGATGTATTTATGAGGTGAGAAAGTACAGTAATGAGTCATCAAAATGGTTTGGCACAAACTAACCTTAAATATAATCACTAGGTAGAACCGGTAGAAACATTTGTCTGACTCTGCATCTAATTCACTGAATACTTAACCAGACAGTAACCAGAACAAAACTTCACCATCATAACATGGTGGTTTATACTTCTAATTGCAGCACTCAGAAGGCTGAGGCAAGAGAATAACAGATTTGCGGCCAGCCCTGGCTACACAGAGAAGCCCTGTCTCAAAGAAACAAAAATAAAAACATGAGAAGAAAGCTGAAGGTGAGCAGAGTGTAGTACAATGTGGTACCTGCACTCCTGCACTTCGGGTTGATTGGTGCCTCGTCTGATCTGTCAGGACAGTCAAAGTCACCGTCACACTGCCATAGAGTGTTCACTAGGCAGCGGCCATCAGCACAGCGGAACTCTTCCGCACCACACTGCCGGTATCCTAGAGGAGAGAACGTAAGCATTAAACAAGCTCCTATTTTAAAATACTCAACACACTCTCAGTGCACAACACACCTAATCAACCAGGACCAGCCTGGACTTATGTAGAAAATACTGTTCATTAATTTCTTGTACCTCTGGAAAAGAAATGCTTATTGTGTGAAAGCAGAAATAAAGGTAAAATACAACTTAAAAATAAGGTACCAGGTTTCTAGGTAAGGAAAGATGGCTGTAGCAAACAGTCAACTGTGTCTATTCAACAGTTGTCTCCACCTGATCCATTTCTTGTAGGATGTGAAGCAGAATGAATAGTACTTATAACCTATTTCCAGGCTTGTTTGCTTGGTTTGGTGCAATATCAAGACATGGGTAAACTGATTCTGAGATACAGCCACTAGTCTTAGATGTTGTATTGTTATAGTTTTGCTTGGCAAACAATTAGCCAGTGTAAAAAAAATCGTTAACATGAGAAAAAACATCTATTTATAAAATAATGACCACAAAATTTTTAAAACTATCCAATACGCCAGTTTTTAAGGTCATCCCTTCAATGTGCAAGTTCTTAGGGTCATTTATTGAGGCATCATTTGTAAAGGTTAACATCTGTTTGTTTTATTTTAATTATATTTAGATTTGATTTTTAAAATTAGGTTTTAGTATGAAATTTTCATCCTCGTAAATTATAAACAGTCATTTCTAGTAAGGGTTATTTTTTGCTGTTTGCTTATACTTTTTTCTTACTCACTTTACATCCTGATTATAGTTCCCTCCCTCCTCTCCTCCCAATCCCACCCTCCCTTTCTCTTCCCCCTTTCCCTCTCCCCTACTTCTCAGAAAAGGAGAGGCTACCTCCATAACCCACCCCTGAACATCAAGTCTCAGGAAGACTGAGAGCATCCTCTTCCACTGAGGCCTAGAAAGAGCTGATAGAGCTGGGAAATTGTTCTACATTTAGAGGTAGAATTTTATGACTTAATAAAATTCTTGTGGCAAAGACAATTCACAGCACATCTAAATGACAAATTTGTCATACTGCATGGTGACAGTGGAGTCTGCTATTGGATCCTGTTTACAGCTTCTACCTGCAGTAGCATGTTGTCTCTGTTACTCAGGACAAAAACATCCTGCCTAGCCTGATCAGGAGCAAGCCCACTCTCATCCCTTTAGCTCTTGGCTCGACATTTCTGCAAAATTTGTTTCTACACACTAACTTCCAATTAATTAATTAAACATCATTTCTTGTAACATCTCCCTTCTGAAATTCCTCTTAGAGATTAAAAGAAAAGAAAATACTAAGCAAAGGCTGTCAAATTCAAATCTCTCAGGATTCTAACTGATTGGGTTTTTGGCAGCATTTTTGTTGCTCTTGACTGCACACTCTCTTCCTGGTTAAGTATTCATAATCCACTCTCCAGGGCTTTTTTCCCTTATTTTTCAGCCTTCCTGATCCAGTTTACAATACTGTGGGTGAAACTTTGCATTCTAGCTCTAGAATATCGCTTTCCTTAAAAAAATAGATTTTTTTTGTCTATTGATCTCTTGTTTTCATTTTCATTCTGTCTGCCTCTTTTCTTTTTTGTGCTAACTTGAATGTTAATGCTAACAAAAGAATGGGGCTAATCAACACCATTTTTCTGACCTCCAGGACCACAAATTCAAATTCTCAACCACTTTTTACACAGGTTTCCTGCATAAGGAAACCTACCCCTCACTCTACCGTATTCCAAAGCTCACTAGCTGTAATGCCATTCTCCCATTCATGTCATCTAGAAATGCCTTTAGCCTACCTATCCCATGGCTGAATAGCCATGAGTGAGCTCCATCTATTGTGTTTCCTTCCATGCCACAATCCCAATATGGTTCAAATATCCTAGTAAATTCTAAAACAGATTTTATTCATCTTATGCCTCTTCTTTTCCATGACACTATTTCTTCCACTATGGTGAAAGAGATAGTTCTAGGATGTAAATTTTTATATGACATCCCATTTCCCTGCAGTACACATTTTTAATTCTATGACTTAGGGGGCAGAAGCATTGGGATCTCTGGTTTTAATGTTGCCTTATCTACATCACAAATTTTAGGCCATTCACTTATCTCAAAGAAGTAGGAAGGAAAGAAAGAAAGAAAGAAAGAAAGAAAGAAAGAAAGAAAGAACCCATACCAAAAGATTTTATGTTAAATTATGATGTAGCACTTAAAATATTTTGCACGAAAGACAAAAACATGAAAACTGTAAAAATCATGAACAGATTTCTCAGTGATTTCCCTCAAAGACTAAAAATAGAAATGCCACAGAAGGATGAAATATGGCTGTGCGCCCACTTCACACAGAGAACAGAGGGACACCCCTGGGTGGACTGCTCGCTGAGAAGCTGGGGAGCACTGGACCCCTGACAAAGGGAGGTCACATGGGGGCCAGAGGTCCTCAGTTCCAGGAGGTCAGAGAGTTGCACTGAGTTTCCTTCAATGATAGCGGGTGGTACTGACATCCCTAGGCATAGAGAATGTCTTTCCTATGAATTAAAACATAAGTTAATTCATTCTTTGCAACTTAATATTCAGAGAGAATCCAGATTCATGGAAGACTCTAAACTGTGAATTTTGGTATGTAACTAGCTGTACTCAAAAAGTTCTATTCTGGAAGAAATAGATAGACAACACAATACCGAGACACATTTGGTGACCATAATGCTAAATCTGAACAGTAAGTAATGCACGTGTCAACAAAAAAGGCGAAGGAGTATACTAAGTACATGTTTTTGGTATTTTAACTACAACAGTAGAAGTTAAAGTTTCATCTTTTGGGCTTTTTTTTTCTTTTAACTTGTATATCATTGATTAGGTGTAAGATTGGATGAGCCAGTCATGTCTCATTTTCAACAACACAAAGGCCTTTTCCAGATATTTACCAGTTTGGCTGCTGAATGCTCTGAGTTCACAGTAAGAAGAATGTTTTGCAAACAGATCTGTAGCTTTTCAGGACTTGAAGAACTCTCCTACTCCACTGTGTAATACTGAATTCCCTGGCCTTAAAGACATTAATAAATGCCTGTGTTTGTATTTGTTAGTTACGTGTCTTAGAGCCCCTTCAATAGACCTTGAGCTGCTATATCTTATAAATGTTCACTCACCACACTGCAGGAACTCGTCTGAGCCATCTCCGCAGTCATCATCATGGTCACACACAAACTGCTTGGGAATGCACACCTCGTTACGGCACATGAAAGCATTTTCATCACATGTATTATTGGGTGCTAAGAATTTACAAAACATAAAGTTACATGAGAACATATTTCTCTCATGCTTGAAGTTGACAGTTTGAAGCTTTCTCTCTCAATGTGTAGGTACTCAGGAAAAAGGCTATGTATTAGGTAATTGAATAATGTCATACGCATATTAAACTGCAAATAGAAACATTCAGGATTTAAATGTTGATTCAGTGGATAGAAACTGTCAATGCCCATGAGGAACACGGAGGGTGCATCAAGAAGACTAAGAATGGCACTGTTCATAAAAGAAAATTCTTCCAAAATCCTTTAGAAAAGGCTCCTTGCTTTAAGCAACATTAAGATCTACAAGGTAATGAGCCCCACCACAATCCCATTAATGCCATGAAAACTGACCCTTCAAAAGGAATATTGATCCCTCAGGAACAAAGCCCCATGAAAGCAGTACTTCAGAAAGAGCCTAAGTAATGGTTGATCAAATTTGCAATAAGATTCATGCTAAGAAAATCTACTTTGATATTATATTCATAAAAGCACAAGCCTTAACAGCACCTACTGTAGTCAACTGAAAGTTAAGTGGTGGAGTGCCTAGTGTTCGAGGCGTTGTGAACGCTTAAAATCTACGACATGCGATGGTCAAACGCCGGCAGCACAGGTCTCCTAAGTGGCTCTGTCTCCTACATTTTCATGCTTAAGAAACTTTGCACCTTCTTTGCTCCTCTGTTTCTTTCTTTGTTTAATGGAGATAATTAAATCTCTCTGACAATATTTCCATGAGGATAGAAGGTATGTAGAAATGACCTTTCAACTTAGATATTCAACAATTTATAGGTACTCTCAGAATTGCTATTTCTACATTAAGTATGCTTTACAGGTTCCCTAAAACACTTTATGGCATCGCTGACAGTATTGTAATGTAATGACAATAATGTAAATAAAAAGTGCCTTACTACTGAACTGATTAACATATAACAGACATTGAAAACAATAAGCACTGCTGTCCCCATGGAAAATACCTCTTTTATTGTGCTTAAAGATGCAGCAATATGTTCAGTTTTCACAAATCAACACAAGATTCTTGGCATCTTTCCTTGTGATGATCTGACATTCTCTAAGTACATCACTGTGAGACTTGAAATTTTACAAATCGTGTCCCTCATGCTTGTCAGCCCCCTGCCCTGAGCTGGCCCACATCCCATGAAGTAACCTCCACTATCCTCCCGATAATCGTCCGCCTAGAGCCATGAACAGACAAAACAGAAAGGATCTTTGTGTGTGTGCGGCATGTAGTCTAGTAGAATTGACTTTCAGAAAATTCGTTTTGAACTGCTATGTAAAATTCACACAGAAACAGCATGAAGTTCACATATTTTCATGAACACACACCTCAGCGTTGCTAATAACTCGGGTAACTTTGAGCTGTGACAATTTCTTTAACGGAAGTGAAGGACAGCAATCCTGACATGTACATCCTTCTTTAAAATAGAGCAGCAGTAACTTCTTTTCCATTAATACGTTCAGATCACTTGAGTGCAATTTGCTAATGTGTTAGCATAATTTATCGAAGAAAACCCATGAGGCCCACAGGTGCTACCACACCTCCCTTAGCACTGACTCACTACAATAGCAACAGCATGTGTGATCATCTGGATTTCTGAATTAACTCGTAGTCTTTTGTTATTCAGTCCTCAGCGGCAAAATTGACCTTCAGAGAAACACATCAGCTCCAAGATCACAGCTTTGCATATTCTACGATAGGATGAGATGTGAGCGAATAAGGCTGCGCCAAATTATTTATGTTGCGCTTTTATTGCTTTGACATACATGTGTGCCAACAGGCTCCCGTATAATATTTTAAAGAAGTGAAGATTTACATCTTTAAAAAAATTCACGACATTATTATATTTCACTTAATAGACTGTGAATCTGTCAAACAAACCCTTTCTGATAAATTTTCCAGCTCAACAGATCACTAGTTGATCTTTGGCATCTAAATTCACATCGGGGTGTCTTTTTACCTGCCTGATCATACAAAAAAAAAAAAAATTATGTAAACTTTTACTCTTGAGTAACTCCTTGAAGTAATCTTGAGTTAGAAACTTTGTAAATTGTCTGACCTGAAAGGTGCTTTTCTTGATCCTTTTGTTTCATTCAGTCCTATTGAAACTGTCTTTACCAGACCCAGGGGTTAATACCACATCCTTAGAATTGATAGCTGTCCACTGACTGCCTGATCAGTATTTACTTAATATTAGCTATTTTATTTATAGTTTTTAATAGGCTTTCAAAATTAATTTGGAGTAAAGAGTTGTTAAGTAAGAAAACACTAGGCCAACAAACAAGTTGTACATAATGAATTTATGCTATTTGGGGGCTGAAAAATTAAATTTGCAGACAATGAAACAGTTTTAAAGTCGGTGATGTCACTGAGCATTTCTAAGACACTCTGAATGTATAAGTGTTGATAAACTACTGTTATTACAACATCCCACCTGGACCCTTGAGGTCCAAGGATGGGTAAAATGAAATAAAAGTACATTACTCCTCCCCCCAGGATCCTGCAGACTTCTTTGACAGAGAGCTTCAGTCAGTGTTCTTACCACAGCCTGCCGTGGCGAGCTCATCACTGCCATCTGGACAGTCCCTCTCACCGTCACACAACCAATGTCGAGGCACACAGGCATGGGAGCCCTGACAGCTGAACATGTCAGCTGCACAAGTGACAGCACCTTAAACCCAAAAGGAAAGTGGTATTAAGTTCTGTGT
Organism: Psammomys obesus; assembly: GCF_907164565.1. Classification (NCBI taxonomy): domain Eukaryota; kingdom Metazoa; phylum Chordata; class Mammalia; order Rodentia; family Muridae; genus Psammomys; species Psammomys obesus. The sequence continues at coordinate 41,646,511 of NW_026585895.1, read as the reverse complement.
ATCCATTACAACATGGCCACAGTTCCTCTGGCTTGTGGATATAAGCAAAAAGGCTCTTGAATGCAATGAAGAGAAGACACTTATTGAAAATCATGGATTACTCTGTCCTGATAACTGCTTACATATTCTTGTTTAAGAATATACTCTTTCCTACTTGCAAGTGCTTTCCTATTTACAGCTACGTCATATGAAGTAATATCTCTCTTCCTTGAGAATATATCAAAGCATGCTCTGGAATTCTTAAATGACATTCTGGAGGTATTAAACCTACATAGGTGGGAACAGTAGCAGTGATGAAATCCTTTCATAGCTTAGCTCACATGAACTATTTCATTTGTCAGCTCCTTTAATCCTGTAAACTATTACTTACCACACTTCACAGAAAAGAAAACCAGCTTATACAAGCTGAAAACTTGAAGATCACAAGTACAGAGCTCCCCATACTGACATGGAAGCCCAAAATGTTTCCTTGTGATTATAACCACATTCCTTTCCTATGCCAATATGAGTGCTCTTCAGCCTCATCTTATATTGCTGCAAAGAAAAAAGCATTTACCTTTCACCTTTACCCAGAATCTGCCTTCCCACTTCTGTCACTTACTGTCCTGTTGGGCTGTATGTAACTCTTTCAGTGATTTCTGGCCAGAACTGTAAATTCACAGGGACACAGACAGCTCTTTTATGAGCGTATGGTGATCACACATCAACGACACCCCTAGCCATTTCTACAGTATATATCTTCAATGCTTAGTTTATTTGTATACATAAAATGTTTGTTGGGTGAAGGAGCTCAATCTCAATTTTCAAATTTCACTCTTGAGAATAAACTAATGTCCCAAACACAGCTAAACACGTCCTTGTTTAAGTACTTTTATAAAACTTTGGTATGTTTAAAAGGAGATGATTGCTTGAGTGACAATTGCAAAGCCCTGGGATTAATCCTTAGCAGTACAAAAAAAAAAATTGCTTCCACTCATATAGGCCAATTAATGTACTTTAATAGATGGTTATTTCATTTCAGTTTTTAGTCATATGATTGCTGTGAACAGAAGTTGCTTCTCAGAGCATTGTTCACATAACATGCATCAGAGGACTATATAAGCAAAGATCCTGAGAGGCCCAGGCTGCCTTTCCTTGGCGTATAAAAGGCTAGAAAGGTAAAAATGTTGTGAATACTGAAGTGTCCATGTATTGAAGACTTGTCTGTTGCACTGAGGATTAGTACTTTAACAGAAAAAAAGGATTAAGTGGAAAACAGGAAATAAGTGTAAAATAAGTGTTGCTTTCATTTACAAATAAATTTTAATGGCTATAATATCTTTAATGATTTTAAAAATGAGGATCTTCCTACAGAAATTATTTTATAAGTTCCTTATCTCTTCAAATCATTTTCAATACTGAACTCATAATTCCATGTTTTAACTTCTGTGATATTGGCCATGCTGTGATCTAATTCTGCCTGACCTCTGAGAAGTCTCCTGTCTAATTTTTTTTCTGTTGCTAGAAAAAGGGTTATGAATAGATAATTATAAAGACATCTTCCAGCTATCAGATATAATGGTTTTTTGCAGCTAATTCAATGGCTCTCTTGATAGTATTCAACAGAATCTGAGTGAAGAACATGCCAAAACACTAAATCAATAGGAAAGAAACTAGCCATAGAAAACCTCATGGCTTCATTTCTTAGTTGCCACTGCCATCTGGCATTCCCTTCCCCAGGGGAAATTATCTCTTGGGAGAATAAGCACACACTGAGAACCATCCACAAGGCCCATCTTATGCTCTGCTCAGACAAGAAGAGCAAATTGTTAAAGGTCAGTATCCTATTAATATTTTGGAAACTAGAATTCTGGCCATACCTCTGCCATCAGCCACTAGCTGTGTTATTTCAGGTGAATTTATTAATCTCTATGCATTTCCCTTTCAGCTAGAGATAGCGCAGTGTGACTTTCATTGCTGATCTCCTCAACATGCTGTGTCAGAGATAAATTCCAAGTGTTAAGAAACATGTTCATATACTTCATCATAGCATTTGGAAGTGGAGATCTGCAATATATATTTTATTGGACTTGTAAAATGGAGGTTTTGGGGGTATGGTCAGTATTGTGAAAGACTGAGATGAGTTATTTGTAAGGTTCCCTTTCTGTCCTAAAATATTAGATTCTGTTTTTACTCAGATTTGGTCTAAAGAGGCAGTTCATATATGAAATCATATCTTTACAATAGAAAATACAATCTATAAGTAAATTGAATAGACCCATTATTTTGGATGCCAATAAACAGAATTTACTACATTTTTCTTCTTTATTTAAAAACATTTTCAAAAACATTATTGAGTGTGTATATATGTGTGTTTGTTTGTGTGTGTGTGTGTGTGCAGAAAGAGAAAGTGGAAGAGAGAGAAAGGAAAGAGGAGAAAGAGAGAATGAATGATAGGTGTAATATCACTTGGACATAAGAAAAAACAGCAGAAAGGAAAAGCAAGAGAAAAAAACAGATATAAACGCATGGATGCAGTGCATGGTAATCAAGGCAATTATGTGGATAAATCTCTCCATATCTTATTATCAGTGGATAGTTCAAGAATTGAGCAATAATATGAGATTCCCATGATTACATACCTTGGAAATCAGACGTGAGTGTAGTGACTCTGTATAGCTCTAGAGCTTTTTTCCCTCCTATTACACTGTGTCTATAAGAAATTAGTCACCAGTGGAAACTTTCATTGCCTGGTTAAACCAAAGGTCAAAAGAAAGATGACTTCATGTCCTGGGAACATGCTTACCCCATGAAAGTCCTGTGTTAGAACTGAAAGACTTGAAACAAAGGGAACAAAAAAAGGAGCTTAAGTCATGTAATTACTCACTATTTCTTGTGTTTAAAGAATTTTAATAATGACCTTTGTTTCTATGTTTATCTTTTTTTTAAGTATATACTGTTCCTAATCTACAAAGAAGAAAAATACTTTTGGGCTGGCTTAAATGCAGTAAAATAAACTGTTGGATTTTAGAAGATAGCACCAATTTTATGATATCCACAAGGCAATTCAGGTGAGGGTGAGAATTATAAAGAAATTCTGTTTCTGGTTGCAACCTAAACAGCTGCCCATTATGCTGAAATGTAGATGTAGAAAGACAGTCAGCTTTGTCCAGGCATCTAAGCTTATTAGTCAGGTCTTCCAATCCTGCTGTGAGGAGGAAAGCATTATGCAAGCACAAATATAAATAATACATATAAAGTGAACTGGGTAGATATACAGATGGATTTGGTAACAAATGAATAAAATGTTGAATAACTGTTAAACTTCTGGAATTTAGTGCAAAGGAACACTGAAGACTAATATATGACAGACAAATGTGATTATTTGGTACTAGTCAGGAAAAATTCTACATATGCAATGTGTATACTTTAAAAAACAATAGAATGGGGCATGAGGTGTTGCTCAGTGGTTAAAAGGATATATTTTACTTGCAGAAGACCATGATTTAAATCCTGACACCTACATTAAACAGCACATAAGGACTTATAATTCTACATCCAGGGACATGGCTTGTGCACATTTCCACACGGAGATACACCCAAATACAAATAACTAAAAATAAAATCTTAAAGTAAAAGATCAAACTGTTATTTTATAAATAATAAAATAATACACGTGAAAACAATAAAATCAACTGCATATGAGTATAAATTTGATGCTGTTTAATACATTAGAAAGCACCTGCATATGTAATATGTATGCTTCAAGATGATCAAACATATGCTTCATAAGAGTTCACAGGAAAACTTTGAGTGCACAGAGAAAGCTGCTTACCACAAATGCTGTCACTTTCATCTAAGCTATCGCCACAGTCATCCTCTCCATCACAGATCCAGTGTTTAGAAATACATTTTTGTTCAGAACAAGGAAATTGATTCCAAGAGCAAGAAGAATCTAGAAAAAACAAAGATGCAAGTTGTTTTAGGGAAAAAAAATAAGTTCTGGCGATCAATCGCACAATAGTACAACTCCACACAACAACATTTAATGTTTAAAAAGCTATAGGGAAAGATTTTTTAAATAATGAATATCTGAAAAAAATAGATAGTTTTACTCTTGTTTGAACATTCCACAATGAGAGCATAGATCAAAATATCACATGGCAACCAGTTAACATACATAATTGACAAAGGTTATTTAATCATAAACAAGATTATCTTAAAATATGTTTCCCTGTTATCATAGTGAAAGGTATTTCTTATACTCTTTCTAAAGGTTTTCTAAATCCAACCATCCCATAATGAAACAAACCAAGTTCCTGTTCTCAGTCCCATAATGAAACAAACCAAGTTCCTGTTCTCCATGGTGACTCTACAAGAAGGCTGGCAACAACTTGCAAGCTCCTGTGCTTCAAACTTGCAAGAACTGATTCCCACAGCTTACTTCTTAAGGCCCTGCCTTGTAGCTAGTGACTATGCTTGCTATACTTTAAGAATATCCTTGATCACCAAATGAAAATAAATACTCCAGGTGAAGAAAGTAGTATTTTCTTCATTTTAGTCAATCTTTAATTAATAGAAAAATCTGCATCATAATCAAGGTAATATGACCGGCAAACACATGATATCAAAGAAGAGGTGAGAAACTAGGTTCTAGATTGTATAACAAGCCAATACTTTAGTTCTTTTAAAAAGTCCACTAGCTGGTGCTTTTGTTATATTATCTTAGAATGCTTGAGTTTATAACTTCTGAGAAAGAAACTTCAAAATTCAATATAAACATGTGTTCTTCATAATAGGGTAGATATTTTTAATAACGATGCCTCTTTACTTTTTACAGTGTGGTGTTTTTATTGTCCTGCTTCAGTCTCTGTCCTTCTACAGCCAAGGACAGTGATTTATCAAGTGGCATCCCCAAAATGAAGCTTTCCCAAATAAAATTATCCAAAACACAAATTTTCATTAAAATAAAAATTTGGCTTTGTGATTGTTGATCTTTTCATTTTGGAGAGATTCAGAATCACAAAGGGAATAAACCTCTGTAAGGGGTTATTGTGATTAGGTTAATGGGAGTATGAAGAGACAGCCTAAATGTGGGGAAGGACCTGAGGCTGAGTTCATGGGCGAAAGTGGCTTAAGTACATCATTCTGTGTTTTCTGCTCTTTGAGTCTGGTTGCAGTGTAGCAAGGCACCTCCTGTTCCTATGGCTATGCCTTCTCTGCCATGGTGCTTTATAACCCATTGAGCTGTAAACTGCAACAAATCCTTCACACTTAATTGTTTGTGTCAGCAGCAAGTTAACTAACACAGGCTTTAATAATTCTACAGAAATATTTTAAGCTTTGTATTTTAATTTAAATATTTATTTAGATGATTAGTGAAATAAAGGAATTTTAGGCCACTTCATTTTTGGGAAAGCAAAATTGAAGAAGATTTAAACATATAATAATTCCCTGTCTAGACATTATGAATTTACATGGACTATTTTTTGAAGCTTTCTTTTTGCTGGAGCAGAGTCTGGCTCTAATGTGAAGATGTGCAGAATTTTAATTACCCAGAACACACTTCATCATTTTGCTATGGAATTTACTTTTAGGAGAGTTTGACATTTTACCAGCAATTCTTTTTTTAATCTTCTTCCAACTTCATTCACCACAGTGTGCTTGTGTTATAATAAAAGATTGAATATAGGCTTGTTTCTCTAACAGAAAATCACAAAATTATAAATTTTATAAAATAAAATTAAAAAAAAATTTACAATATAAACTTTGCATCAAAGAAATAGTGAAATAGTGAGAAACAGGCAAATGTTAGAAGAAACATATGCTTGAGTGTGTTATTTAAAACTACGCACAGATTTAGTGCAAAATTTAAAATCATTGTTTAATTTTCAAAAACTACTGTGGTAAATGTAACATATTTTTAAAGCCTATTTATTCATAACAGAATGGAAATAAATTAACAGCACCTGAAATAAACTAGTCAAAAAATAAAGATACAGCATTTAGATCAATATTGGTAAGAATTATTTTAAGTAAAATGTTGTAAGAAAAGTCTGGGAAAAGGAGTTGTTGTGCTTTGTTATAACCGCCTGTATTTACTTCTATAGTCCATCAACACTATTACACAGAGAGTCCCTAGGAATGGAAATACCAGGATCTGAGCAGGAGCATGCACATCTCACAAAACAGTGCAGGACTGAGGCTTACCACAGTAAAGCTCATCTAGCCCGTCCTCACAGTCCTTCTGACCATCACACACCCACGTATTCAGAATGCATCTTCCACTGGGACAACTGAAATAATTCTCTTCACATTTGTGTTTGTTTTGAACTATGATAAAACATAAAAATGAAGGGTCAAATATATTAAATTAATCTGAGGCTTTGGCAGTGTGCCGAGAGGAACTTAATACCACTTCAGTTGGACAAACCTGAAAATACAAAATAGCTCGAAATACAACACAAAAAACCTGAATTGTCAGGGTTGCAATGACCCAAGAATAGGAAGAAACATCACCAATTATGGAGATACACACTATATCTTGACTTGACTATAAATCCAATATGATGTTGGTCCTGTAACTAGAAGAAGTAAGTTGATAGAAATACTGTAATAACGGTTGAATCAATTTGATGTGATGATCTGATAATAAGAGTAAAATAATGAAACGAAATTAATTTATCAAAAGTGAATAAAGACTAATCATCATAGTTGCATAGAAAATGTGAGTCCTATGTTTTAAATTAGTGTGTTAAATATTAGTGGCTCTTGCTAAAAACAAAACAAAACAAAACAAAAAAAAACCTTAAGATCCACAAAAAATAGTCTGTAGGTAAAATCATTTTTTAAATTATGATTCGCTTTCAAACATTGAAATGTTATATAGAATTTTACAGATATTTCCATCGGTTATTCCCTTGACTAAAGCCCACTTGTGCTCTTGCCCCCTTGGTTCAGATAATTTGTAATATATCTGGCCTGCAGGCCATCAGAAACTGATTCGTACAATTTATTCAACAACCGTACTAAAGTAATCCTTTGCTAATCAGTTAAAATCAAAATGACCCCTAATTTTCGGTGAGTACAATTTTAATGAACTCACCTCTAAGGCAAATATCACTGTGCACATTCTGTCTTACGGGGTGGCACATGGATCACCTGGCATGTGCTGCCTCTCCTGAGGCTGTCTCCAAAACTAGCTGTCTACGCAGGACCAAATCAGAGAGTAGAGAGCAAGGGGAACCCCTGTGCATTCCAACTGGTCCTGCAAGAGGGTGAGTGAGCCTTCTAGGGAGAGTTTATCCCAGACCAAGGGCCTCTCCACAGAAGCAACCAGACGATATCCCTGACACCCACACCCCTAGTGTGGGAATCATAGGGATTCTTGGGATAGCGACCCAACGTTATAGACTCTGCCTTGTAGGTCCACCAGTGTAATCCAGGCAAACAATCCCTGGATCTCAGACAGAACAGCATAATAGTGGCCTGCAGGCCACTGCAATAGTCAGAGAATCCGCGCATGCACACTGCGCCCGCTAAAAGAACATGCGAATAGCACCAGGGTCACATTCCTTACTTAGGCAACACTGAAACCACAGTGCACACTCCCAAATCAGTGAACCTCTCTCATCTTCCTGAAAAAACAGTCCAGAAAACAGAAAGAGACGATCATAGACCGAACTACAAACTCGAGGAAAAAACAGTGAGAGTTACAAATAACCAGATGGCTAGAGGCAGACATAAGAACACTCCCAACAAAAATCAGGACATAATGACCTCACCAGCAACCCCACAAAACAATGGACACTTCAATTCACTAGATATACAAGAAAAAGACCTCAATACTGTTTCTCCAGCTATTAGAGGCCCATAAAGATGAAATGAACAAAGCCCTCAGAGAAATAGCCAAAGAAATCGAGACGAACCAAGAGGAAACAAATCGAGCTCTTAGAGAAATGAACACGAAAATTGCGGCAAACAGAGAAGAAATGCACAAAGCTCTCAAAGAAATGTCCACACAAATGAAGGTAAATAAAGAAGAAATAAACAAAGCTCTCATAGAAATACAGGCAATTATACCCAAAGAAGTAGAGGCACAATTAGTGATACATAGAGAGGAAACGGACAAAAAAATAGAAGTTATCATTGAAAAGCAGGAGTCCACATTCAAACAGATGAAGGAAATGGTGCAAGACATGAAAACAGAATTAGAATCAATAAAGAAAACACAAATAGAGAAAAACCAGGAGCTGGAGAACATAGAGAAAAGATCGGGAACTACAAAGGTAAACATCACCAACAGAATACGAGAGATGGAAAAAAGAGCTCAGGAGCCGAAGATATGCTTGTAGAAATTGACACGTCTCTCAAAGAAAAAATAAAATCAGAAAAGTTCCAAACACAAAACATCTAAGAAATCAAGGACACCATGAAAAGACAAAATCTAAGAATAATAGGACGAGGAGAAAAAGAAGACATCAGGCTCAAAGGTCCGGAAAATATTTTCAAGAAAATTATAGAAGAAAACTTTCCCAACTTAAAGAAGGAGATGGCCATAAACATACAAGAGCCCTACAGAACACGAAGTAGACGAGACCAGAAAAGAAATTCTTCATGTCACATCATAGTGAAAACACTGAACCTACAAAACAAAGAAAAAATTCTAAAAGCAGCAAGGGAAAAAGGCCAAGTAACATATGAAGGTAGACCTATCAGAATCACACCAGATTTCTCAACAGAAACTATGAAAGCCAGAAGGGCCTGGACAGAAATCATACAGTCCTTAAGGGACCACAGATTCCAACCCAGACTACTATACCCAGCAAAAGTTTCAATCAACATAGACGGAGAATTCAAAATATTCCATGACAAAACCAAATTTAAACAATATCTACATAGTAACCCAGCTCTACAGAAGTTACTAGAAGGGAAACTCCAAACCAAAGAAAACAACTACATCTAAGGAAACAGAGGAAATAGATAACTACACAACAAAAAAATCAAAAGAATACAAGCAATGAAACTCAGTGACACCACCAACCCCACATCTAAAGTAAGTAACAATTGTTGGTCACTAGTATCTATCAACATCAATGGACTCAACTCCCCAATTAAAAGACACAGACTAACAGAACGGTTGCAGAAACAGGATCCAACATTTTGTTGCATCCAAGAAATACACGTATGCAACAAAGATAAACACTACCTCAGAGTAAAGGGCTGGAAAAATGTTTTTCAAGCAAATGGTTCCAGAAAACAAGCGGGAGTAGCCATCCTAATACCTAATAAAATAGACTTTCAACCCAAGTTAATCAAAAAAGATAAGGAGGGCCACTATATTCTCATCAAAGGAAAAATCCACCAAGAGGACATCACAATTTTGAATATCTATGCCCCAAATACAAGAGCACCTACATTCGTAAATGAAACAATATTAAAGCTTAAATCACACATTGATCCTAAAACCCCAATAGTGGGAGACTTCAACACTCCACTCTCACCAAGGAACAGATCAACTAGACAGAAAACAAATAGGGAAATAAAAACACTTACAGAGTCCCTAAATCAAATGGACCTAATAGACATCTACAGATCTTTTCATCCAAACTCAAAAGAGTATACCTTCTTTTCAGCAAAGCATGAAACCTTCTCCAAGGTAGACCATATAGTTGGTCATAAAGCAAGCCTCAACAGATACAAAAAGATTGAAATAATCCCTTGTATTCTATCTGACCACCATGGACTAAAGTTGGACCTCAGCAAGAACAGAAAGAACAAAAAGCTGACACGCACATGAAAATAGAACAACTCGTTACTCAATGACAGCTGGGTTAAGGAAGAAATAAAGAAAGAAAGTAAAGACTTCCTAGAATTCAATGAAAATGATGGCACAACATACCCAAATTTAAGGGACACATTAAAAGCAGTGCTCAGAGGAAAATATATAGCACTAAGTGCCTGCAAGAAGAAATTTGTAACATCACATACAAACACCTTAATGGCCCAAATGAAAACCCTAGAAAAAAAAGCAGATACACCCAAGAGGAACAGACGGCTGGAAATAATCAAACTCAGGGCTGAAATCAATCAATTAGAAACAAATATAACTATCCAAAGAATCAATGAAACAAAAAGCTGGTTCTTTGAGAAAATCAACAAGATAGACAAACCCTTAGCCAAACTAACTAAAAAGCAGAGAGAATCTATCCAAATCAGCAAAATCAAAAAGGAAAAGGGTGACATAACTACAGACACTGAGGAAATTCAAACAATCATTAGGTCATACTACAAAAGCCTATATGCCATACAATTTGAAAACCTAAATGAAATGGACAATTTTCTTGATAGATTCCATCTTCCAACATTAACTCAAGAGCAGGTAGAAAGACTGAATAGCCCTATATTCCCCAAGGAAATTGAAGCAGTCATTCACAGTCTCCCCTCCAAAAAAAGCCCTGGGCCAGATGGTTTCAGTGAGGAATTCTACCAGACCTTCAAAGAAGTGCTAACACCAATTCTCCTCAAACTATTCCACAAAAATAGAAACAGAAGGTACATTACCAAACTCATTCTATGAAGCGACAGTCACCCTGATACCTAAACCACACAAAGACCCAACAAAAAAAGAGAACCTCAGACCTATCTCTCTTGTGAACACTGATGCAAAAATATTCAATAAAATACTTGCAAACCGAATCCAAGAACACATCAAAGATATCATCCACCATGACCAAGTAGGCTTTATCCGAGGCATGCAAGGGTGGTTCAACATATGGAAATCCATCAATGTAATCCACCACATAAACAAAATGAAGGAGAAAAACCACATGATCATCTCATTAGATGCTGAAAAAGCATTTGACAAAGTCCAACACCCATTCATGTTTAAAGTCTTGGAGAGATCAGGGATACAAGGCACATATCTAAACATAGTAAAGGCAATATACAGCAAGCCTATAGCCAACATCAAACTCAATAGAGAGAAACTTAAATCAATCCCACTGAAATCAGGGACAAGACAAGGCTGCCCACTCTCTCCATACCTCTTCAACATAGTACTTGAAGTCCTAGCCAGAGCAATAAGACAACTAAAGGAGATCAAGGGGATACAAATCGGAAAGGAAGAGGTCAAAGTGTCACTATTCGCAGATGATATGATAGTATACATGAGCGACCCTAAAAACTCAACCAGAGAACTCCTCCAGCTGATAAACACCTTCAGCAAAATGGTAGGATACAAAATCAACTCAAAAAAATCAGAAGCCCTCCTGTATACCACAGACAAAAGGGCCGAGAAAGAAATTAGGGAAACAACACCCTTCACAATAGCCACTAATAACATAAAGTACCTTGGGGTGACACTAACCAAGCAAGTGAAAGACCTGTTTGAGAAAAACTTCAAGTCTCTGAAGAAAGAAATTGAAGAAGATCTCAGAAGATGGAAAGATCTCCCGTGCTCATGGATTGGTAGGATTAACATTGTGAAAATGGCCATCCTGCCAAAAGCAATCTACAGATTCAATGCAATTCCCATCAAAATACCAACTCAATTCTTTACAGACCTCGAAAAAAGATTCTCAGCTTCATATGGAGAAACAAAAAACCCAGAATCTCCAAAACAATCCTGTACAACAACAGAGCATCTGGAGGTATCTCCATCCCCGATCTCAAGTTGTACTACAGAGCAATAGTAATAAAAACTGCCTGGTATTGGCTTAAAAACAGAAAGGAGGATGAATGGAACCGCATAGAAGACCCAGAAATAAACCCACACACCTATGAATACTCGATTTTTGACTAAGATGCCAAAACCATTCAATGGAAACAAGACAGCTTCTTCAACAAATGGTGCTGGTCCAACTGGATGTCCACATGCAGAAAAATGAAAATAGATCCATATTTATCACCCTGCACAAAATTAAAGTCCAAGTGGATCAAAGACCTCAACATAAAACCAGATACTCTAAATCTGTTAGAAGAAAAAGTGGGGAACAGCCTAGAACTCATTGGCACAGGAGACAACTTCCTGAACAGAACACCAACAGCACAGGCTCTAAGAGCAACAATCAATAAATGGGACCTCATGAAACTGAAAAGCTTCTGTAAAGCAAAGGACACCGTCATCAAAACAAAATGACTGCCTACAGATTGGGAAAGAATTTTCACTAACCCTTTATCTGACAGAGGACTAATATCAAGTATATACAAAGAACTAAAGAAGCTAAAAAGCAGCAAACCAAGTAATCCAATTAAAAAATGGGGAACAGAGCTAAACAGAGAATTCTCGACAGAGGAATACCAAATGGCAGAGAAACACTTAAAGAAATGCTCAACCTCATTAGCCATCAGGGAAATGCAAATTAAAACGACCCTGAGATCACCTTACACCCATCAGAATGGCCAAGATGAAAAACTCAAAGGACAACACATGCTGGAGATGTTGTGGAGAAAGAGGAACCCTCCTCCACTGCTGGTGGAATGTAAACTGGTACAACCACTCTGGAAATCTATCTGGCGGCGCTTTCTCAGACAATTAGGAGTAGTGCCTCCCCAAGACCCAGCTATACCACTGCTAGGTATATACTCAAACTTAGCTAAAGTACTCAAAAGGGATATTTGCTCAACCATGTTTATAGCAGCTTTATTTGTAATAGCCAGAACCTGGAAACAACCCAGATGTCCATCAACAGAGGAATGGATACAGAAATTGTGGTATTTTTACACAATGGAATACCACTCAGCAATCAAAAAAGAGGAAATCATGAAATTTGCAGGCAAATGGTGGGATCTAAAAAAGATCATTCTGAGTGAAATATCCCAGGAGAAAGACAAACATGGTATATACTCGCTTATATAGACCTATAAGATATGATAAACATAATGAAATCTATACACCTAAAAAAGATAATCAAGAGATTGCACATGGGGTAAGATGATCAATCTTCATTTAGAAAAACAGATGGGATGTGCATTGAACGTATGACAGGAGTCTAGTGAGCGCATTTGAAAGACTCTACCTAGCAATGTTTTCAAAGCAGATACAAAGTCTTATAACCACACCTTTGGCAGAGTATAGGGAATCATATGAAAGAAGGGGAGTTAGTATGATATGGAAAGGATAGGAGCTCCACAAGGACTAAATATATCTGGGCACAGGGTCTTTTCTGATACTGGTATTCAACCAAGGACCATGTATGGATATAACCTTGAACCTCTGCTCGGGTGTAGCCTGTGGTAGCTCAGTAACCAATTGGTTTCCCATAACAAGGGGAACAAGGACTATTTCTAACAGGAACTCAATGGCTGGCGCTTTGACCTCCCCACCCCCAAGGGAGGAGCAGTCCTGTTAGGCCACAGAGGAGGACTTTGCAGCCAGTACTGAAGATACCTGATAAAATAGGATCAGATGAATGGGGAGGAGGTCCCCCCCCATCAGTGGACTTGGAAAGGGGCAGGGTGGAGATAAGGGAGGGAGGGTGGGAGTGGGAGGGAATGAGGGAGCGGGATACAGCTGGGATACAAAATTAATAAAATTGATAAGAAAAAGATAAAAGTATTAAAATAATAAAAAACAAAACAACAAAAAAAAACTAGCTGTCTACATTCCGTTCCTTGTATGAGCATCTTGTTTTTCTACTTAGCATAAAACTTTATTAGTGCTGAGAATTTTTAAATAATGTTTTAATCCTAGAAAAGGATAATTTTATAACGGAAAAGAAACACTAGTTTGACGATTATCGTGTCATGTTCTCTTGAAGCTACTTTCAAAATCAACTGCAGCTCTAATGAGGGAATGAATGTTTCACTGTAAATAGAACATTAGAGTAATAATATTGACATGCAGTCTCCATGAAACTAAAACAATAACGTCCCCCAGTCTTTTAAAAATATTAATTCAGCTTTCCTACAAACCTCTGCTCTGTTTCACCAGCTGGCCCATTCCCTCAGGCTCAGTGCCAGCGCTGCAACAGAACACCAGTGACTCTCCCTTTTCCCTCTTTGTGCTTCCCTTGGAGCCCAGAGACCATCCCACGCTGACCCCCAATCCCACGCTGACCCCCAATCCCACATGATGCTGGGTCCCATCCCCAACTGTGGCAGACCACCCCCGGCTGCTCAACCCCAGGCCATGCCTGCCAGGAGACCAGTTGGGCTTCCTGAAGTCCTTCTCTGTTCTCTCTGATCCCAGAGCAGACACAGTCCCTCAGCCTCTCCCTTAGTGCTGCAGCTGCGGCAGAGTGCCAGCTGCAGCCTGTATTCCCCCAGTCCATGCCTTTTGTGAATCCCACACATCATCCTCCCCCAACCTGTCTCTCCGACTAGTTTCTGCATCTAACAGTAACAGGTATTCCCTGCAAACAAACCAGTAAAACATCCCAGTAAACAGGCAACAAATAGCTATCATACTCTCTGAAAATCCAGAAAAGAGAGGAATAAGACATCCACCCAACAAAGACAAACATAGAAACCGGCACCTAGACCTATAATCACCCAAAACTCAGATGCCTAGATGCCAGAGTAAGAATATGATTAGGAACTCAATGGCTAGTTCTTTGATCACCAACCCCTGAGAGGGGAACAGCCTTACCAGGCCACAGAGGAAGAAATGCAACCAGTCTTGATGAGTCCTGATAGGCTAGGATCAGAGGGAAGGAGAGGAGGACCTCACCTATCAGTGGACTGGGGGAGGGGCATAAGAGGAAAGGAGGGAAGGAGATCTGGATTGTGAGGGAACAAGGGAGGAGTTTACAGCTGGTATACAAAGTGAATAAATTGTAATAAATTAAAAATATATATAAATAATAAAAGAAAAGCAGTCAGGAAAATATGTCTAGATTAGAACACAGTTACCCTGCCACAGCAAACCCTGAATATTCCTACATGACTGAAACACAAGCAAACGACTTTAAAACCAACTATATTAAGATGATAGAAGTCTTTAAAAAGAAATGAATAAATTCTTTAAAGAAAATGAAACACAAACACTTGAAGGAAACAAATACAACTGTTCAAAACCTAAAACTGGAAATAAAAACAATAAGGAAAACACAAACATGGTCCTTGATTGAATTATCAGTCTCTGCAGGGCCCCCAGGCCCAGATATTTTTGGCTCTGTTTGTCTGCTTGTGGAGCTCCTGTCTCCTCCAGGTCTTTCTTTCTCCCCATTCTTCTGTAATATTCCCTGCACTCTGCCAATAGTTTGGTTATGAATCTCAGCATATGCTAGATGCCCTGCTGGGTAGAATCTTTCAGAGGCCTTCTGTGATAGACTACTGTTGTTCCCTGTCTTCTCCCACTTCTGATGTCTATCCCATTCACCCCTATGAATGAGGATTAAACATCTTCCCTGCAGTCTCCCCTAGGACTATAGATCTTAGTGTGTTTATTCTATATAATATAGAAAATTCCACCGTGAGTGTATACAATGTGTGTCTTTCTGATTCTGGGTTACCTCACTCAGGAAAATTTTTTTTTTAATTGCTGAGTAGTATTTCACTGTGTAAATGTACCACAGTAGAGAGGACCTAGACCCCCTATTCAGATGCAGTCCGTGGGGAACTCAGTATCTATAGAGGTTCCCTAGTAAGAGGAGTAGGGGCAATCACAGGCATGAACTTGGTTTCCTACTCTTTGATCAACTCCCCCTGGTGAGATAGCCTTACGAGGCCACAGAGAAAAAAGATCCAGTCAGTCCTGAGAAGACCTGATAGGCCAGGGTCACATAGTAAGGAAGTAGGATCTCTGCTATCCATAGAGTTGGGAAGGGCCATAAAGGGGGAAACAGAGAAGGAGCGTTGGGACCTGGAGTAGATGAGGGAGGAGGATAGGGCTAGGATAAAAAGTGAATAAAATTGTAATAAATAATGGTAATGAAAGAAAGAAAGGAAGGAAGGAAGGAAGGAAAAAACAAAGAAAGAAAGAAAGAAAGAAAGAAAGAAAGAAAGAAAGAAAGAAAGAAAGAAAGAAAGAAAGAAAGGGAGGGAGGGAAGGAGGAAGGAAGGAAGAAAGAAAGAAAGAAAGAAAGAAAGAAAGAAAGAAAGAAAGAAAGAAAAGTCTCTGAAGAAAGAAATAGAAGAAGATATCAGAAGATATAAAGACCTCCCATGCTCATGGATCATTGGTAGAATTAACATAGTGAAAATGGCCATCCTGTCAAAAGTAATCCACAGATTCAGTGGATTCAAAATAGCAACACAATTCCTTACAGACCTTGAAAGAAAAATTCTCAACTTCATATGGAAAAAAAAATTGCCAAAAAGATCATGTATAACAACAGATCGTCTAAAGATATCTCCATCCCTGATCTCAAGCTGTACTACAGAGCGATAGTAATAAAAACTGCATGGGACTGGAATAAAAACAGAATGGTGGATCAATTGAACTAAATAGAAGACCCAGAAATAAATGCATACATCCATGGATACTTGATTTCTGACAAAGATTCCAAACCATACAATGGAAAAAAGACAGCATCTTCAACAAATGGTGCTGGTATAACTGGATGGCTACATGTAGAAAAATACAAATAGATACATATTTATCACTGTGCACAAAACTAATGTCCAAGTGAATCAAAGACCTCAACATAAAACCAGACACACTAAATCTGTTAGAAGAAAAAGTTGGAAAGATCCTAGAACTCATTGCCAGAGAAGACAACTTCCTGAACAGAACACCAACAGCACAGGCTCTAAGAGCAACAATCAATAAATGGGACCTCATGAAACTGAAAAGCTTCTGTAAAGCAAAGGACACTGTCATCAGAACAAAATGACAGCCTACAGATTGGAAAAGGGTCTTCACCAACCCTATATCTGAGAGAGGGCTAATTTCCAGAATATATAAAGAACTAAAGAAGTTAAAAAGCAACAAATCAATTAAAAATCAATTAAAAAATGGGGTACAGAGCTAAACAGAGAATTCTCTGTAGAGGAACATAGAATGGCAAAGAAACATTTAAAAAAATGCTCAACATCCTTAGTCATCAGGGAGATGCAAATCAAAATGACCCTGGGATTTCACCTTACACCCACCAGAATGGCTAAGATAAACAACTCAAGTGACAACACATGCTGGAGAGGATGTGGATAAAGGGAACCCTCCTCCATTGTTGGTGGGTATGTAAACTTGTACAACCACTTTGGAAATCAATCTGGCACTTTCTCAGACAATTAGGAATAGTGCTTCCTCAAGATCAAGCTATCACACTTTTAGGTATATATCCAAAAGATGCTCAAGTACACAATAAGGGCATTTGTTCAAGCATGTTCGTAGCAGATTTATTCATAATCATCAGAAATTGGAAACAACCCAGATGTCCCTCAATGGAGGAATGATACAGAAATGTGGTACATTTACACAATGGAATACTACTCAGCAATTAAAAACAAGGAAATCATGAAATTTGCAAGCAAATGGTGGGAACTGGAAAAGATCATCCTGAATGAGGTATCCAAGAAGAAGAAAGACACACACAATATATACTCACTTATAACTGGATAGTAGACATATAATATAGGATAAACATACTAAAATCTTTACACCTAAAGAAGCTAAGCAAGAAGGAGGACCCTAGGTAAGATGATCAAACCTCACTCAGAGACAAACAGGATGGACATTGGAAGAAGGAGAAAACAGGAAACAGGACAGGAGCCTACCACAGAGGGCCTCTGAAAGACTCTACCCAGCATGTATCAAAGTAGATGCTGAGACTCGTAACCAAACTTTGGTCAGAGTGCAGAAAATCTTCTGAAAGAAGTGGAAGATAGAACATACATCTAAAATGGTCATCTATCATGATCAATAAGCTCCATCTCGAAGTTGCCAAGATGGTTCCACATATGTAACTAATAAATGTAATCCACTATGTAAACAAACTGAAAGAAGGAAATCACACGGCTATCTCATTACATGCACAAAAGCCCTTTAATAAAAACCCAGCACTCATTCATGATGAAATTCCTAAAGAGATTAGGGATACTATGAACATACTTAAATATAATAATGGCAATTTCCCGAAAATCTATAGCCAACATGAAACTAAAAAAGAGAAACTCAAAGCAATTCCACTAAAACCAGGAAGAAGACAAGCTTTCCCTTTTCTCTGTAGCAATTGAAAATTGTGCTTGAAGTTATAGCTAGAGCAATGACACAACTAAAGGAGATCAAGTGAATGCTAATTGGAAAGTTGGAAGTCAAAGTACTATTATCTGTAGATGATATCATTTTTTTGATTGTAGACTTTAAAAATTATTATTATTTACAATTTATTCATTTTGTATTTCTGTTGTAGCCCCTCCCTCATGTCCTCCTGGTCCTACTCTCCCTCCCTCTTCTCCCTTATTTTTCTTCCCTAGTCCACTGATAGGGGAATTCCTCCTCCCCTACTGTCTGAGCCTAGCTTATCAGGTCCCATCAGGACTGCCTGGATCCTCTTCCTCTGTGGGCTGGCCAGATTGACCCACCAGGGAGAAGTGATCAAGGAGCAGGCAACCTTGTTCATGTCAGAGACTGTCTCTTCTCCCTTTATGAGGGAACCCACATGGAGACTGAGCTCTTTATGGGCTACATCTGAGAAGGGGATCAAGGTTCTCTCTATATATGGTCTTTGGTTGATGCATGAGTCTTTGCAAGGCCCTTTTTGTTTTTGTTTTTATGTTTTTGTTTTGTTTTGTTTTGGGCTTTGTTGGTTTCCTTGTGTGGCTCCTGTCCCTTCCCAGTCATTTTACATGCTTCTTCTTCCATAAGACACCCTATGCTCTGTCCAAAGTTTGGCTGTGAGTCTGTATGTTCTTCAATCCCCTGCTGATTGGACTTTTTTAAAGGGCATCTGTGGTAGGCTCCAGTCCTGTATCCTATCTTCTACTGCATCTCTTGTAGCCAAGCAAGGCTTCCAGTGTTAGGACTGCATTGTATTCTGCTGACTTACTGGCCAGGGGCATCCAATGGAGTACCCTAGAAAACTCAGGCTGACAGTTTGACAAGTGTTGCTCTTTGCAAACTGACAGTCAGGCCTCATTGCTGAGGACAACATCCACGCAGCTCATCGAATATGGAGAGGCTGAGCTGATTATGACATGGAACCTGTTCTAAGTTCTAATCTCTTTAGTAGGGAAGGGACTTTGCAGACTACAAAAGGAGTAATGTGGAGAGCCACAAAGCCTCTCAGTTGATCCTGCCTGCAAAATGTGCTTGGACAACGGTGACACAAAACTCGTAGGAGTGGCCAACTACTGTCTGATTTAATTTGAGACCCACTCCAAGATAGGAAGTTCATTCCCATAATACTTGGATGTGTTTGTATGCTCAGGAACAGGAAACTGGATAAGCCAGAGACCTAGGATAAAATCAAAGACAACTGGTAAAAACAAAAACAACAAACAAACAAAATTTTTTAAAAAATGAGTGAGTCCTAATGATATTCTTTTATAATCATAGAACAGTGCCTTCCTCAGTCATAATCTGAGAGGCTTCTTCTGGCAGCAGACGGGAACAGAGCAAGAGACCACAGACTCAGACATTACCACAGAAATTCTATATTACCAGTCTCCATTGGGTTTCTCCCCTCAAAGCCTAGATACTCCCTCTAATGAGAGGACAGAATAAAAATAGGAGTCAGGAGGAATGAAGAATACCAAGAGAACACTACCACTGAATCAACTAAGCAGCGTAATCACAGAGACTAAAGTGGGAAGCACAGGACCTGCAGAGGTCTGTATCAGGTCCTCTGCAAATTCATTGTAGCTGTTATCTTGGTGTTTTTGCTGTACTCCTAGCTGTGGGAGCTAGTATTTCCTTGACTCTTTGCCTGCTCTTTTCTATTATTGGGTTGCCTTGTATAGTTTCAATATAAGGGTTTTTGCATTGTCTTATTGTGTTTTGTTTTGTCGTGTTTGGTTGGGCTCTTTTCCGAGAGGAGAAGTAGGGGAAGTGGATGTAGGGAAGAGGGGATGTGGTGGAAAGCTGGCAGAAGTGGAGCAGTACTTCTTCAAACCCCAGGCTTTAACCCACGCCCAGAACTACAGCTTACACACCCATATATCCTGTTGAGTTCTTCTCACCCTCAATGACCCACACACAAAGCTCATACTTTCAGGCCTATGTACAATTGAGCAGCTGCTCTACCAGCTGATTCTGATTTAGCTTTGATCTCACGAGTCTTGTACCCACCTGATGTGAATAAGGCTACAATATCATGTCAGATACATATTCAACAAGAAAAGTCTATTTGTCATGAAACACTGCAAAAATGTGAACAGTATGAAAGATGATAGTATCTTCCCTCTCAGGCCTATCTGTCCTTCAGAAATATTCTCCAATGATAATGAACTGGAGGAACTCTAAAATACAGAATTGGAAAAACAATCATAAACTTTATCAAAGAATTGAAAGAGGATGTAGAAGACACAAAGGGCTAAATGAAATGACTATGGAAATTCAGAATTTAAAAATAGACTTCAGTTATGAGTTAGAAATACTGAAGAAAATTGGCTGGAAGAGAAGATGGATTCAAAACCTCAATATTACAAATAGAAAGCTGAAAGGAAAGCTTTACAAATAGAACAGATTAAGCAGAAGATAGAATACCAGGAATCAAAACTGAATTAGGAGTATTGAAACACTTCAGCAAAACAATACAAATTAAAAATCATAATAATATGCAAGAACTTTAGCAGGACAAGAAAAGACAAAATCTTAGATTTATAGGTATAGATAAATGAGAGAAATATGAGAACAATGACAAATCAAATCTTTTAAAAGTGTGTAGAAAACTTGGCATTGTTGTGGACATCATTATCCCAGAACTCATAAGACAGAGGCAGATGGATGTCTATGTCTTTGAGGAGATCTTGTTCTATCCACTGAGTCTCAGATGAGCCAGGGCTACAAAATGCGATACAAGAAGTAGGAGGAGGAGGTGGAAGAGGAAAAGGAGGAACAAGAGGAGGAAGAGGAGGAGGAGAAAACTTACTCCATTTGAAGAAAGATAAGTTTATGTAGTACACATCAATGAGACAGTATGAAGAAAAAAATTTCCCATGGCATACTATAGTTAAAACAATAAATACACAGAATACACAGAGTGTTGAAAACTGCTGAAGAAAAAAACCACAAAGGACATAAAGGACAACTCATTCGAATAACACTAGATTTCTCAGTGGACTCTACAGTACAAAAAAAAGTCTGGAGCTACATATTTTAATTAAAACAAAACAAAACAAAAAACAACCAACCAAACAAACAAACAAACACACAAAAACAATGTATGCCAAGCCAGGTTACTAGACACAGTAGAACTGTCTCTCAGAGTTGAAGGAGGAAGAAATATACTCCATTATATAAACACGCTAAAATAATCCATGTCCATCAAACCATCCTACAGATATTCATAATAGCAATGCTTAGGATTAAAGAGAAGAATTAGCATTGTCAAGGGACTATAGAAAAAATACACTATAATTACAGAAACACAATAACACTAAGAACATGAACAGCAAAAACAACAATATCACTGCAATCAATACACATATTTCAATGATACCTTTAAATAACAATGCCCTCAACTTCCTACCCTGAAGATACAGATTTGCTAAAGGGGAGGGTGAAATTCCATCTTTCTGTTATCTACAAGAAATTCAGCTTTGATAGGTACCACCTTTAAGTAAAAGAATGAAAAGAAGTACTCTAATCAAATGGGACAAGAAAGTAAAACACACTGACATCTTCATATCTGACAAAATAAACTTCAAAGTAAGACAGACACTCTGTTCTACTAAAGAGATCAGTTAATTCAATAGGCATTAATTTCAAATTATGTACACTGGTTTTCATGACAAATATATTAGATTTAAACACTAATATAAATAATAAGGGATTAGAATACTCTACATTTTGCAATAGATAATTAATCTGGACAAAAAATTAGCAGAAAAGTCACAATTGAATGATCATTATGCATCAACGACATAACAAATATCTATGTAATATTCTACCAAAATATGGAAGAATATGCATTTTATTTAATTAATATGTAGAAGCAGCTTCTATAAAATAGACCACATCCTGAGACACAATACAAATCTTGGTAGAAAGTCTATTTTATTAGATATTAAAATAGCTACTCCAGCTTGTTTTTTTTTTTTGGGGGGGGTCCATTGCTTGAAAACCATTTTTTTCTAGCCCTTTACTCTAAGGGCTGTTTTCCTTTGTTGCAGAGGTGTGTTTCTTGGATACAGCAGAATACTGGATCATGTTTCTACAACCATTCTGTTAGTCTGTGCCTTTTTATTGGAGAGTTGAGGCCATTGATGTTGATAGATAATAATGACCAATGAATGTTTGTTCCTTTTATTTTGGAGGTGGTGGTGTTACTGTGTTCCTATGTTTGTTTTCTTCAATTGTTTTTGTTGTGAAGTTATCTATATCCTGTGATTTCTTGGATGTAGTTGTTTTCATTGGATTAGAGTTTTTCCTCTAGTATCTTCTATAGGGCTGATTTGCTGTGTAGATATTGTTTAAGTTTAGTTTTGTCATAGAATATTTTGTTTTATCTATCTATGTTGATTGAAAGCTTTGCAGGGTATAGTAGTCTGGGTTGGCATCTGTGGTCTCTTAGAGTCTGCATGACATCTGCCCAGGCCCTTATGGTTATCATAGTTTCTGTTGAGAAGTCAGGTGTAATTCTGAGAGGTCTACCTTTATATTTTACTTGGCCTTTTTCCCTTGCTGCCTTTAATATTTTTCCTTTGTTCTGTAGATTAAGTGTTTTGACTATTATGTGACATGAGGAGTTTCTTTTCTGGTCTAGTCTATTTGGTGTTCTGTAGGCATCCTGTACATTTATGGACATCTCTTTTTAAGTTGGGAAAATTTTCTTCTATGATTTTCTTGAAAATATTTTCTGGACCTTGGAGCCTAGAATCTTCTTTTTCATCTATTCCTATTATTCTTAGATTTTGTCTTTTCATGGCATCCTTGATTTATTGGATGTTTTCTGTTTGGAACATTTCCAATTTTACTTTTTCTTTAAGAGATGTATCTATTTCTGCAAGTATATCTTCAACACCTGAGATTCTCTCTTCCATCTTTTGTATTCTATTGGTGATACTTATCTTTGTGGTTCCTGATCTTTTCTGTAAGTTTTTCAACTCCAGGGTTTTCTCTGTTTGTGTTTTCTTTATTCTGTTTTCATGTCTTGTACCATTCCCTTCATCTGTTTGAAAGTAGATTCCTGTCTTTCCATGATGGCCTCTATTTTTTTTGTTGTTGTTGTTTCATCTTTATATGCCACTAATTTTGCCTCTATCTGTGTCTTTATTTTGGGCTGTAGTTTCCTATATTTCTTTGAAAGCTTTGTTCATTTCCTCTTTATTTGCCTCCATTTGTGTAGCTATTTCTTTGAGAGATTTGTATATTACACATATACATATATAATCTATATTATATATGTTGTTCCACTTGGGTGATAATGCTTCAACCAAGAACCAGAGACTTAAAAAAATGCCAGGACTCATCAAACAATATATCCAAATCCTGTTGCCTTGGGCTGCCTCCCAGAAATTGAAAGTATGTCCCTAATGTTGAATACATTACACTCTTTGGACACAGCATTTGTGGAAGTCAAGCTGGACCTGAACTTGAAGCTTCCTTCCTCATGGCTCACTCTCATAGTAGCAGGAAGAGGTATACAAGTTGCCAAGGAGAAAAGTTATCAGTAGTGCTACCCAGCTGTGAAACTTACAAACTACCATATTGATATGGACCACAAGTTGTCCCCCAAAGTGCAATAGTGATCTTGCTGGTATGTAACAGCTATCTAATTGTACTTAAGCCCTGATCAGAAGGAGGGAATTTATACCTAGTACTTTAAGCCTAATCAACTACCAATGCTGAATGAGGCTATGGGCCACAAAGAACATAATACTGCTACTTTCCTAAACTACTATCAATTCTAATTGCAATCTAAATGCTTATTTTTATATTCACAGATATAAATATATAATGTTCCTCTAACTCCTTAGCAATATGGCTTCTTGTTTGTAGCAGAGAAGATATAGAAGCTGATATAAACTACTATACAGGATAACCATACTATAAGCTATAGTTCTAAAGAATTTAAGTAAATAGGCTAAATAAGCTGGGGAAAATGCTTAATTCTCATTCAGAAGGGCAAATTGAATAAACACCAGGAGTGGTTGAAGAGAGGGAACAGGACAAGAAAGAGGCGGCCATAGATGTCCTCTGAGAGATTTCACCCACCAGGGGATTGAAGCAGATGCTGAGACTCACAGACAAACTTTGGGCAGAACACGGGGCAGCTTATGGAAGAGTTGGGAGACAGAAGAGTGAGGGGACAGGAGCTCCACAAGAATACCAACAAAGCCAACAAATCTGGATCCAGGGTGGGCCATGTGAGACTGAGTCATGAACCAAGGACGATGCACACAGAGGACCTAGGCCCCCTGTTCAGATGTAGCCCATAGGCAGCTCAGTCTCCATGTAGGCTACCTAAGAAGGGGAACAGGGCCTTTCTCTGAGGTGGACTCTGTTGCAGGCTCTTTGATCACTTTCCCCTGGTGGGGCAGCCTTGCCAGGCCATAGAGGATGAGGATGCAGCCAGTCTGGATGAGACTTAATAGGCTGGGGTCAGTTGGTAGGGTAGGAGGGCTCCTCCTCTCTGAGGACTAGGAGAGGGGGATATGACAGAAAGAGGGTGGGAAGCTGGGACCAGGATGAGATGAGGAAGGGCTACAATCAGGATGTAAATAAACTAATTGAAAATAACACATCTAAATTTTAAAAAAGAAAGCCACTGTGGCAAAACTGCAAAATAAACACCATATTGTTGTAATCTCAGCTCTAATATCTATAGATTTCAACTCCTATATTTAAGAATCAGAAAAGATTAATGGAGAGAGGGCTGAACATTTATAAGAGCCAGAGGACCAGGATGTCTGCTTTGTGCTATCTTCTACGTATGACAGAAAAGTTCGGTCCATGAAATCTCATGAATATGGTTGCCTAAACAATGACAATATAGCTGACATGCCAATGTGCATATGGAAAATCACTTAAAACCTCACCCTGATGACATGTCCACAGGTGTAGTAGCGGCACTAATGTTATGGGTGTAACCTATCACTTTTTATTGAATTTATGGCTTAGTCCAATATGAAATTGATAACTGGTGCTGCTAAAGTGGCCAAGAACCTGAGACTAGATAGGACTATGGATCCAGTACTATTACTCTTCAAAATGAATATAGCAATAACTCATGATGACAAACTCTGATCTGTAGATCAGAGTCTCATTCAACTTACATCAGAGAAGCTTCTTCTAACTGTAGATGGGTATTAACACAAGACCCACCAATGAACAATGTGCAGAGTAAGACTTTATAGCACTCTGCCCTAAATGGCATATCTTCATGAAAACCTACCTTTTGTGGATCAGGGATCTACGCAGAAAAAGAGAAACAGAAATTGTAAGAGCCAGAAGCGATGAATGACTTCAAGAAAATGATGTCTTCCAGAAACAACAGTACTCATACTCACACAAACTCTCAGGGTCTAAAGCAACACACACAAGACTTGAAAAGGTTCAAGCCAGATGTGGAACTTACACTGAGAGTGGCAAGTGGACATGAGAACCCAGCTCTATCAGTGAATCATCTGCACTTGATAGGCACTACCAAAGGGAAAATCACTCTTCTCCAATGGAGTCTCACTGTGTATATCATCCACATACCAGCTCAGTCCCCATGCCCAGCAATATTCGCCAAGCCAAAGGTCCTCAATAATATTTTTTATGCACTTTTGTTTAATTTTTCATTGCTTTTGCCCACAATTTTTACCTACAAATTTAGGTGCATATGGAAGTAGGGTGAATCAAAGAACAGTTGGCAGAGGCACATGGAGAAAATTGTGTGTGGATATATTGTGTGAAAAAGGTTTTTAAATTAAACACACACACACAGAGTGAGACACAAACAAACAAACAAAACTAAGAAGAAAATTAACCCTACTCTTAGATCAAGAAGTACAGTAATGGCTGCTGAAAGAGGAAGTCAGTCTTCTCCAAGATGATCGACTTGTTGGCTGTCTAGTACCATGTGGTCATCCCTAAATACTTATAAGTAGGAACAGCACTAAACAGACACAGCAAGTTGTGTTTATTCATACTCATGCATAAATATGTTTGTATGTGTTTGCATTTGTGTAAAACATGGAAAAAGAAAGAGGTTCTAGAATTTGTATTAGAATTGGAGGACACAAATGAGCTGCAGGGAGCAGAGGGAGATGTATACATGGGGGAAAGGTTTTAAATAAAATCAGCACAATACAGAGTTATGCCACTTTCAGTACAAAAAACTAGAATTTTACAAAGTGATTAATTACAACTTCTCATAAAGAGAAATTTCTTTTAGTAGAGTATATGTTTAGAAAATTGTTGTGTAAAAACCCACAATTACCATTTTCAAAACATTCTGAAAAAAAAATTAAAAAAAGTTCAACCCAAGTGAAGGTCAGTAGTATGAGGTGGGTAAACAGCAGTTTGAAGCCATATTAAATGGTACCTGCTTGAGCATGTATACACTTTCAGTTATTATTATTTTATTTTTGGTGAACATGTTGAATGATTTTATTTAGTTTCATTTTCCTCAAATAGAAGCACTCATTAGTATTATAGAAGTTGTTCTCTAAAAAGCTAAATGATGCTCTTCAGAGCTTTGTGTGCAGACATGATTAAGACGCCTATATAACCGTATCTGTCAGACACTGATCCAATCATAAAATAACTTCCGCACTTCCCACCATAAACAAATCAGCTGTCTGCCACAGAGTAAAGTGGTGAGAAATGTCTTCCTCCTGTTTCTCTTTAAATAGGCCTTGCAAAGTTTATACAATTTCTGTCGAAGCTTTACAGATTATACATTTTAATGGCTTAATCATCAATTTTAAAAGTACTCATGAAGTGCTAAATATTTAAAAATATGCTCTTAAATTAATATATATTTCTTAAGTACCAGTTTGTAATTCATTTATAAAGATCAAGTAACATATTTAGAAGAACACAAATATGCCTGGTATATTTCTCATTCATCTATTCATACTTTAAGTAGCTAACTTTTAAATTACCAAGGCAAGAATTATTTTTTTTTCTTTTGGAACTTACCTGGGCACTTTAATTCGTCTGAATAGTCTCCACAGTCATTAGACCCATCACATATCCAACTTGGCAGAACACACAGCGAGGTAGAATTACATCTTATGAATCCTGTGGATTTCACTCCAAGTTTATAGAAATGCGTGCAATCTGTATTATCTAGAAGGATACAAACAAAAATGAAATTAAGACCACACTTGCAAAAACTATGAGGCTTCTTAAGTAGGTCATAAAGGCAAGAAAACTCAACTTCATTAAAGAAGTAAGTATGCGATTATGCTACAAAACAGGGTTAATTGCATAACAATTCTGGAAGAAGTTCAGAAAAAATGTAGGACAGTGTTCAAGTCAATGCCAGCAGTTGTTCACACACACACAAACAAACAAACAAACAAAAGTCTTACTGCAGCCTTTTTCATCTGAAGCATCTGAACAGTCCATGTTTTGGTTGCATCGAGCTGATCTTGGAATGCAAGTCCCATCTGCACAGCGGAACTCTACAGTGGAGCAGGTTGACACTATAAAACAAAAAACAAAACAAAACAAAAAAACACAGCAAGTACATGGGTAGATGAAATAGAAAATCACCTCTGCTTTATATTTTAAGAATTTTATCAATTTAGGCAATTTTATTTCAGTTTGATACTTGAATTTCTACATCTAGTATGACACCACAGCCCTCCAGCCCTCATACAGGGCATCCTATATATATCTTCAGCTATTATATAATTCTGTAGTAAGCACGGATTTCATCACCTCAATTTCAGTTGCCACTTCATGTACCTCAGAACACACAGGTTCCATCAAAGAAGTATTTATGCCTTGCTCATTCTGGTCATATGGATCCAGCACCAAGATGGCATTAACACTACAGTGAAAATCCTCTCTCTCCCCATCTTCTATAATATAAGGTCATGAGATAAAGCAAATATATGACTTCATGCCTACAGCGGAATCCTTTCTGTTATAGAAACAGACAGAAGCAGAAGGAGTGGTGGAGTAAAAGTGGATACTGGGTTTCTTTCATTACCCTGAATGAGCAATTGAGCATTACTGTTGATAAAAACCCATCTATGCAATGGCACATGCCATAGAAACATGAATGCATTATTGCATGACCATATTGTTGCTATTTTCCATAGCAAATACAGATGATTCACAGTAAGAAACATACATTGTGTCTTCCTGCTGTTGTTAACAATAAGGTGGTTTTAGAATTCTCTATGCTTAGATAAAAGTCAGTTCGTTGTGTTACTTCCCTTATATATAGTTTTAAATAATGTATTATTTTTAGTTATACATTTATTTTTCTGTTGCTTAATCATTCATTATCATATAATCGTTTTCAGCAATATGTTGTGAACAGGTGTATGGTATACTAAATATGTTCGATTAATTTGAGTGAGACTTTTATTCCAATTTTAATTTCCACAAGTAGATTATATCAATTAATAACATAAAAGACTCTTTGATTATGCAGCTTTTACTTACATTGATATTTTAAAGTGCCTATTTAATTATAAACAAATTATATCAATTGAAAATGGTTTAAAAACTATCTTAAAATATGCAAATTTTACTCAGAGGTAAGTATTTCATTTTTATTTCATAACACACTGCTCTTTATATTTTATTGTATCTTGAAATTGCATTCTTATTTGTGTTTAAATGATTAGAATAAGTGTCTCATTTACAATTTGTGATAAAATTACTTTAATGTTATTAAAAATAAAACTTAATGTCAAATAGATAATGCAATTATTAGCAGAGATAAATGTACTATTCCACAAAGGCAAAATTTTTATGTCCAAAAAGCATTTCTAAATATTCTTTTTTATTTAACTTCATTTTAAGCCTTATTCTAGTATAAAGAGGAAATTCATTATTAAGGAAATGCTCATGTCAATCATTTACTCTTTGTTATTTTACCTAACTATTGGTCTTTCATTAGCTACATTCCAAATGATTTCTTAAAATCTCTTTGTTTAGAAAACAGGACACATTTTTTCTGTGAAATAACACTACAAATATAAGAAAGTCTACAAAGATGCAGCCCAAAAAGGATTTAAGCATAGAGTCAGTGAA
Source organism: Psammomys obesus (assembly GCF_907164565.1). Taxonomy (NCBI): domain Eukaryota; kingdom Metazoa; phylum Chordata; class Mammalia; order Rodentia; family Muridae; genus Psammomys; species Psammomys obesus. Next base: position 41,617,278 of record NW_026585895.1, on the reverse strand, counting down.
GAATGCCAAGAAGTCCCAGGTGTGGACAACTGCACCACCAGCACACCAACTCCTAAAAACTTCCATTAGGAGGTCCACTATGTGGTGGGAGGAAGGACATCTGAACAGGTAGTGAAGATAGCAGTTACGGCCTGACAATAAAGAAAGCAGGAGGTTCAAGGATTTTAGGGTCACAGAGTTTCACGTTTAATATTGGAAGGTCTTGTGAAAACCAGGAAAAAAATGGAACTAGTAGAAAAGAGTATTGGGGTACTGTAGTGAAAATAAAAATAACAAGAGGAAATCTTAGATGCATTAAAAACAAGCACAACTGTGAAATCGAATATAGTTGTTAGAGAACAGCCAAGTAAGTAATGAGCAAGGGTTCAGGAACGATGAGTCTGACAGTAGAAAGTATGGAGATATATTTCTTCCTTTATTTTTCTTACAGGACTGTCTGGCTTGCTTTTCTTTGCTGTGAAAAGACACCATGACCAAGACAACTTACAGAAGAAAGACTGTATTTGAAGGTTATGGTTCCAGAGAGTGAGTCTATAACCATCTTCGCAGGGAGCATGGGTGCAGGCAGGCAAGCATGGTGCTGGGAGAGTAGCTGAGAGATGATGTCTAAGACATCGCCATGAGGCAGAGGGAGAGAGCGAGACTTCAAAGTCTACCTAAAGTGATCTATGTCCTCCAACAAATTCAAACCTCCTAATCCTTTCCCCCAAATTCCACCAATTGCTGACTAAGTAGTTAAATATAGAAGCCTGTGGGGCTAGTCTCCTTCAAACCACTGAAGAGGGTTAATAAATTCTGGGCATAGGTAGGGACTGGCATAAACAAGGTACAGCTGGTAAGTGGAACTGACTGTCCTCTTTATACATGCCTTCACTGATTTTATGACTAGCTATAGAGTTTGAAAGTTACAGGAATGAAGAGAAAGAAATTGGCTTTTAAACCTGGGTACAGAGTTTCGCAGCATCAGGGACAGGATGGTGGCAGGAGATAATGACTCCTACATTAGTAATAAATGAAGGGAAATTTTAAGAGACAGAAATGACCCCCCTGAAACTTCCTGTATTAAACTTGTGGTGCCCAGCATGTGTCAGTATCTAAGGGGTGGTAGACATTTTAGGAAGTGAATGCTAGCTAAAAAAAAAGTAGGTTAGAGGGTTGTGCCTCCCACTCTTCCTCTATCTCTGCTGTCTTTCTGCCCTGAGACAAGCATCCCCACTATATTCTGGCATAGCCAATATATCATATCAAAACAGAAAGAGGAAACCCAGAACAAACTCAAAATGGCAAAAGTCACTAAGCTCTCAAACTCAGCCCTAATGATATACTTCCTCCAAGAAAGTCACACTCCCTAACAAAACAGGACCACCAGCTGGGAAGAAATATTGAAATGCCTATGAATTATTGAGGCTATCACATTCAAACTACACAATAAGTAAACAAATGCTAGTTCTCAGAGAAAAAAATTCCAAACATACTACCAGTTGCTTCAATTGCATTCTTAGGGTGATTTCTGAGGAGAGAAATATTGCAATTTCTAATTTGTGAAGTGAAAAAGAAAGCTGTCTGATATTTTTCCCCAGGCTAAAAGTCTTGAATAAGAGAGAAAAGAAAATTATTTCATCCAAATAAAATCAGACCAAGTGTGAAACAGTCAGCTTTTCCCTCCAGATAGTCTAAAAGACGCTGTTAGTCGATAGAATGAGTGAAAAAACAACCACAGTCACACCATGAGTAGGAATGAGACACCATAACATAAGGTCTGATGTGGACAGTGGGTCAAAAGAAACAATAAGATGAAAAACAGAGCCACAGACTCTTCTATACACTTTCTGAGTTTTCTTCTTTCTTCTATTTTCGTTTTACTTTGAAAATTAAAATACTCTATGAGGTAAAAAAGACATAAAATCAATAAGTCTCTCTCTCTTTCCTGGTTCACAGGAAAATTCTTATAAATAATTTAAGTTGTCTCTCTTTTCTTACTTTTCATGCTGCCTACAGCCAAAGACCTAGACATGGAGATTTGAACACAAATAACATTAAATTTTCTGTTGTAATGCTGATTTGTTTACTTTCACACACATCTTCTGTTAAATGATTTCATAACTTCTTAGGCTTTGAGCTACACAAACACAGAGGGACAGTCATTTTCTTTTTGAGCCGTGGATGTGTGTGTGTGTTATTGTTTGTGTAGTCTTTTAAAGTTTTTGTTTGTTTGTTTGTTTGTTTGGTTTTCTATTTCCTTTTATTCTTTAATATTTGGTTCTTAGATTTTAAGGGAATAAATTTTAGAATTGTACTTTCCTTTAAAATAAGCACTGTCGTGTTCATGCAATTCCATAATTTTGCTTAGACTTCTTTTTTCTTTTAATTTTTATTAATTACAATTTATTCACTTTGTATCCCCCCTGTAATTCCCTCCCACCTCCCCTCCCAATTTTACCCTCCTTCCCTCTTCTCTACCCATGCTCATGTCCCTCCCCCAGTCGACTGATAGGGGAAGTCCTCCTATCCTTCCTTCTGAATCTAGTCTATCAGGTCTCATCAGGAGTGGCTGCATTGTCTTCCTCTGTGTCCTGAGCACTTTTGAAACAAAGACAGAACAAATAAAAAATCCAAGCAGCTATTCACTTTTCTTTAAGAAGCCTTGTAATTGCTGGTACACTGGCCTACCTAAAAGTACTCTATTGACCCAAGGACACTGCTATACTGTAGTGGAATTTTAATTCAGAAACATGGCTGCTCTGATCGTATCCAAAGACTTTCTAGGTTTCTGTGATCTGGCTAGAATGCAGACATGTCCTTAGTACACACCTTAATCTCAAATAATGAAGGTTAAGTTATTTTTTAGAAGAAAGTAGCTATGTTTGAAAGTAACATTTAATGGACAGGCAGACAAAGTGAAAAATCTGAGAAAGATTTGACATAATAAGCTATGTTCAACTCTCATGAAAACAGAGGAAAGATTTTTTACAGAGACAGGTTAAAGAGGGCATAAACAGACACAGGTAATGACAAAATGAGCCAGAGAATGAGAAGGCTCCAGAAGATTAGAATAGATTGCTAGAGTTAGTTTGAGGCAAAGCAGAACAATTCAGTCAGAAACTGAGAGAAGCCAGTTTGAATCAGTCAGCCCAGAGAGGAGTTTGAGCCATAAGTACTGAATTGAACCAGCCAGCAAGAAATCAAAAAGAACTAGATAAAGGTGTATGTACTCATCAGTAAGTCTCAGAGGCTGAAAACATTCTAGGTCTAGGTTAGATTGTATGGAGACTAGAAGCTTCCATGACTAGGCCTAGGTTAGCAGAAGGAGGCAGTAAACATCAGAGAGGACAATTACATAAACATTAACAGTGTATTTCCCAGAGAACACAATTGACACACATAGCAATATGGTGACATGTTATGTACTCTCCAGGGATACAGTCACCCAGCCTGTCATACAACCATAAGAGGAATACAAAATGACAGATGTTCACTTGTCAGCTCTTCATATCTGCTCAGAGTGTCAGGTCTAAGCTCTTGGTCACAAAAGGAATAGCTTGAAAGGGACAATAAGTAAAAGACTGATGAAGACTCAGGATTTTTTCTCTGTTTTTAAAAGAGAGGAAGTCAAAAATAATTAATATAGTAAAGGGGTAGTAATAACCACTATTGATTACTGTTGTGTTTTAAATAGGAATAGCCCCCAAAGACTCACATTTGACCCATAGAAAATGGCATTATTAGGAGGTGTGGCCTTGTTGGAGCAGGTATGGCCTTTCTGGAGGAAGTGTCTGTGGGGAATGGGATCTGGTTCTCAGGCAGTTCTCTTCCTGCTGCCTAAGGTTTAAAATGCAGAACTCTGTAAATTGTATCCTATATTATAAGGCTAATATCCACTTATAAATGAGTCTATATCATGGGTACCTTTCTACTTCTGGGTTACTGCACTCAGGATAATCTTTTCTCGTTCCTACCATTTGTTGCAAATTTCCTGATTTCCTTGTTTTTAATAGCTGAGTAGTATTCTACTGTGTAAATGTACATTTTCTGTATCCATTCTTTGGTTGAGGGACATCTAGTTTGTTTCCAGATTCTGGCTATTATGAATAGAGCTGCTATGAACATGGTTGAGCTAATGTCCTTTTTGTATAGTTGAGCATCTTTTGGGTATATGCCCAGAAGTGGTAGAGCTGGGTCTTGAGGTAGCACTATTCCTAATTGTCTGAGAAAGGGCCAAATTGATTTCCAATGTGTTTGTATTAGTTTGCATTCCCACCAGCAATGGAGAAAGGTTCCCCTTTCTCCTCATCCTCTCCAACATGAGTTCTCACTTGAGATTTTTTATCTTAGCCATTCTGATGGGTGTAAGATGGAATCTCAGAGTAGTTTTGATTTGCATTTCCCTGATGACTAAGGACTTTGAGAATTTCTTTAATTTTCTCTACCATTTGATATTCCTCTGCTGAGAATTCTGTTTAGTTCTATACCCCATTATTTAATTTGATTATTTGTGTTTTTTTTGGGGGGGGTTAATTTCTTGAGTTCATTATATATTCTGGATACTAGCCCTCTGTCAGATGTAGGGTTAATGAAGATCTTTTTTTCATTTGTAGGCTGTTGTTTACTTCCATTGACAGTATCCTTTGCTTTACAGAAGATTTTCAGTTTTATGAGGTTCTATTTGTTAAATGTTGATATTAGAGCCTGAGCTGTTAGTGTTCTATTCAGGAAGTTGTCTCTTGTGGCAAAGATTTCAAGGTTCTTCCCCATTGTTTCTTCTAACAGATTTAGTGTGTTCTGGTTTTATGCTGAGGTCTTTGATACACTTGGACTTTAATTTTTCTGTAGGGTGATAGATATAGACCTATTTGCATTTTTTTTTTTTTACATGTTGACATTCAGTTAAACCAGCACCATTTTTTTTTTCATTGTATGGTTTTGGCTTTTTTTGTTAAAAATTGGGTATCCATAGGTGTTTTTGCTTTATTTATGTAACCATACTACAATCTACAGACCTAAAGAAGCTAAACAAAGAGAAACCTAAGGAATGTGTTTAATTCTCATTCAAAACTGCAAACAGGACAGTCACCAGAAGTAGTGTAAGAGAGGGAAGAGGATCAGAGCCTACCACTGTTGTCCTCTGAAAGGCTCCACCCAACAGGGGATCAAAGCAGATGCAGATCCTCACAGGCAACTCTGGGCAGAGGACAGAGAGTCTTATGGAAGAAGGAACAGGTTGAAGTACCCATAGGGGACAGGAGACCAACAAAGAAGGCCCCAGGGGGTCTTGCAGAGACTGAAGCACCAATCATGTACCTTACATGGAGAGGACCTAGACCCTCTGCTCAGATGTAGCCCATAGACTGCTAAGTCTCCATGTGGGTTCCCAAGTAAGGAGAGCAGTGAATGTCTCTGAAATGAACTTGGTTGCCTGCTCTTTGATCACTTCCCCATAGTGGTACAGCCTTGCCAGGCCACAGAGAAACAGGATCCAGGCAGTACTGATAAAACTTGATAGGCTAGACTCAGATGGCAAAGAAGGAGGACTCCCACTTTCAGAGGACAAGGGGAGATGATATCGGAAAGAGGGAGGAATGGAGGGACTGGGAGAAGATGAAGGAGGGGGCTACAATCTGGTCACAAAGTGAACAAATTGTAAAACAAACAAACAAACAAAAAAAAACACATTTCCTCTCCTTCTCTATCACCACATACCATGTATGCCTACATGCCACCATGTTTCCCATTATGACAATAATGGACTAAACCCCTGATCTATAAGCCATCCCTGTTGGGATCTGTAAGCAGGAATCTCTACAGCCAGCCCAAGGGACCTGATAAAGTGGATATCAGGCTGAAAGAATAAGGCCCTAGCATAATGCTAGCAACACTATTTTGCAAGACTGGAGCAGTGCAGGGTCAGAGGCAAGGCGGGAGTTGCCCAACAGCAGGATATCTGCGGTTGGGCGCCTAAAACACTCTGGTCACCCAAGATAAGAACCGACTACGTGACTCAGCTCACATCCGTCTTCCCGCCTTCTCTGTTCCGGCTACGTGACTCAGTTCACGTCCGTCTTTCTGCCTTCTCTGTTTCAAATATGTGACCTAACTACGGCTTTGTTCAAACCGCCCAATCAGATCCCTGTAACTATGCTTCTCGCTTCTGTAACCGTGCTTCTTGCTCCCGAGCCCTATAAAAACCCGTCACTCCAACCGAGAGGCGCACAAGTCTTCCGAAAGGCTTTGTCGCCCCGGGTACCCGTGTATCAAAATAAACCTCTTGCGGCTTGCATCCGAAGGCTGGTTTCGCTGTTCCTTGGGAAGCGGGGTCTCCCCGTCTAGAGAGGCTCTAGCGGGCTACCAGAGAGTCTTTCAAGGCAACTGTGAAGCCACCTACAGAGCACCTGAAAACACCTGTGCATGCTCTGGGTCACCTTATAAGAGAACTCACAGCTCCTCCTCTTCTCTCTCTCTCTCTCCCTCCCTCCCTCCTCCCTCCTCCTCTCCTTCCTTCTCCTCCTCTCTCTCCCTCTCTCTCCTACCCTGCCCAGAGATGGTCTCTGTGACCACTTCCCCCTTCCTTTAATAAACCTCCCACGTGGAACCAGTCCAGTGGTGTAGTTTCTGTACCCACCCTGTAACTTTGCTGCACATTCCTAACAATCCCCACTTAAATGTATCCCTTTATAAGCCTTTCCATCGTCATGGCTTCTCTTCACAACAATAAACCCTAAAACAGAATTTGGTACCAGAGTATTGCGGTGATAGGCCTGACTATGTTTTTGTTTAAAGGTAAATGGATTTAATGGACTGTGGATTAGAGAAGGGGTTGAATGTTTTAAGAGGGGCTTAATTGGCAATCCTAGTAGGAACATGGAAGACGGTGTTGATAATCATGATTTAAACTGTGGCTTCCTGAATCAAGAGGTATCAGAGAATATGTAGCCTAGAGATTGTTTTTGTGATACTTTGTCAAAGAATGTGGCTGCTTTTTGCCAGTGTCCAAAAGTCTGCCTGAGGCTAGAGTGAAGAGATTTGGATTATTCTGTTGTCTAAAGAAATTTCAAAATAACCTAGTATTTAGCCTATTATTGACTCTGTTTTGTGGTTATTAGTATCATATCCACTCTTATGAAGACAAAATGAAAAGGAGCAAGCTGAGCAAGGAAAAATACAAAATGTACAGATTGCGGAGGAAAGAAGCACTAGAAAGTGAAATGGATGTTTTTGAAGAGATAAACAGATCAAGAAATAAATAAAGGGAGTGGTGACCTGAGGGAAGAACCCCACCCAGGTGAGCTTCTATCTTGTGAAAAAGAATTCTTGAACAATTAGATCTAGCCTTGGAGGTAAAGGCCTTTAATACTGATGTTCTGGAGTCCTAGACGTGCAGATCTCTGAGTTCAAGGTCAGCCTAGGTTATAGAGCAAGTTTCAGGACAGCCAATCTTTGGCAGTGAAGGAATAATTAGAAAGCTGGTGAAGATGTAGTTGAACAAGGGGGCCATGTTCCAGCTCCAGCAAGCAGCACAGCTTGTCAGCTTTGGCCACATGATTACAGCTTTAGAGTCAAGGATAAAAGAAAGGGGTTATGGGGTCTCCCTCTTCAACTGAAGGAAAGCGGCTAAGACCTGGCACGTGGCAGAGGTGTCACTGCACTGAGGCTTAGAAAGACCATAGAGTGAAGGTGAACCCTGGATTGCCTTGGAGAAGTGAAAATTTTGGAGATACCAGAGTTTTGGAATATATACTGAGGAGAGCTGCTAACAAGGAGTGGGACCAGTACAAGAGAAAGAAATGTGTTACAGTCAACAAAGCTGGCAGGAGTTAGTGATGTGAAAAACATTTAGACATCAGACACGAAGATACAGTGCTTGGAGTTTTGCCAGCTGTTTTTCAGTTTTGCTCTGTTCTAAAAGACCCCTGCCTCACCCTAAGTTAAACATAGCTAACGCCATTTTGTGAGACACCACTGTTTTGTAAAACTCTGAAGGCCAGATGAAAAACTGGAAAATTACTGAGAAATCCTAGCTGTGTCACCCACTTGGGATATCTGTGGTCAGGCTGCCCCTGTTGAGTTAAAAACAACTTGTTGTGACTACCCTCATGGGATATCTGACAGAGGTTGTTCCAGCTGAGATAGGGAAAAACAAAATAACAGGTGGCCACGTTAAGGGGTGGTCAATCTTGGTGCCCCTGCCAAACTTTGACGCAAATCGTGGTCTCATAAAAATATACCAATCAGCCCCCTGTAACCATGCTTCTTGCTTCTGTACCAGTGCTTCTGCTCTAAAACCCTATAAAAACCCCAGCTTCCTACCTAGGGGGCACGGAAGTCTCCCGAATGACTTTTCGCCCCGGGTACCCGTGTATCAAAATAAAAGCCTCTTGCTGTTTACATCCGAACGCCCGGGCTCGTTGATCCTTGGGCAGGGGTCTCTCAGACGAAAGATACCCTCCGGGGATCTTTCATGTTCCAGTATCTTTTTATTTTGCTCCCTTTCCTCCATTTTGTAATGGTAATGTATATATCCTGTGCCACTGTATTTTGGAAGTATGTGATCTGCTTTTGCATTTTGATTTTAGAGGCGATTACATTTAAGAGATTACACGAATCTCAGAAGAAATTTTTAACTTTTGACTTTTAAACAAGTTTGAGACCGTTTAGATTATGGTGACTATTGATTATTGAAGTTGGACTGAATGTATTTCTTCATTATGCTGGGAAAGGTACGGTTGAATAGGAATGGCCACCGGAGACTCACGTTTGAATGCTTGACCGTATTAGGAAGTGTGGCCTTGCTGAAAGAAGTGTGTCATTGTGGGTGTGGGCTGCCTGAGAGACAGGCTATAGAACTGTCAGCATCTTCTCATTCTCATTCACTACCATGTACGCCTTCATGTCATAATGTTTCCTGCCATGATAGACTAAACATCTAAACTGTAAGCCAGCCCCAACTAAATGTTTTCCTTTTTAAGAGTCATGGAATCTCTTACAGCAATTAAACCATAACTAAGACAATAAAACTTTTAATGCCATTACTTAAGAGATGTGGTAGGTGGGTCTCTTTGAGTTTAAGGCCAACCTTGTCTTCAGAGCAAGTTCCAGGACATTCAGGACTACACAGAGAAACTCTGTCTTGAATGTATGTGTGTGTGTGTGTGTGTGTGTACAAATAGCTTCACCTTCACCTCTCATCACAGCATACTATAACTTCAATGTTTATATTGACTATTTTTTGTTTACCCTAATATTGAGTTTCCAACCAAGGGTTTTGGTCATGCTAGACAAACCTTCTGCCATTGAGATGTATTTACTTTTTTGTTTATTTGTTTGTTTTAAAACAGGGTCTTGCTTAGTTATGAATGAGAAGACAACATAAACTCCATTTTGTCTCCATTTTAGTACCAGGCCTGACTTTAACAGAAAAACTAGGCCATAGATCACCAATTCCAGGAACAAGACCATGAATCCTCCCTCCCTCCCCGGAAAGAAACAGCCTGGAGATAACCACAGAATGGGTAGGTATCTTATCTCAGGGTGGGGCATCTGTGCTGGGCAGCCCACTGACCTTGTAGTAGAACATTCATGGCACAGGAAAATACCTAACATTCCTGAGGTCTATATATAGCTTGCTCAATGTTAATCAGCCAGTCACTTTGTAACAAGCTTGCCTTTGCTAAATGTCCCCAAATCAAGTAACTGCTAAGCTGGAAATTCCTATTTCTTGCACAACCCCAATTAAAAACTCTGCCTTGCAGCTGCTAGGGATTCTCCTCCCTGATTCACTGAGTTGGTGAAAGTTGAGAGACTAAGCTTAAGCCCAAATAAACTTCTTTGCTCTTGCATATGTGGTCTGGCTCCAGGTGGTCTTTGGGGACCCAAAGATCTGGGCATAACAATGAAATTGTCCTTAAATTTAATCCTTAGCTGAAACAGGATGTGAATTCATAACTCTTTTGCCTCAATTTGCTGAGTAACCGGAGTACAAGTTTTCCCACTAGGTCTACTCCTTCATAATTAATTAAATAATTTAATAGTTTTGTCCTTTAGCTCATTTTTATTAGTTCTTTGAGAATTTTGGACAAAATATTTTGATCTTTTAAATAATTTATTCTTCTCTCATACAACATATCTCAAATACATTGTGCCTTTCCTCCCCTTCTTCAGTACCCGTCCTCCCTTCCCCTGAATATCTACTGCTTCTCTGTTTTTCTTCAGAAAAGAGCTGGCCTTCCAGGGAATACTAACTCAACTTTATGTTTTCTTTTATTTTAATCCACAAATACAGCCTGTTCTGCTCATATGCTCTTAAATGTGAGACCTTACTACAGAGCGGCCAACTTACATGGGACGTCACCCTTAAAGAAAAATTATTATTCCTCTCCTAGGAGCTATCAACTGCCAATAGCTACTTAGCTAGGAATAGTACTTTGTATACTCACCTACCCTGCCCATGTTGGAATATTATCTTGTCTGAACTTGCATATATCTTGTACATACTTTCACAACCATTTTGAGTTCATATGTGAAACTTACAGGCTCTGTAAGAAAAACTTTGTTTTTTTGTAGTTTCTACTACTTTTGGTTCTTAAAACATTTTTACCTCCTTTTCTACAATGATTGCTGAGCTGTGGGAAAAGGAATTGTTATGCAGATGTCCCATTTAGACTGAGCATTTAAAAGCCTCTTATTCTCTTCTCTTTGACCAGATATTAATACCAGTGACCAGGTTTGTGCATTAATCACCATCAACTGCCAAAAGAAGCTTCTGTGATGAGGGTTGAACAATGTACTAACTATGGGTATAAAAATAATTTACTAGATGTCAGCTTCGTATTGTGTCCAGTTAGCAGAGTCAAAAAAGTAGCTTCTCTTCTAGAGTCAATGACCTGTGTAGTAACAGGTTCTTGGCTCTGACAGTGGTGCCAAGTATGGATTTTAACTCGTGGAGTAGGACTTCAATCAGAAAGTGGCTAGTTGCTCTCATAGTATTTGTGCTGTTATAGCCCCATTAGGCATGTCTTTCCAGGTCAGGTATTTGTTTATCAATGTTATTATGTATCCATATGTACAGTAACTTCATCCTAGGGTTACACTGGTTGTTGAGTGAGGAATCATTGGAAGACTTGGAAAGATAACTTTGTTATCTCCCCTGATTCTTCACCTATAATCTTGTGTTTTCAGGGACTAATTTGCTAAACTCATATTTGAATCAAGGCATTATAGGTACCAGGGTTATAGAAAACAGGATTAGTAACGTTACCTTCTATGGTTTGCAAGGTGACTATGGGGAACATATTAACAACCACAGCTAAGAGAAAAGCTAAATTGAGATAAGCATGTTTTTATCTTATAAACAATATATTTATCATAGGAATTACTCAAGTTGTATTAAATACATTAATTTCTAAAAGGTAACAAGGTGTTTTGGTCCATATTTATAAGAAACTTTAATTTCAAATAACCTGCATTATAGAGAAAATGTCAAGATCTATGCTTTATTTGCTCTGAATTTTATGCTAGTATTGCCAAAAGGAAACACTATCACAAAGCTTGATTTCTAGTGCATGTTTCTGCCCAAACTGTAAATAAGATGTTTAAGCTTTAAAAAAAAAAAAAAAGACAACATTCCTTCTTAATTATTACTATTCATTGGCAGTTGCTTTTGATATAATTAGAAAGTAATATATATATCTATGATATGTATATTTTATAAGGCTTACTTCTTTAACCTCACCCACTACAATTTTATAAATACCCCTCATGTACTAGGCACTGTGTTTTCTAAATACAAACACACTATTATTTTCCATTTTTAAGACAATCCTACTTTCCTCACAACAGCATATAGTAGCATTAAGTTCCAAAAGCTTTGTTTGAAAAAAAGGTTATTTAGTTTCTTCAGTATCTATCCTTTCATTTTTACCATTTTCTAGGTTAATGTATTCTTTCCTGCTTGAACCTATCTGATAGATATTACACATCTCTTGTTCTCACTTTATTTCTTCTTTCTTTTAAATATTTATATATTTCCTCAATCTGCTTTTAATATCTTATAAAATTTTATTGTTTTTAAACTTTTATAGGCAATATGAAATAACTTCATTTGCAAATGCATTAGATCTCCTGCCTTTGAACCTGGGTGGCAACAAAGTTAAGGGTTGTGTTGCAAGGTATGGAGCTTCGCAAGTGTTCCATGAAGCTCCTCAGTCATTTGCACACATTTCCTTGGTTCTTTCATTCTTTGGAGCCATTTTTTCTAACTCTATCTTATACCTTTTCTTTTCTATCAATCATTTTATAAAAATTTCTATACTCACTATAAATAATCTCTTACTGATTGTTTTTGTCCCTTATTTAGTTTTTGATCTTATGCCCCTTATGACTTCAGTAAGTTGAATTTCATCAGTGTAATTAAGAAATTACATCAAATTCATCAAGATAAATTGGCGCTTACAGTTCAAGCTTGCCACCTTGTTTTCTCTGCAATGCCTTAAAACATTGAAAGATTGGTCTTTCCTGAGTAAAATATTCTTGAGGGGATCTTTCTGCTGTAACTACAATATACTGAGACTTTTATGGTTTTTTTTTTTTTTAGTTTAGCAATTAATTTTGATGCATTTCTTAAAAATAATGATCCTTTACACTGAGTTGTTCTTCTTATTCTCTTATTGAGTCTAAAAGACAATAAATACTTCTATATTAAATATAAGTGAACTCTAGCTTTCCAGGCCTTTGGAATAGCTTCATCTGCAAGTTTCCAAGAGTTTCAATCTCAGAGTACACTCACCTCGTGACCAATGTCCACAATAATATTCTGATAAAGTAGAGAAAACCATAATTCAAACTTCTAGTATCCTAGAAATTTGAATTTACTGAAGAGAAAAGGTACATATGTCTTAATTTTGTGTCTTGATCTAGCTTGGTGTATTGTACTCAAAAAGTGTATTCAGTAAATGAAGAGCCTTTTGAAAGGACACTGACTTAGAAATACTTGTTGGGTCCATATTTTAGGTAGCCTCATATGTTGAACTACAAATATTAGTGTCACTTTGTGGTCCTTAATAATAATTTTAAAAAGACAACACTAACATGTTATTTTATATAGAGTATGTATTGCATGAATATTATTTACTATTCAATGTAATATTAATAATCGTATTCAATTTGTTTTTGTATTTTGGTGTTTGTGAAAATGAAGCACAAATTGCTAAAGTGCCTTAAAAATTCAGACAATAAGAATAGAAACAGGAAGTATAAATTGAGTATCTTCTCTAGTAGACAGTATGAGTGATATTAATCTAATTCACAACACAGGAACAAACTAAAAATGTAAAGACAGGGGAAGCTGTGGAAAGTATATTCAATCTAGTAATAAAGTGGATTGACAAGAGAGCTAATCCAATCAACATTTGGGAAATTCATCAATTAATGGTTATGTGGATCAAGAAATATGCAGGAAGGAGCCATTATAATACTGTGAGGCCTTAACCCAACCCAAAGAACTACAGGCAAGTAAGGAATGCTGAGAATAGGAGAAATAGTCTTCCCTAGAGAACAGTGCACCAACTGGTTAACTAAGGCCAAAGATCAGCCCTGAAAACATAAATACACGTAACATTTGCAGAGGAAGTTTTACTTAGTGATATATATGTATATAGTGTACATGTATACATGTAAAACAATTAGTGAGAAATATTGGCCATAAATTAAAGAGATAATGGAGTGGTATGTGGGAAGGTTTGAAGAGAAGAAAGAGAAAGGAGAAGTGATGTAATTATATTAAATAATAAAAGAATAATAAAGAAAAGTAGTAACAAGGTTCTTGCTATGTTCATACATTTTACAACATGGATGAATCTCAAAGACTTAACTGAAGGAAGCAAGAAATGAAAGACTATGCATACTGCATGACTTAATTTGTAAGAAATGTGAAATGCCTACAAAAGGAAAAATTATGGTAGGCAATGAGAATAAGGATTAGGAATCATAGATAAATATTCTGAAATGTCCTGGTTATAATGAGTGCAAAATTGGGTAAATTTAACTAAGAACCTTTGAGTGTATTTAAAACAAATGGAATATATGACAGGAATAAATATGCCTCAATAAGTCTGCTTAATTTAATTTAAGGACTAACATTAAGTATTTTACCCACTCACTAAGGAATTAAATTATGGTGAAAGAGAACAAAGAAACATAGTAATCATTCTCAGAGCAACTGATTCAGTATTGATTGTTCTGATATAAACAACTTAAAACAAGTACATAAGATAGGATTAAAAAAAGAGAGTTAACTAATAGACTAGAAAGGCAGTCATAATGTTTTTAATTGAATTAATTTTGACTGATTTACAAAAATGAATTCTTGCTTGTATCAGACTGTATCACTATATCTGCTGATTACTCTTTCTCCATGTTGTTATTCTTCAGGTGATATCTGATAATCACACCTTTCTATAGTTCTTACAAGATCAATACTTTTGTATTTCACATATGAGAATCATGAGCTTCTTTTATGCCTAAGTCTGGTTTATTTTTAACAGAAAAATCTACAGTTCTGTTCTAAAAGTATTTACAAAATATAACATCAAAAATTGTGGTACATTTACACAATGGAATACTACCCAGCAATTAAAAACAAGGAAATCATGAAATTTGCAGGAAAATAGCAGGAACTAGAAAAGATCATGCTGAGTGAGGTATCCCAGAAGGAGAAGGACACACATGGTATATACCCACTTATTAGTGGATATTAGGTTTATAATATAGGATAAACATACTAAAATCTGTACACCTAAAGAAGCTGAGCAAGAAGGAGGACCCTGGGTAAGATGATCAATCCTCACTCAAAAAGGCAAACGGGATGTACATAGGAAAAGGGAGAAAACAGGGAACAGGATAGTGACCTACCACAGAGTGCTTTTGAAAGACTCTACCCAGGAGTGTATTAAAGCAGATGCTGAGACTCATAATCAAACTTTGGGCAGAGTGAAGGGAATCTAATGAAAGAAGGGGGGGGATAGAAAGACCCTTAGGGGACAGGAGCTCCACAAAGAGAGCAACAGAACCAAAAATCTGGGGAAAGGGATCTTTTCTGAGACTGATTGATACTCCAACCAAGGACTATGATGGAGATAACCTAGAACTCCTTCACAGATGTAGTCCATGGCAGCTCAGTATCTAAGTGGGTTTCCTAGTAAGGGGAACAGGGACTAGTAAGGGGGAGCAGCCTTACCAGGCCACAGAGGAAGACAATTCAGCCAGTCCTGTTGAGACCTGATAGGCTAGGGTCAGAGGAAAGGGGAGGAGGACCTCCCCTATCAGTGGAGAGGGGTATGGGAGGAGATGAGGGAGGGAGAATGGGATTGGGAGGGGGTGGGAGAGGGGGCTACAGCTGGTATAAAAAGTGAATAAATTGTAATTAATAAAAAATGAATGTAAAACATATTACATAGCACAGTTTTTCTCAGAAACAAATTTTGTGAAAGTTTAATAAACATCTATAATATAATGCCTAATATTCAAAGAATGATATAAAAATATTTACCTTTACAGTCCAGTTCATCAGAGCTGTCTCCACAATCATTTGCACCATCACAGAGTTTGCCATGGGGAACACAACGACGATTGTAGCAAGGTTTAAACCCACTTCGGCAACTTCTGTTTTCTTATGAATAAAGATAGAAACGTATCGTTAGAGGTCATATAGAGAGCTTTCTAGATGGTAAAAACCATGAATAAAATTTCTCTACTATTTAATGGAATCTGGATCCATAAAGCAGTGCTATGTCAAAGCTCTTGAGTTACAGTGTCCATCAGTTACCAAGGAGCAATCATCTCATTCAGTTGAGTCCTTTATGATCTGTTGCTTCCTAACAAGTGGTCCAGGGTTATATTTACATACTGTTTCTTGTGCTTTTCCCGTGCTCCATAGGAATGAACCGACAATGTATAATCAATTCAGAAGAGATATCTCAAGCAGCAAAGCATCCTATCATTCATCCATTAATTCATTAATATAAGCAGGGATTTTATAATAAAAAAGCAACAAAGCATGCATTCCCTAAGGAGAATATCAAAGAATGAGAGAAATGTCTTTCCATCTTCTGGTATCTTCTCCAGTTTTTTTCTTCAAAGACTTGAAGTTCTTCTCATACAGGGCTTTCACTTCCTTGGTTACACCAAGATATTTTATATTATTTGTGGCTAATGTGAAGGACATTGATTCCCTAATTTCTTTCTCAGCCCATTTGTCCTTTTTATACAGAAGGGCTGCTGATTTTTTTTTTAGTTCATTTTGTATAAATAAAAAACTGTTGATATTATTTTCAAGCCCATTTCATAATAAATGTATATTTTACACTTACTGTTATTATTTCTATTACCTTCAAACTGTTTTCTCAATTGCTATTCTATAAATTAAACACTTAACTTGAATAAATTCTGTATAATTCTGGTTAAAGAAATCATAAACAACCTGATAAGCTAGGGTCAGATGGAAGGGGAGGGGGTCCTCTCCCATCAGTGGACTTGGAAAGGGACAGGAAGGAGATGAGGGAGGAAGGGTGAGATTGGGAGGGAATGAAGGAGGGGGCTACGGCTGAGATACAAAGTAAATAACCTGTGATTAATATAAAAAAGAAAAAAAGAAAAATCATAAACAGATGGCATCTCTCCATCATTTTGACTGAGAATCTTAATCTGGAATGAACAAAATATGTGAAAATTATAAAATGCTCATCTTCCTATTTATAATTCTTTGATTAATAGGGTGTAATTATTATCATGATAAAGTTCCCAAAGATTAGGTTGGAGATAAAATAATAATTCTAATAAAAGTTTTCCAAATTTTACATGGCACAGATACCTAATGCTGTTGGTCTTGTAAAGTCAAATAAATCACATTATTTTTAAAATAAATTTGGACAATTACACATATTGATGGGGAAAGGAAGGCAAATCTTTGCTAATTCCCATTACAGAAAAACCAATCTCTTTCAGAGGATGACTTTCACTTGTCACCAACAGGAAGGCACAAATGATGAAAGGCTGCAGTTTTGTTTGTTTGTTTGTTTGTTTGTGGGTTTTGTGGCTCATGGTTATCACAGTTTCCACATCACAGGACCCTAGCCCCATGATTACCCTTGAAACAAAAATGGAATGCACAAATGCTTTGACATCTACACTCCATGCTCATGGCTGAGGGTGGATCTTTGCTGCAGTGTAAGTCTGCAATATCCACTACTCACTGATATTTCTGAATTGTGTTCTTAGTAATATGAGCCAAAATTATTGGTAGATATAAACTATATGGCAGTTTACAAAATAGGCTCCAGTTCCCTTTTAATTTGCATCAAATTGATAGAAAACCATAAAGAGATTCTTCTCCAGTGATTACTATGGTAACAGGATAGATAATAATCTGTCTCGTTTTTTCAAAGTCTAGTCATTTTCCTTCAGGGATAAATGCCAATCAGAGACAATTAAGTCAAGTGTTGACATGAAATACAGACAGACAAACACACCTAAAACTATAGAACCCAACATAAATATCTTCCTGCAACGATAAAGCTTCTCAAACACTTACCACAGTAGAGCAGCTTTTCATCAGATTTGTCCTTACAGTGAGGGGTACCGTCACAGGTGAGGCCGTAGTCAACACACTCCCCGTTTCCACACTCAAACTCAGAGTAAATGTTGCAAGAAGAGTTTTTAGCTGAAAGATTGAAAGTTAAGTATTTGTATATCAAAAAATGATTTTATATTATTTAGCATTATACTCCTTTAGGTAAGTATAACACTAAAGTAAAATATAAACATAAAAAATGAAGTGAATAACAGTAGCTCACATTTCACTAAAAATTAGCAGAAGCACTTTATGTCATTCCTGATTTACCTTTTCAAGTTTTCCGAGAGTTGTTGGAAAAGTACTTTTTGAGTTGCATCACTATTTTTTATTTTGTCTCTGTTTGCATTTTCTGTTAATCATTTGTTGATTGAGTGTGTGCAGAGGAATGTAGTGGTTGAATTTGATAATTGGCATGTAGGGCATGTAAAATAATTGCTGTTTTGTTTTGTTTTGTTTTGTTTTGCTTTCTTAAAGGCCAATTACTCAGGTGTGGTTGGTCACACCTGTAACCCCCAGAATACTGAAGACTGAGGCAGGAGGATTACAAGTTTATGGCCATTGTGGGTCATAATGAGTTCAAGGTCAGCCTAAGATGGAGAGTGAGATTTGTCTTAAAACCCCAAACAAAATAGTCAGTTAAATAATCTTTTTGTATTCCAACAGTGCTTTGTTGTATCCTTATTATTATACATTCTTCCAAACAGTAAAACATTCCAACGAGGGGAGGGCCTTTTTTTTTTTCACATAATGAATTTACTAAAATTCATAGATTACATCTTCAAAATATCTTTATTTTACAAACAATCTATCTTGGTTATTATCTGGAATATTTTAATATGATATTTATTCATACAGTTACTAAACACATAATGTCTGGTTTGTCCTGCTATTAAAAAGAATGGAATACATTTTGTGTATAAAACACTAGGTTTTGGGCAAATCAGCTTGCCAAGCATTATTATGAACATGAAGTCACCTAAGCCAAGACAGGGTCCTTACTTGATCTGCTTCTAACTTGATCTTCTCAACTTTCCTCTGTTGAGATCTGGTAGCCAGTTCCCTTATTCAGAACTAGAACTGAAAATACCATACCCAGCTGCTTCCTGCCTGCAGGCACCTGGAATCTTTTGGATAATTTAGTGTAAAAGGTAAAAAGATGATACTCCAGGCAGCCAGACACTTGATACTTGGTTTAATTGACAGACACCTGATGCCAGACACCTAATACCACCACTACCACTGTCCCCACAGGACTCTCTGTCTCTCTTTGTGTCTCTCTGTCTATCACTATCTATGTCTCTGACTCTCTCCTCTCTCTTTCTTTCTCAAGTGATTTACAATTTGCACTAAATTCCAAGTAGAGGCCAACAGTAACAAAATAGAGAATATTGTTTCTACAGCTCAGTTTTGCCTCAAGAATGCCATGTTTCCTCTGCTTTTAAAGGTTTGTTTTGAGGGAAAAAAAGAAACTTTCTTTTTCTTCTTATTTATTATTTATTATAATTTATTCACTTTGTATCCCAGCTGTTGCCCTCTCACTCACTTTCTCCCAGTCCCACCCTCCCTCCATCTTCTACTCCTATGCCCCTCCCCTAGTTCACTGATGGGGGAGGTCCTCCTCCCCTATTATCTGACCCAAGCCTATCAGGTCTCATCAGGACTGGCTGAATTGTCTTCCTCTGTGGCCTGGTAAGGCTGCCCCTCCCCCCAGGGGAGGTATTCCAAGAGCCAGCCACTGAGTCCAAGTCAGAGACAGCCTCTGCTCACCTTACTAGGGAGTGTTCATTGAGAATGAGCTGCCTATAAGCTACATCTGAGCACAGGGTCTAGGTCCTCTCCATGCATGGTCCTTGGTTGGAGCATCAGTTTCTGTAGGACCCCCTCAGCCCAGATATTTTGGCTCTTTTCTTCTCCTTGTAGAGCAAAAGACCTGTCCTCTCCAGGTCTTTCCTTTTCCCCTCTTCCATAAGATTCCCTGCACTCTGCCTAAAATTTGGCTATGAGTCTGCTTAGCATCTGCTTAGATATTCTGCTGGGTAGATTCTTTCAGTGGCCCTCTGTGGTAGGTCCCTGTCCTGTTTCCTCACTTCTGCCTCCTGTGTCTATACTGTTTGCCCTTTGAATGATGATTAGGCATCTTCCCTAGGGTCCTCCCTGTTGTTTAGCTTGCTGACAGCCTACAGACAGGGAAAGTATCTTCACCAAACCTATATCTGACATAGGGCTAATATCCAGAATATATAAAGAACTCAAGAAGTTAAACACCAACAAACCAAGTAATCCAATTAAATAATGGGGTACAGAGCTAAACAGAAAATTATCAAGAAAGGAATATCAAATGGCAGAGAAACACATGAAGAAATGCTCAATATCCTTAGTCATGAGGGAAATGCAATTCAAAACGACCATGAGATTTCACCTTACACCCATTAGAATGACTAAGATCAAAAACTCAAGTGACAACACATGCTGGAGAGGATGTGGAGAAAGGGGAACCCTCCTCCTTTTCTGGTGGAAATGCAAATTTGTACAACCACTTTGGAAATCAATCTGGCACTTTCTCAGAAAATTAGGAATAGTGCTACATCAGGATCTAACTATGTACAGCTCATAAGCATATATCAGAAAGATGCACAATCATACAACAAGGACATTTGCTCAACTATGTTCATAGCAGCTTTATTTGTAATAGCCAGAAGCTGGAAATAACCTAGATGTCCTTCAACAGAGGAATGGATACAGAAATTGTGGTACATTTACACAGTGGGATAATACTCAGCTATTAAAAACAAGGAAATCATGAAATTTTCAGGCAAATGGATGGAACTAGAAAAGATCATCCTGAGTGAGTTATCCTAGAAGCAGAAAGAAAGGCAGGGCATATACTCAGTTATAAGTGGATATTAACTATGTAGTATAGGATAAACATACTAAAATCTATAATCCAAAGAGATACACTATTTTTCTCCCAAAGATGCTTTAAGTCAAAGTGTTTTATCAAAGCAGCAGAATGAAAGCAGAATATAAACTTAATGAAAAATAAATTTTGTACAAGGCAGATTCATGCCCACATTTGCATTTGATACAAATCACTAAACGCTTTCGCTTCTGTGTACTTTCAGGTTTGCGTCTCATTCTCTCACACAGATAGTGTTCTGTTA
Source organism: Psammomys obesus (assembly GCF_907164565.1). Classification (NCBI taxonomy): domain Eukaryota; kingdom Metazoa; phylum Chordata; class Mammalia; order Rodentia; family Muridae; genus Psammomys; species Psammomys obesus. The sequence goes on along the minus strand of NW_026585895.1, from coordinate 41,596,500 downwards.
AAATATTCTTGTCCTTCCTGTTTCTGTGATGGATCTTGAGGGTAACAAGATCTACAATATTTGCAATGTTATGTGTGATGTAAATACCTAAATATTACGCCAACAATTAGGACAACAAATGTTTTTCTCCATTTACCCTCATGTATATGTGAGCAAATGAGCGAGGGCGCTAATGCTCCTGAACAATGCTAGCGGATATGCGGAAGAAGTATTCTGGTTTCTCATCAATGGATTGACAAGAAAAAAAGCAGAAGCTACTTTGTGGTTGTGCTCATGGACCACAGGATTTCAAAACCAACATGTAATTGATAGAAAAATGCCTCCACAGCAATTTGTCTTCCTCCAGGGCCCCAGTGCCACATTTCTGTTCCATAGCCGTGCAACGCTGCATGCTTAAAATATTTTTCTTGTTTGACTCATCACATCTCAGCAGCAGAGAGAAACAGGTAGCTTATTAGGAGCAGTAATATATATATATATATAAACCTTTTTTTTTTTTTGCATGAAGCAGCCTTTACTGCACACTGTATACCCTGCTTGCTCTTTTTATCAAAGTCACCACCTGAACTCTGCCCTACAGTGTGAGCTGTGATCAAAACACGATGATTCCAATGCATGACTGATGATCCTGGTCTGCACATGGCATCAGGTCCTGATCACTGGGACTCAATGAAAAGGCAAACTGAAATGTAACTCAGTTGCATGATCTGTTCAGAGATGTGTAGGCCACATTGAGATCTGAGGATTGAGGCACACTGTATTAAAATTGCTAATCTACATTAACATTCACTAAATGGTTGCAGCATTCTCTCCTTTGTTCTGACACAGTCTTACATAAAGCCAACATTTTATTGTTTGCTAAGATGTGCCCTTGGATGTGGTACCAGTTTTCAAAACAAAAAGGCACATTGCAAATGGGAGAATTTATCCTCCCGGTAAATAAGGCACAAGGATGTCTGACGATAAAGATGAAATATACTTATTTTAATTATGTAAATATCCATTTTGTTAATTTCCTAACATGAAAGATAAGAGAAAAAGAATACAAATGAGAGAAAAAAAATGTGCCCAAACTGGCACATTTTGAAAAGGAGTTCACCAATTTCCAACAAGATGTTTCATTTTCCACCTTTCTCACATACAAAGAGTTTCAGTGTTAAAGAGAAATTAACCTTTTTATGTTACTTGCTAATTTTTCATGGCAATATTGAAACACTTGAACCATTATTTATTTTGGAAATTTAGCTGTTAATAAGGGGGTATTGTAATGGTACTAATTAAAGACTGCAATGCCTTTGGGAAGAATAAACATTGTGCAAGGCTGGAATGTTACATTCTTAATTAACAGTTTGGAAATGATTACAAATAAGCTTCATGAGACATGCTCTCTCATTTACATACTGCCATAGACTATGAAGGAGGTTACTGTATGGCTACTGAGCTACATGGATTCTAGTTTATTTCCACTGTAATTAATTTTATAATTGCCAGAGTCTCAGAGTCACAGCTACAATTTGACAGATGATCTTGTATGTAGGAACTTCTGAAGCTGGTCCTAACACAGGCAGGCCCTTAATTACAGGAACCCATGAATAATATTATCTTGAATACTACTACTTATTACATGAAGTTGTAATGGAAGTTTTGGTTTTGTTAAAAACTCAGTTATGTTATGTAAATCTGCTTTTGTTTTAATCCCAAGTTTGGAATTTTCATTTGCCCACAGCTGATAATTACCTAGTGCAGGGCATGGTCTTTGCCAGCTAGAGTTAGTTGAATTTGGAGGACTCTGAGGGGTATAAATATGAGAGCCCAGAGAGAGAATGTGTGACAGCTTGGAGGAAACAGATAGAGAGAAGGCTTCGAGGACAGGGATGGAGAAAGAAGAAGATGGCTGGTTCCCTGGACTGCTGGTTATCCTGATGATGTGATTGGTTTTGTCATCAAAGAACCTGATGACCCTAATCAGCAGGAACTAAATCTAAAAGAGGTCTACTTCCCCTCTCCCCACTAACCTGCTTTCTCTCCTACCTTGGGTTGGGGGTAGTTAATAGAAGAGGGGTAGATGCATTAAGAAATTCCAGATAAAATAGAGTTTTGAAAACTAGCACCTACGTGAAGCTATAATAAAGTACTACAGTGAGCTAGATTTAATAAATAGATGTAAAAGAACAGAAACTATTGGAGGACAAGACAACTTTATAAATGCGGTAACATAATTTCAATTTATTTTAAGCATATTACATAGATTATCCTTACTTACTCACACATCTGTTGTTAGCTAGCAATATTCGATCCCCTCTACAGGAGCAATTCACTCTTCCATCTGGAGTTAAAAGGCAGAGGTCATGGCAGCCTCCATTCAGCAATGCACACGGAGAGAGGTCACCTGCAGTGAAGGAAACTATGAGTCACATTTGTAATGAGTACGCAGTACCCATTAATTACAGGTAACAAGAAAATTGTTAAACTGACTCAAACTCCAAAACACTCAAGACTTTTGAGGATGTCATGGCATTCTAAGAAATTTACTACTGAAAACCACAATTCTGTAAATATTACAATTTCCTACTAAGAAAATCGTTATCATAGAAAAAGAAGTTAGCCCTTATTTTCAAAGATATGAGGAATAAAGGGAAATGGAGTAGAATTTTACAAATAATTAAAACTGAAATTGGTATGAACTGAGTTCTATATTAGTTACTTAAACATTTCAGACAGTTTTGATACATTGAACAGTAAAATTCTAAATATTATCTCCCAGCTCATAAGATCACAAAATTGATAATACCATAAACATGAAAAAAGTGACAGTTTATATTAATTAGGAAATATTATTTCCTAATACAACTTACAGCTATTGGTATCATTAGCAACAGCTATGATTCCCATTGGCTGATGTGGAATATCAGAACGAAGAATTTTTGTTTCTCCTCCTGTGTACTTATTGGAACGCAAAATAGCTCTTCGTCCCCAGTCTGACCAGAAGATATAGTTGTCATAAACTGCCAGACTAAGGAAAGTTCCTGGTCCAGATTTAACAATCACCTGAAATAAATAAAAATATAGTTTACACAACATGTAAATATTAAGATATCCCTTTTTGCTTCAGAAAGTGAGAGATGAAAATAAGTTAGTTATCATCAGTGGGAACCATCATATCAAAATTTCATTGATCATCTCATAATAGTATGTTACATACTTTTTTAACTAAGTCTTCATCAGACTATGATTAAAAATAAAACAGGGGCAAAGGATGAATGAGAAAATTCATGACTGAACTGTGGTCCAAAATGTATAATAAAGCAAGAAAATGAGAATAATAGAGCGTTTCATCTGAAAGAAAAAGAAGTGAGTATATTTACTTGAAAATTACAAAACTTTATACATACAGTATATAAGATAAAGTATTGATATAAGTTTAAAATAATACTTGAATTGATAATAATTCAAGAATTATTTTTTTACATTTATGTCAACTAAATGGAAGTTAATATTTAAAATCAGTTTTGCAATGATATTAGCAAGTATAAAATATAGATAAATATAAAAAATGCATATGAGATACTGAAAACCACAAAATGTTAACAAAAGTTAGCAAATGGTAAATGAATGATAAATCTTATTCAGAATCTGCAAAATGCAATCCAGTTAAAGTGTCATTTTCTTCAGATTTGTTTATAAATGAGTCATCACTACTATGGCCTTCTGGGTTTAGTTATTGTTTTTTAACATGTATATCTGATTAGAAGGGGAAGTTGTATGTGCACAGAGACAAATTATTTTCTTTTTAAAATAATGTCAGCAACATGAATGCCTTCCTGAAGAACTATAGACAGCACCCTCTCAATCTCATATAACTTTAATGAATATTTCAACAATGCTACTCCCTAGACCACTGCCTAAATACAACTCTCCTAGCTTTTCAATATTTTAAAGAAGAGTGAAGAGTTAGTCAGAGGAGTATATTAAATCAAAACCTCCTATGTTCATGCTATACTGGAATGCCAATCTTAATATTTCAAGATAGGTTCACAGAATTTTAAACAAAACTCCATTGTTATTTTAGGCACTATATTGTAAGATGTTAAAGCTATTCTGAAAAAGGATTCTTTCATACATATTTTTTTACAGTAGATGTAATTAAAATACAATGTTAAGAGTCATAAAAATGATTTTGTGCTGTATTAACTAGAAAGGACAATTTAAGATTATTTGCATAGTGTAATATTTTATATGTTGTTACTATAATGAAATGCCCAAGTAAACTAACTTCACAAAAGAAAGAAGTTTACTATCTCACATTTTTGTAAACTGGATAAATTGTTGGGTTCAATCAAGTGATGATTCACGCTGAAAAGCAGATAACATCACAGTTAACAGAAGATGTGGAAGCAACAGATAATATATGTCAGAGAGTAGAGAGACTAGAACTCCACAGTCCACAATTTGATTTGAGGACCCCTCTGACTCCTCACCGATCAAAATCATGAAGGTACTACATCATCAGCAACACACTGTGGACCAAGATTTCAATAGAGAGTGAGGACACTAACACTTGCTAGAGCATCTAGAGTCAGGCAATTTGAGTTCTTAAGTAGTAGAACATTACAAATATCTTAGGTCTGGTAATTCTCCTCTTTGTTCTAATTTCTTCATCGTTAAAATAATAGAAATAATACTTATTACAAAATTTTAGAAGCTGGCATCAATAATGTAAAGGTGGGAACTGAAGGGGGAACACAGTTTCCCGGCTTAATCTCCACAGTTTTCTCAGCTTTATTTCTTATTTATCTATCTATCTATTTATTTATTTATTTATTTATTTATTTATTTATTTATTTATTTATTTATTTATTATTTGTCAAGGAGTGACACCACTGACAGTGTGATGGGCCCTCCAACTCCCACAGACTTGCCTCCAGGAAAATCTGATGGAACCATTTTTTCCATTGAGATTCTTCCCAGATGATCCTAGCTTATTGTCAAATTGACAAAAACAAACAAACAAACAAAAAAACCCAAACAACAACAAAATAGCAGAGAAAGAATACTATGTAGACTAGCTAGAATCATGACCATCTGATTTAGTTAGATACTTTGCCTCAACAAATATAATAATGGAGATTCACAAAGGCAGACAGACACCTTCAAAGAGAATTATAGGGGCCTAGGTTCACAAGGAAAATTAAAACAGTGTGTTTCCTGAGACACTGTGTGAAGATGTGACAGGAAATTATGTTGGTGAGTGTCAAATTGGATCAATAAGGGAAGAGGAAAACCCAGGGTTCCTGTACAATACCTAAGCCAGAATCCACTACAGGATTCCCAGCTTTAGGCCCTGCCCCATTCGAAAACTGAATAAAGATGTTACTTTCACTTTCTTGTTTCTTGGTCTTGTTTCACCTTGGCACCAATTAAGTCTTAAGGATTGATCTCAGCCATCCCCTAGAATAACACCACCATCCCCTAGAATGACACTACCACCTGTTACATAAAACAGGCAAATACACACACAAGGAAAGAAAAGAAAGTCAGAAGCAAAAAGGTCACATGATCTCCTGAAACCAAGAGAAATTTTCTTATGCCAGCCTCTGTTGGAAATCAGAGACACTCCTGTAGTCTGTGGTAGAAGGAAAGTGATATTACACAATGACACAGCAGAATTTGAACAGACTACCTGGAGAACACTCCGGACCAGTGTTAGGCCTTCCTTACATCTCAACATTAGTCCATTTCTTTAAACTCAATATAAAACTTGAGTTTTTATGTTCAGAGGCTACCATATCACACAAAAGTTGCAGTAAAGAAATTTGTATATGTTTTCTTCTTTAGTAGTAGGAGTTTTGGTTTCTTTAAAAACTTAGTTTTCTTATAAAACATGTTTTTGTTTGTTTGTTTTGTTTGTGCGATATGGAAATGCTTTATATTGTCCATAACAGAGGACTCTTTGCCTCATGAAAGCTCATAGAGAAGGGTGATCTTTGCCAGGTGCATACTTTAATTCTGGGGACTCTGAGAGGCAATAAATGCCAGAGCCCAAAGAGGGAAGGAGGTGGTCAAAGAAAGAAGTTGGTTAGTGTTCCTGGGTGTTGTTGAGGAGGTTTGACAAGAAGTTGGAGATATCCTGAAATGAAAATTGGGCTTGCCCCCAGGAACTAAAAGACCCTAACCAGAAGGAAGTAGTCAAAAGACAACTATGCCACTACTCCCCACGCACTTTCTTTCTCTCCTACCTAGTGTTGGAAGGGATTAGGACTGATAAGGGTTGGAAGGGAGATAGAAGCATTAGAAACCTAAATAAAATAGATAAAAATGCATGCTACCAATCATTTGTAAGGGATTTCAGACATGAACCTGATTATGGTGCAGAGAAGATTTATCTTTCCCTGGGAATTGGTTACATCATACCATGTAAACACTACAGTTGCTAATCAAAGTAAACAAAACACAGTTACATTTGCTTTGTTTGCTTGTTTGTTTTTAAGAAAATAGTGCTGAAGTCCCCAAAATACCACCACCAGGAGTTGGGTCCCTTGCAAAACACATGAGGATCTTTTATTACAAGCTGCAGCTTGGGCTCACACCCCCACCGCCAAAGCGGTGAGAGCCTCCTGCTCAGGTTAGTTGGGTGATTTAAAGATTCTGGTCCCTCCCAGCGCCCCCAAAGCAGGGGATTCCTGCCTGGCAAGCTTTTATTGGTCAAAACACAACAGGGATGTTGCATTTTTAATTGATTGGCTAAGGGAGGTTCCCCAAACCATTAATGATCTGGTGTCCCTTCCTAGGGGGATGGGCTGGTTTTCTAGCAACTGTATTTCTAGTGGGCAGGAAAGAATGCAGTAAGGCTAGTTCTTTTCCGAAGGTGGCTGGACACATCTCCTTTTGGCTTGGTTCAGACTTGTGCTTTAAACTTTAAAACAACACCAACTGATTTTTAAGTCTTTGGTCTCTCAATAGCATGTTGAGAAAATGACAAAATGATACATGCCCTGACTTTGATGCCCCCATTACATAAACACACATTGGGATAATAAACTAATGTTTGCCCAGCAAAGCCCTGGTCTACTAGTTGATAACTAGATAAGGAAAAATACTTACATGACAATTTTATTCCACTTTTTGAAAATTAAATTTGCAAATAAATGTACAGAACTTGTAAAAATTATACTGAGTGAGGTCTTCACATTCAGAACAACAAATATCATCTTCTCTTTCATATGGGTATTCTAGCTTCTAATTGTTAATTCTATCTAGATTTAGATAAGCCTCTCTTATCTAAACATGAATGTTTCTTTCAGTCTCTGTCTTAGATTTTTTTCTCTCTCAAAGAGGAAGCTTCAAAGTAGATATCCTAAAGTAGATAGACTAATCAAGTCTCCAAAGATCTCATCAATAAAATAAATGCCTTGATCTTAGATGTCTTTGATAATGAACATTTACAAGAAACAAATTCTTGATATTTTCTATTTTATTTACCCATTTCTTAAATAATTGAAGCTATACATGAGCTTTTCCATTCAACCATGATAATATATTTTGATTTTTAGGCTTCAGTGAAGACAAAACTAATCTAAAGGCAAAGCTGAGAGTTCACAATTTGAGAGTCAGACTGGGGAAGCTGGTTACTGTCTTCATGTGTTGCAGCTACTTCCCTGTCAAATAGTGTCATATTACTGATTTAAATCTATAGAACAAGGTATTACTTGGAAAAATGGAATAGGTTGCTTTATTGCCAATATTCATTTAGTCTGTTTATATTTATGACATGTATTCTTTGGCATTTCATTCATATGTACAATGTAGGTACAATGTGTTTATCCTGTTTATTCTTACTTCACACATATACTTTTTAACCCCCTAACTCCTGTACCCCTGTTTTCTTCTCCATATAGGTTTCCTTTCAACATAGATGCCTTTTCTTGTTTCATGATCTACTTATTTCAGCCAAGTCTTCTTCTGTGACCAAAGGGGTGAAACTGTCCACTGAAGCCTAGAAGGCTCATTATTGGTACACAATTGAAGATAATGCCTTCAGAACCCATTAGTAGGCAAGAGTTTGTCAGGGAGCAGTGTGGCTCCATTAGCCTCTCTCTAATCCATGACTGACTGTTAAAAGAGCCAGCCCTGTAGGTAATTTCAACTGCTGTCAGGCCATGTTAGCAACTGTTGTGTCATGACCCCTAGCATTTCTGTCTTCTTCATATCTTCTAACTCTTACATTGTTTCTCCTGCCTTTCCTGTGATGAAGCCTGAGCCTTAGCAGAAATGACATAAATTTTCTGTTCATGGGTAAGCACCTTGACTTGTCCTGGGTCTCTGTATTCTCTATCGTATATACTAAAAGGAGCTTCACTGATGGAGGATGAGAATAACTCATGGCAGCCTGGCCTCAGTATTCACATGAAAATGGAATTTTGATTTTTACATTTGTCTTTTACTTTAAAAAAATTTTATGTGTGTGAGTGTTTTGCTTTCATGCATGTTATATGTATTGTGTGTGCTCTGGCCATGGAGGTCAGAAGAGAGCATTCTTTAACTTAGAACTGGAAATAAAAATAGTTGTAAGCAGCCATGTTAAAAATAGACCCCAGGTCCTTTGTTGGAGTAGCAAGGGCTATCACTCACTGAGCTACCTCTTCAGCCCCGGGAATGCTTTTTGCTAAAGAGATTTTAAAAGAAATTTGTTTCATCATCACAGTATTAAAAAAAAAAATTAGTTGTGTATTATTATTAAGGGGAGTGCTTTTTTAAATTAAGTATAGAAGAATTACTCAAAACCAAACATTTAGATGAGGACTGAAAATGCTTTGACCATTTGTATATGCATTTAGGGCAAGTGAATTTTAAATAAGAAAATTTTGCATAATCTATTTTTATTACACAGCTTTGGAAGAAGAGAAAGGTATGTGACTTGAATTGGAAAACTAGAATCTGGTTTTGTCATTTTTCTTGTGAGAAATAATTTCTTGTGTGCAATAATTTTTCTTGTGTGCAATAATTCTGAGGCCTCTTTGTTAATAAAATTCTAAAACCAAGTGATAGAAAGAAAGGAGCAGAGATAAATACTGTAGAGAAAATACGCTAACAACTCCTCAGACAGTAGAGCTGCAATATAGCATTCCATATTATTGAAGGAGATTGAATAAAAGTGATTTTGAAACGGGACTGAATTTAAAGAAATTAGAGTTTGGCTTATATAAACATATTAGTAAATTTGTTAATCTGTCAATTCTGATGCTGTGAAAGACATAAGCATATTTGCTTATATTTCTGACAGAACATGGCCATACTTTAGAACCCTGATAGGTACTTAATAGCACCTCTCTCTGGAACCACTCTTGATCTTCATTTCCCAATTTATCTAACAACAAGAACTTCTTATAAAAAATATAGTTTAATTATTTTTAAAATCAAGCCTCCAAGTAGACAGAGAAGTTCACTTTGTCTTATAACTACTGCAGATAGAAGCAGGATTTTCAGTGACTTGTGTGTGACTGATGTTGAAGATTTAGGTTAACGTAGAAGCATTTAAAGTAAATGTTTCAGAAGTACTGTTATCCTGAAAGAATTGGCTATTCAGTTTTTAAAGTTATGTCCTTAAAATATCACTAACATAATTTATCTGAAATACAAGAAGTTGATATTATAATAGGGTTTAGTGTTTTATTTTCAATGAAAAAACTGAACAGAAATACTATAGTTTTTGTTTGTGTTTTAGCCCCAGGCTCTATATTGGAAAAAGTAGCCAGAAGAAATTTACAGAGAGGAAAGAGACTGGAGCTAAGTCAGTGCATACCTTGGCATGGCTACTTAATTATGTTCATTAAGCCTTAGGTCACAAATATTTTGCTTTCTTCTAGATGCCTTTTTTTCCTGCTAGTCTGAACAATTATTACACAGTTGTGTAAGTGGCTGATTGAGGGTGAGTATAGCCAAACCTGGTTTGGCGAAACAGTTAAGGCTTAGGTTTGTACATTATTTACTCTGGTTACAGAACTATGTGAAGAGAAGGCCATTACTAAGAGACAAGGAAGAGAGTAGATCCTCAATGCAAACCTATCACAGAAGGCATTCCACTAAACAGAGTATAACATGGTAGGAGAGCAGAACAGGAAATGAGAGAATCAATCAAAACCAGTGGCATCCTGATGCAACTCAGCTGCCTCATTTACATGGCAGGAAGTGCAAGAAAATAAATGACTTGCTTATTGGCTTACCCTAATTATCCATAACTGAAAACAAACCAATGAAGACCATACTCATTTACATAGCAGGAATTTAATTGTGGAAAATTGCATACGGAGTGGCTGATCCTAATTTGATGAGGAATTCTGCAAAATGGGCTATCACATAGGTTACTACAACATCCACTGCTCTTTACAGTATAAAAAAAAATCTGATAATGTAAAGATACTTAAAAATAAGGATTGAAAATTCTTTCTCTTATTTTCTTATTAAATTGGTCAAAATTATATTACATTTAGGGAACATATCCACTTAATAGTTATAATTTCAAATAAATGAGAATAGTGCTATTTTAACATACATTTTGCTAATGGAAAATTATTGCTTTTTATGTTTTAATTGTGGCAGAATATATGTATTTTAAAAGAATATACTGCCATATGAAATCACACATAATTTAAAAAACCAATAACTAAGGAAACTGTAAGCAACAATGAGTGATAGCTTTTAGTATTTTAAAGAAAGAAGTATTTATTAGGATTATGATTATTATTGAAGTTATGTACAGAGCCTGAACTCTAACAACTCCAAGAAGCCATTTTTTTTTCACAGTGTTTAATGAGCCAATCAAATAAGTAATCATCAAAACAGAAATAGTTATCCAGTGTGGCCACATCAGGAACAGAGAGATCATGCTACCCCAAAGTTCCTTATGAAGGACATAACATAAACATAGGTTAAATAGAAGAAAGCTGAATGCATAGCTAATAAATCCTAGGGTGTGATTTCACCCATGATCATTGTCTAGGCTATATATAGTCTTTCCTGTAATGTTGTTCTAGTTTCATTTTGATGCTCTGGCAAATCCTGTATTAAAAACAACTTAGGTAGGCAAAGGATTTATTTGGCTTACTTTTCCAGGTCACTAAAAGAAGCCAGGGCAAGAACTCAAGCAGAAACTCAGAGGCAGAAACCATGGAGGAATGTTACTTACTGGCTTGCTCATAGGTTCTCACTTAGTTAGCTTCTGTGCACAGACTAGGATGACCCTGACAGAAAATCCAGCTACCAGAAAACAACAATCACAATTCTTCAGACATGCTTACAGACCAACCTGATAAAGACTATTTTCCCTCAGGTGACTCTAGGCTGTAATCAAGTCTAGAAAAAAAATATTATCTGACAAGTTGTCAGCGTGTTTCTTAATGACATGGTCCTGGCTCTCACTGACTAACCCCTTTTTCAGATTAAGATTTCCGGTGAATTTCCAAGTTTTGGGATTTCCTGTGTCAATGATTTGATATTTAAAGGAGCATATATATCTTTAGAATATCTTTGTCCAATCCTAAAAGTCTGGGCACAGGGGTCCTTTCTGAAACTGATACTCCAGCCAAGGATCACTCATGGAGATAGCCTGAAACCCCTGCACAGAGGTAGCCTATGACAGTTCAGTGTCCAAGTGGGCTCCATAGTAATGGGGACAGGGACTGTCTCTGACATGAACTAATTGGCCTGCTCTTTGATCACCTCCCCCTGAGAGGGGAGCAGCCACTCCTAATGAGACCTGATAGACTAGGATCAGATGGAAGGAGAGGAGGACCTCATCTATCAGTGGACTTGGGGAGGGACATGGATGGAGAAGGGTGAAGGAGGGCGGGATTGGGAGGGAAGGATGAAGGGAGCTACAGGGGGGATACAAAGTGAATAAACTGTAATTGATAAAAATAAAAATAATTAAAATAAAAATAATATCTTTGTCCCTGCAAGGGTAATTATAGGACTAGAGGCTAATGCACAATTTTCATTTAATAATTGAGAATAGGAGACAGAAAGTAGTCAGACAGTTTAGGGACAGAAATCATGGCTCTTTTCCAAAGCCAAAATATATTCAGTTTTGTTCAGACCCAAAATATCATGAGGGCCCTTGGCTCTTCACTCTGATTTATCATCCCTCTTCTCTTTTGTATAGGCTAAATGAGTCCCAGGAGCCCAACTTTCTGGAAGCTTTATGTGAGGAGGAAGTGCCTGAGGCCAACTGGCTCATCTACTCAAACCTCACCTCAAGTTTCTGCCATAAATCCTAGTGAAAACCCTAGACTAGGAGCTCTGGTAGCCTGCTCTCTGGGACTAGCTCCTCTAGATAAGAACCCTCTTCTTTTTCTCCAGTTTCCACTTATAATCACAAAATGAAACTCCTCTCTAACCTTATGTCATTGCTTGTAAAATTTATTTTTCACATTTAGAAGAAAAAGAAACTGGCCGTTATTGGCTTGTGATTTCTATGGTGGCCATTGCTTTGTCTGGCACTTTATTTGAACAATGGAAAACCTGACATGGAAAGCTTCCGTAGTTCCTGAGGACTCCCATTCTCTCCCAGCTCTTGTTTGTAAATTAAAATATTTAAGACCTTAAATCCATTTTAAAACAAGAACAGTAAAGGAAGTATCAAAGTTTGTGAAATTGAAATTATCTCTTTGTTAGATTTGTTTAAATAGCTGAATATAAATAATTGGACTTTGTTTTTCATGTAGTTTTGTTAGGTAGCTAGTCCTATTAGCAGGATTGAAGGGCATTGAGAATGGGCCCTCCCTGATAACCAATACCTTCTAAAACCAAAAACTTATATTACACGGATGTGCTCAGAACCGTTCCCTCAAGGTCCTATTCCCCTCTCCTCCACTGAAAGAAACAACCAAGAGAAAGAAACTGAAGGATAAAAAACTTTATTCATGTGTGAATTTAGGATTGTTTATGAAGGAAATGTATTACATGTTTTCCAGAGCAAAGAGAATGAGAGTTTATATGAGATGAGTAAAAGACTCCTAAACTTTTCAGAATTCTTTGTCAAAGATCACATATGAGGACAAAAAAACTCTACCAAACATTAACCAAAATGGTCTGCTAATCATCTGTGAAGGGAGACACAAAAGGAGAGCCATGCCCTGTTTGGGGACTTAATAAAAACATCCTGTGTTTAGTCAGAAACGTGTATTTCCTTTGCCACTGTCCTCTCTGACCCCGAGACTGTTCTTTCATCCACTCTACCATAAACTGTTTTTTACTTTATTCTCTGTCTCTATCACTTAAATTCTTTCCAGACACCACAAAGATCAGGGACATGAGTGGAGACTAGAGCCAAATGCTGCTAACAATTCTGGGTGGACTAGTTTGAATTTGATGGTCAACATGTAGGAGAAAGTTACCATTACAAAGAAAACAACAGAAGGAAATCTGAAAGTACAACACCAACTATATAGCCAAGCTGGTGTGGTTTTTCTAAGGCTCTCTGGAGACCCAGCTTTTGCTACGGAAATAATTACCCACACTAGTACTTCTCACTCCTGTGATTTTTCAAGCAGGCATTTCAGCCTCCGAGCTGTTGGGCTGTAGAATTCTCATACTGGGAACTGTGTTGCCCAAGGACAGATTAGAGAGAAAATAATTAATTAAGCTTTACATTTTAAATTACTTTTTCAATGAATACACCTTGTGGCCTATGAATGAGTTTACTAATAATGGAAAAAGAAAAATGTGAGAAGAATGATTTCTATTTTGTTGGTAATTTAAAATTCAATGCTGCACTCCTTCTACATGTTAATATGCATTTATCTACATTTCAAACACCGACACTTTGCAGCTACTTTTCTGTAATTGATTTAATTAAATATTTTAAAGTATAATATTTAACGGTTCCACAAAGTGCTATTATTCTCTATTCTAATTTGACATCAGTACAAGCCATTATTTCTTCATTTCCATGAATTTAAGCTATTTAATAAATTCTACTGTAAAGAAAAACATTTAGAGGCATACTGTTGGTTGAAGCCATAGTGTATAGCCACAAAATGTCAAATTCCTTCATGTTATTTGATTATCTCCATGAGCTAGCCACAGTACTTTGATCATTCCATGCATTCTATTTAATATGACATAGAAGGTATAAAAAATACAAAACATAACTAAGTAACAAAAACTGATAAATTCTGAGCAACATATATATAAGTAAAAGTAGTACTGAGGTAGGCAATTATTATGTTTTCTATAATAATTCATTGTGGGCAATTAATTTGAATTATTAAGAATTCCATTTTGGCAGTTTTCAGAAAGTTAACAAACCCCTGCAACTTCAATTGTTCAAGGTCATGTCACAAAGTAATACATGCGTACTTCACATATTTCTGCATTCCCGGTATGTATGCATTTCTGTCATTTCTTTAGCCATATAGCATAATAAACTGTTCTCCCTTTAACTGAATTTTGGTAGCTAAATATCAGTCAGATGTTGATGCCAATTCTTGTATATTGGATAAAACACTCATTAAATATACTATATTTCTCTATTTCAAGACATGAGGTAGAAGAGCAATAAATAAAGCATTCAGCATCCATAAAAATTTAGAGGGTAGCAGTTGCCATTGTGGATATATGAAATGACAAATTTTCAAAGTACCTTTGGTAATATTACCATACTACCTCATTCATCCTTCAACTTGACACTTTGGTCTTAGTTGTCATTAGAAAAGTTACATTTGGGGTTCTAGGGATGTTTTCGTTAATCTATCTATTAGTGATCCCATACGGAATTGAAAACTATCTTGAACTACGTGAGCAGATTTCCTTGTACAGAAGGAGAAACTATGAACAAATTATGAAGGAATGAAATTTAAAAATCACTAATGTAATCTCTGCAAGCCTTTCTTCCTGCTCAAACAGATTTATCATTCCTTAGGGGCAGGGACAGTGTATTCTATTACCTTATTTCTCAGCCTAGCACAATCTATATATAGAAAAAAAATGAATGCATGTACATACTATGTTGTATGTGTATTATATAAGGTATGTTTATGACAGTTTAAGGTGTATTTATGTCAGTCATGTCATAAGCAATGTTTAAACACTACTTACCTCAGTTTCAAACATTTCATTATTTGTTGCCTTTGGTATTCTATGAGAATTTCAAGAAGAAAGCAAACGCATGAATGTTCTAACTCAGGAGGAAAGTTAGAAGGAATCAAGTGAGTTGATTCAACCAAGCAGGAGGAGACATTAGAAAAAATATCCCAAGAGTGAAAAAGCTTGATCTTCTTTTTTGAGACTGATATTCCAACTAAGGACCATTGATGGAGATAACCTAGCACCCCTGCAGGTGTAGCCCATGGAAGCTCAGTGTCCATGTGGGTTCCCTAGTAAGGGAAACAGGGGCTATCTCTGCCAGGAACTCAGTGGCTAGCTCTTTGAACACCTCCCCCTGAGGGGGGAGCAGCCTTACTAGACCTAGAGGAAGATAATGCAGCCAGTCCTGATGAGACCTGATAGGCTAGGGTCAGATGGAAGGGGAGGAGGACCTCCCCTATCAGTGGACTGAGGGAGGAGCATGGAAGGATAAGAGGGAGGAAGAGTGGGATTGGGAGGGGATGAGGGAGAGGGCTACAGCAGGGATACAAAATGATTAAATTGTAATTAATAAGAAATTAATTAATTAAAAATAAAAATACTCCCAAGAATGAATAAGCTTAATCTTAGTACTCTGATCTCTTGCACGGCAGTCTTTTTGCTCAACCCGTAGTATAAAAATATCTGATGAGTTTCCTCACTTCTAAAAATGACTCAAGAAAAAAACTTGCACCATATGATCATTTGGGATGTTAAAGACATTGACTTTTGTCCTTGGTCACTTGAATGTTTGAAACACTAGCTTTAGATAAGGTGTTTGGATAATGACTCCAAACTTTTACTTTGCTTCAAAATATAGTATGACTCTGATTTTTGCACAGTATGGATTGATTTCTCTAAATGATTCCTCCACTATTCTCTTTAGGAAATCATTTCTTTCTGCAATCAAAGGAAAAAATGTAAGGACTGCAGCTGAAACAATTTCTCATAGTACAAGTCAGACTAAAAATGTCATTCAAAAGAAGAGATGCCTATTTCCAAGTGATGAGGCTTGAATGCATATGGATTCACAAAAGTTAACTATTCCATCAACAGATAAGAGAGAGCCAACACACTCATTCTGGAAGTCCAATGATAGCACAAATGTTAAAGCATCAGTAAAGACTTTTTAAGACAAAATTCAGTCTAGTCAAGAGAATAGAAGCACTATTTTTGTTAGAGAGCTAACATTCTGTTTGGGCTGAGTCAATAATGTAGTCAACCCTAGGAAGTTGGGCTCACCTTAGCTGTGCTAAAGAGGTAATATGCTTTTCCTTTCCAGAGTTCCTGCCTTACCCTTACAAATCACCACAGATTTCTCCTGGGCTGGATATGCTCCAGTCTCTGAAGCGGAGTCGATTAGACTTAATATCTTTAAAAAAAAAATGGTTTTAAAATCAAAATATAAATAGATCATTGCTGTCCCTTTTTCTTCCTCAAACCTTTTCCAGGTACCTCTTCTTGCTTTCTTTCTCTCAAACTTATGGTCTGTATTTCTTTGTGTGTGAGTGAGTGTATGTGTGTGTGTGTATTTCTAAATAAATAAAAAATGGTCTGTATAATGTTATTTGTATGCATCACACAAAAGAAGAGGCAGAATGATTGTAAGAATTGAGTAGAAGTTTTCTGTGAGAGTATATCTCCTAGGAATGTTGGAGAAGCTACACCTACGAAGTCTTACCAACATGGCTGCCTAAGTAAGATCTGAACATGGAAGGCCTAAATCTCATGGATCTTCAACCTTGGACAATAAACTGCAGGCAACTGTGGAATGCTCAGAGCAGAAGACAATCTTTCCCAGAAAAGAGTTCGACCTTTTTCCCATTCTTTTCTCTTGGATGCTGGCCTGCACCTAAGTTATTTTTGCTGTACTTTGGGCTCCCTTCTTTTTTTCTGTAAAGTCCACTTCCCACTCTGGCTGCTGCTCAGCCCGGTGCCTGACCTCTATGTCAAGTCAAATTGTTTTTGTTTTCTCCCTTCTTTCCTCCATTCTCCTGTAAGCAGCTGTCTGCCCTGGGGAATGTTCTTTTAAGCTAAAAAATTGTCCTTGGGTTTTTCTTTGAGTCCATTAGTAAATTAAATTATTTTATTAAGAATACTAAGACTCCAAAAGTGACCATTTTTGCTGATGTCAAAAGCACATTTATTTTTTACTATGTAGGTCTGTGCTGAACTACTCCCTATTGAATAAATCATTCCTATGTCTTTCCCTGAACTTCCCCCAAGAAAGAGTTAGCCTACACTCGTATCATATATCCATAATTCTTGGTTAGTTCAATTGATCACTTTTTTTCATTATAATATTATTACCTTAGAAATTATCTCTACCTGGAAGGGATCATTATTAAAGTCAGACCTTCACTCTAAGACTTGAATATTAATTATATCATTTACTCACCTCATTAGGTTGCTACCAAGGAAACATATTGAACCCTGACTCTTTTTTATTTTAATTTTAATTTTTTACAATTTATTCATGTTATATTCAAACTGTAGCCCCCTTTCTCATCTCTTCCAGGTCCCTCCTCCTTTTCTCCAAACCTCCTCCCCTAGTCCAATGAAAGGAGTCCTCCTGCTCTGCCATCTGACCCTAGCTTATCAAGTCTCATCAGGACTGCCGGGATCTTCTTCCCCTGTGGTCTGGGAAGGCCCTACTGTCAGGGGGAAGTTTTCAAAGAGCAAGCAACTGAGTTCATCTCAGAGACAGACTCTGCTCTCCTTACTAGGGAACCCACATGGAGACTGAGATACCTGTAGCCATGGGAAACATCTAATCAAGGGGTCTAGATCCTCTCTATGTATGGTTCTTAGTTGGTGCAACAGTCTCTTCAGGGCCCCCTGGCCCCAGACTTTTTGGATTTTTTGGTCTCCTTGTGGAGCTCCAGGTCCTTCCATCACCCCCACCCTTCTTCCATAAGACTCCCTGTGCTCTGGCCAAAGTTTGGCTGTGAGTCTCTGCATTTGCTTAGATCCCCTGTTGGGTGGAGCCTTTTAGAGGACATTTATGGTAGGCTCCGGTCCTGTTCCCTCTCTTCCATCACTTTTGGTGTCTATCCTGTTTGCCATTCTGAATGAGAATTAAGCATCTTCCCTAGGGTCCCTCTTGTTGCTTAGCTTCTTTAGGACTGTAGATTTTAGTATGTTTATCCTATATTATATGGCTAATATCTGCTTTCTTGCTTCTTCAAATCTATATATTCATAGGTATTGACTAAACTATGTTATATTTTTCAACTGACCTGTTTTGTATTTAATACTAGTGAAGTTATTATTGAATTGAAGACTCATGACCAAACCTTTGGCAGAGTACAGGGAATCATAAGAAAGAAGGGGAGTTAGTCTGATGAGGAAAGGATAGGAGCTCCACAAGGACCAAATATATCTGGGCACAGGGTCTTTTCTGAGACTGACATGCAGCCAAGGACCATGTATGAATGTAACCTAGAACCTCTGCTCAGATGTAGCCTGTGGTAGCTCAGTAACCAATTGGTTTCCCATAGTGAGGGGAACAAGGACTGTTTCTAACAGGAACTCAATGACTGGCTCTTTGGCCTCCCCACCCCCCCAAGTGAGGAGCAGTCCTGTTAGGCCATGGAGGAGGGCTTTGCAGCCAGTCCTGAAGATACCTGATAAAACAGGATCAGATGAATGGGGAGGAGGTCCCCCCTATTAGTGGACTTGGCAAGGGGCACGGTGGAGATGAGGGAGGGAGGGAGGGAGGGAGGGACTGGGAGGGAATGAGGGATCGGGACATGGCTGGGATACAGAGTTAAAATGTAACTGATAATAAAAAAAATAAAATTAAAAAAAAGAAAAAGATGTTACAAATAAAATCTTGCTATACAAGTTCAATTCATGCTATAGTATATACAGCCCATACCAAAAATAGATTCACCACTAAAAATCACAGTGCTCTATTGAGAAGTTACCTTTAAAAATAAGTATAGAACACTAATCTACAGCATTATGCATTGTGGACATTTGATCATACATCTAAATATTTTGACCAGTTTACACTATTGCTATTACCTCAGCCAGTTTTAGAAGTAGTTATGCCTCATTTTTATAATATTTCCATACTGATACCCTTCTGCTTGCACTGTGCAACCTACCAACTATAAACTTTTGGAAGTAAGTCTGTATTATTTAGAGTTTTCATTGCTGTAATAAAACAACATAACCATAAACAAATTTAAAAGGAAAGACTTTATTTCAGCTTCCATTTCCATATCACAGTCCATCATTAAGAAAAATCAGGGCAGGAATACAAAGAAGAAAGGAACTTGAAGGCAGAAATTAAAGAAGAGGCCCTGGAGGGATGCTACTTACTAGCCTGCTGCTCATGCTTGCTCAAGCTACCTTCTTATAGCACCCAGGACCACCAGCCCAGGAATACCAACATCTATAAGGAGCTGACCCTTGGCACATCAATCATTAATTAAGAAAATTCAATATAGACTTGCTCACAGGTCAGTCTATAGGGGATGTTTTATTATGCAAGGTTCTCACTTCACAAGAGACTCTAGCTTGTATTAAGGTGACAAACAAGTAGCTAGTACAAACTATGACTTAATTTTGTCTTGTGGTTGTAGGGAATTGAATACAGCTTTATATATTTAGGCTAGAGCTCTACCACCAAGCTAGAACTCTAACATTCAAACACTCTTTGTTTATATTGGTAGCAGGAAAAGATAGTTGGATGGAATTAGTCATTTTTTTTTCAAGGCTAAAGAAAGAAAAAAAATAAATGACTCTCTCAAGTTTATCCTTCCTTTGTAATCTCACTTAACAATATACATTTAATAATCATGAAGGGTATGTAGAGAGGACCTAGACCCCCTGCTCAGATGTAGCTCAGAGACAGCTCAGCCTCCACGTGGGTTCTCTAGTAAGGGGAGAAGAGAGTCTCTAACATGAACTCAGTTGTCTGCTCCTTGATCAATTTTCCCTGGTGGGGTGAACTAGCCAGACCACAGAGGAAGAGGATCCAGGCAGACCTGATGGGAGCTGATAGGCTAGGGTCAGAGAGTAGGGAAGGAGGACTTCCCCTATCAGTGGATTAAGGGAGAGTGGTAGAGTAGGAAGAAAGAGGAAGGGTGGGACCAGCAGGAGGTGAGGGAGGGGCTACAACCAGAATACAAAGCAACTAAATTGTAAATCATCATCATCATAATCATCATCATCATCATCATGAAAGGTGGAATATCATTATTACAGAATTGAAATTTTCTTCTTTTCACAACAATAAGACTCCTATCTTCCTTTTTCTTCTATCACTGACCACCAAGTATCACATACTTTCTGTGCATTCCCATTTTACTTTCTCTCCAAGCCATCTTGGCTCCATCCTTGTTTCAGTCCTCTCCTCGTCAAAGCCTCCGTCATTTCAATTCTCTCTGCTTAGAGTGTTCTTTCACCAAGCGCCCATTTGGTGCCCTGGCTTCCTGGTGCACATTTTCTTTCCTCATCTATTCTAGCCATCTTAATGAAGATTCTTCACCACTGTCTAAATTTTACCCGTCTTTCTCGTTGAAGTGCTTATCACTATCAAAGCACATTCATTTAATCTTTTCATTACTTTTTTGCTCTCTTGTTGAAATATACACTTCCTTAAGAACAGAGAGGGGCATGGGAGGAGATGAGGAAGGGAGGGTGGGATTGGGAGGGAATGAGAGAGGGGCTGCATATGGATACAAAGTGAATAAATTGTAATTAATATACATTTAAAAATTAGAATCAAAAGAACAGAGATTCCTTTGGTTACTAATGTACTTGGTAAAAGAAGGGAAGCTAAGAAGAAGGAAAAATCTAATCCTGTTTGAAGTAGGTATAGTAATTGTAGAACACTGTGTCAAAGAATTTTTAAAAATGTCTTGTGTTGAACCAGTTTACATTCTCACCAGCAATGGAGGAGGGTTTCCTTTTCTCCACAACCTCTCCAGCATGTGTTATCACTTGAGTTTTTCATCTTGGCCATTCTGATGGGTGTAAGGTGAAATCTCAGGGTCGTTTTGATTTGCATTTCCCTAATGGCTAATGAGGTTGAGCATTTCTTTAAGTGTTTCTCTGCCATTCGATGTTCCTTTTTCGAGAATTCTCTGTTTAGCTCTGTTCCCCATTTTTTAATTGGATTACTTGGTTTGTTGCTTTTCTGCTTCTTTAGTTCTTTATATATACTGGATATTAGCCCTCTGTCAGATAAAGGGTTGGTGAAGATTCTTTCCCAATCTATAGGCTGTCTATTTGTTTTGATGACAGTGTCTTTTGCTTTACAGAAGCTTTTCAGTTTCATGAGGTCCCATTTATTGATTGTTGCTCTTAGAGCCTGTGCTGTTGGTGTTCTGTTCAGGAAGTTGTCTCCTGTGCCAATGAGTTCTAGGCTGTTCCCCACTTTTTTTTCCAACTGATTTAGAGTATCTGGTTTTATGTTGAGGTCCTTGATCCACTTGGACTTTAGTTTTGTGCAGGGTGATAAATATGCATCTATTTTCATTTTTCTGCATGTAGACATCCAGTTGGTCCAGCACCATTTGTTGAAGATGCTGTCTTTTTTCCATTGAATGGATTTGGCTTCTTTGTCAAATATTGAGTATTCATAGGTGTGTGGGTTTATTTCTGGGTCTTCTATGCGGTTCCATTGATCCTCCTTTCTGTTTCTATGCCAATACCATGCAACCACTTTGGAAGTCAATCTGGCGCTTTCTCAGACAACTAGGAGTAGTGCTACCTCAAGACCCAGCTATACCACTCCTAGGTATATACCCAAAATTTGCTCAAGTACACAACAAGGACATTTGTTCAACCATGTTCGTAGCAGCTTTATTTGTAATAGCCAGAACTTGGAAACAACCCAGATGTCCATCAACGGAGGAATGGATACAGAAATTGTGGTATTTTTACACAATGGAATACTACTCAGCAATCAAAAAGGAGGAAATCATGAAATTTGCAGGCAAGTGGTGGGATCTAGAAAAGATCATTCTGAGTGAAGTATCCCAGAAGGAGAAAGACAAACTTGGTATATACTCGCTTATATAGACCTACAAGATATGATAAACATAATGAAATCTTCACACCTAAAGAAGATAATCAAGAAAGTGGACACAGGCGAAGGTGATTAATCCTCATTTAGAAAGACAAATGGGATGTGCATTGAACGTATTACAGGAGTCTACCACAAAAGGCATCTGAAAGACTCTACCTAGCAGTGTTTCAAAGCAGACACTAAGACTCATAACCAAACCCTCGGCAGAGTGCAGGGAATCATATGAAAGAAGGGAAGTTAGTATGATATGGAAAGGATAGGAGCTCTACAAGTACCAAATATATCCGGGCACAGGGTCTTTTCTGAGACTGACACTCAACCAAGGACCATCTATGGATATAACCTAGAACTTCTGCTCGAATGTGGCCCGTGGTAGCTCAGTAACCAAGTAGTTTTCCAAAGTAAGGGGAACACGGACTATTTCTAACAGGATCTCAAGGGCAGGCTGTTTGACACCCCCCCCCCCAGGGGAGGAGCAGTCTGTTAGGCCACAGAGGAGGACTTTGCAGCCAGCCCTGAAGATACCTGATAAAACAGGGTCAAATGAAAGGGGAGGAGGTCCTCCCCTATCAGTGGACTTGGAAAGGGGCAGGGAGGAGACCAGGGAGGGAGTGCGGGGTTGGGGAGGGAATGAGGGAGCGGGATACAGCTGGGACACAGAGTTAGCAAAATGTAACTAAAAAGAAAAATAAAATTAAAAAAAATGAAAAAAAATGTCTTGTGTTTGCAAAAAGCTCTAGCATTATCAGACCTAGTAATACTAGATGAAAAGAACAGATGAAATTCTTTTCTTCTTCTCAGAAATATTATTTCTAGAAGATATTCATAGAAAAGAAAAGTTAATCACTAGGTACTTGGTATGTTCCAAAAGGTAATAAAAACTTATACTTCCATGAGTTCAAATGGTAGTCGCAGAAAATCCCCAAGCTAAGCGTCAAGGTATTATGAAATCTTGCCCACTATCTCAAATGCCACACCGAATTACTCGCCATATATGGCTATCTCTCCGTGTCTTATAAGCTTAGACATGTCTAAAATGTATCGTCCTTGAGAAAGTAAACATTTCTTTTGAAAGACTAGGGAAAGAGTTTAGGAGTTTGCTTTATATATACCTCAAAAAAAAAAAAAAAACCCAACAGTTTTGTTTCTACTTCCTTTCTCCTCGGGGATGGAAAAGGAATGGTAGGATAGTTCCCATGCATAAACAGATGAAACAAACTGTTCTTCATTTCTTTTTATGTGAAGGTAACTGCCACCTGCTTCCATAGAGTTTATGAACTCTCTTCCCATTTCTACGAGCCTACCTGTGGGAGACTAATTTCTCATTTTCACTCTGACTGTATAAATAAAAACTGTCCTTGACTATGTCACCTATTTCTGCATCATCACAGGTGAAGAATCATCTTAGATCCTACACAGATCTTGACAAAATAAATACAAAGTCTTGAAAATAAGATGTTGATGGGGAATCAAAAAAAAGTTCTTCTGATTAAGTGGCATCATGGATTTCACACAACTCTCTTGTCATCTACAAAAACAAAACAAACAAACAAAAAACAGAGGAAATGTGACCACAGCCATTAGCATGCATTCACTTGTTCACCACTGAACACAGGCTCTCAGGAGCCATGAGCAAGCACAGCTGTGACCAGCAAAGAACAATGAACATTCATCCACACCTCAGAATCAATTCCAAGTCAAAAGTAATGACTGGGTCCTGACAGAATAAATGTTTTCCTTTTTAACACATGGTGTAACAGCCTACCAGGTAATTACTTTGATTTTAAATGTCTATAATTCCGATTCCCAGGATAGCTCATAACAGCTCAGTGAGAAAATGAAGATATGCAAATGAAATCTGTCACTGTATATTCATACAGTCAAAAAATGGAGAAGAAAAACTAGAGCCTGCATTCACAAAAACCTAATTCATAAAAAGTAATGTATTTTAATCTGGCTTAAGGACCCCTTTAGGAAGGAGTAGAAGCAGAGAGAACCTTTGAGACTTCTCAATTTAGAGCTATTATTTCAACAGTCTATTGGGAGGGCTGCTTCAGCAATATCCTCCTGCATTTGTCAATTTGTTTTCTTTCTACTATCAAACTAAACACTTAAAAATGAAAGGAAAGACATAAAATACTGAGCAGCCCAGCTGTCTCTGGAACGCATGCTGCTGTCAGTCACAAGGCTCCCGATCTGTTGTAGCAATATGTCAAAGATGTGCAGTCACCGTGTAATTTATGACAGCCGTGTAGCAGCCGTGTGAGCCTTCCAGGAGTGTGACTTCCTGACTAGAGCCCCGCATCACTGCTGCCTTTCTTTACTTTCTCTGTTTGAATTTAATGTAGAAGCCATTGTGGGAAGAGTTGAAGTCAGGACTGCAAACTATTTTTGCATACACGTTAAAACAGCTAGTGAAACCCAGGTAACAGCAATGAAGGTCAATCCTTTCACTTAAGACTTCTCTTCAAGCAAGTTATAACGTGGTAAAGACTTAAATATTATGTCTTGTAGATTTATAATGAGAATCAGTAAGTGCATGTGCTGTATTTTTTATGTCTTTATATTTTCCACAGCAATAACAGTGTACTTGAACTATACCAAGAGCAAGGAGATACAGTTATCTTTTATTTCTTACTTGGTGAATTTCCATTTTAATGTTATAGATTGAGCTCAAAAGCAAATAAAGTGAAGCATTAATTAGCATTTTAAATATCCAACATCAAGGCGTTATATCACTGTGGTAACTATGTCCATGTGACTTGTTCTTCTATACCCATTAGTGACATTTATTGTTTCCATGTGTAAAGAAGTAGATAAAATTTTGTCATGTTAACTAAATCAGCCTCAGTACAGAGTAGGGCTCATTGGATAATAAGAGAGTTTTGAAGCAGAATTATTGTCACTTAGAATCTTCACTTAGAATCTACTCACACTTGAAACCTGAATTCTAAAATCTTAATATATTTCCATTAATCATTGTCACATAATGTTTAGGGGCTGCTTATTGCTTGTATTCTATACTAGAGATATCTCATACTGTAGTTAATAACACATTTGCACTTTCTAATAAAGATTTGGGAACTTCTTAGGGCCAAATTATTACCAGTCCCAAATTAGATTTATTGAATAAGAACCTGACTTTTAAGCCCAGGCATCACGGTTCACATGTGTGAGCCACCAATCCAAGTACCTGGGAGCCTTATAAAGGAAGGTTACTGCAAGTGAAATCCAGAAGAGCCACAGCCAGAATTTAGTGTGAAACCCTGTCTCAAAACACAACAAACAAAAAGCTAAATTCCACAAGAAGAGCAACAGAGCCAACAAATCTGGGACCCAGGAGCACCTGAGGAGACTTATGCACCAACCATGGACCATGCATGCAGAGGACCCAAGACCCCTGCTCAGATGTAGCCTATAGGCAGTTCAGTCCCCATGTAGGTCACCTAAAAAGGGAACTGGGGCTGACTTTGACATGGACTCTAATGCTTGCATTTAAATCACTTCTCCAGGGTGAGGCAGCCTTGCCAGGCAACAGAAGAGGAAGATGCAGGCAGTCCCGAAGAGACTTCATAGTCTGGGGTCGGTTAGTAAAGAGGTAGGGCTCCCCTTTTTTGAGAACTAGGATTGGAGGCAAGAGAGATGGAAGGGTGGAACCGGGAGTAGACAAGGGAGGGGGCTTTGATCGAGATGCAAAATGAAGAAATTAATAAAATAATGTTATAAAAAGCTAAATTAATTAATTGCATTTCATAATCCCTCAACTTTTCAAACAAATATTAAAATCTGAATCTTTTATTTGTGAAGTTCAAGAATAGACTTTATAATGTAACCCCAGGTCCACATAAAAGACATAAACCACACCTAAAATCAAATTTATTGCTTTTGCAAGGATGGCATAATGAGCTGTTTTTCTCCAAAGATTAAAAAGAAATCTGCAAGTTAATTTATTCTTTGAAAGATTAGGGACTTTTAGTATTTTGTATGTGGGATGGTTTGATGTGTTAATCCTGGGAATGTTGTTATATTCTACTCTAACACTAACTAACTAAATAAGCTTTTATGACAAAATTGAAATAATGATAGTAATGATGATCGTGATGATGAAAATATAATGATAATATAATAGCTAATTTGAAATAATGTCAAATATAGACTAAAGCTTTTAAAGAAGTAATAAATGATAGCTGTAACTGCCAACCCTCCAAGGGCCAGTGAGATAGCTCTCAGTAGCCCACATGATAGGACAGAATTGATTTCTGCAAGTTGTCATTTGACCTATATAGTCCTTCCATGACACCCACATACATCTCCATATGCATACATACATAAATAAATAACTAAAAAAAGACATAAATAAAGAAATGTAAAAATCCTTTAAAACTAGTGAAGCAAACTATTAACTATTCCTGCCAATTTTTTAAAACATTCCTTTTAGTTTTTTAGATTATGCCATTTGTCCCTTCCTTCCATTAAAACTATCCTATATACCACTTCTTGTCTTTTTCAAATTTGTGGCCCATTTTTTAAGGAATTGTTGCTACACACATGTACATGCTCATGCGGGCGTGCACACACACATACACACAGACACACACATGCATCTCTAAATCTAAATAAAAAATATGTTATATTTGTAAAGGGCAGAGCAGAATTAAAAGGATTCTGTTACGCTGTCCTTGCTGCTGACATGATGTCACTGTTAATGTAATATTTACTACTCTTTAGTCATTTAAGTGCTTTTATATTAAACACAGTTATAATGATGACTTAGATTATCTCATTCAACACCTGACCCTTGGGACTCAAGGTCAAGTTTTTCCTTTTGATGTGGCAACCAAGTTCCTGTTGGCATAAGGAGTTTTATGCCTGGGTATGGCTAGAGTGTTTTCAGTTTCCTCAGGAGTAGCTTCCCATGAGCCTATGATTCTAGTAGGACTTACTGAGCATGTCCTGTTTTTAATTTAGGAATGTGCTTGTTAATATCTCCAGGTTGCAACTTAGTTCAAAACAGAAAGGCCAAGAGAAATATCTAGTTCCTTCCTTTTACAATATTCTCCCACGAGATGTAATTAACAGTTTACATGTCTTCCCTAAAGATGTTCAGGCAAAGTAATGAATCTCAGCTGTTCCAGGTTTCCCATAGAACTGGGTGCGATTTGATGCCCTTTCCCACTTAAGCTCTGCATAATCTTTCAGTTATTGGAATAAACATTTGATGCTTCATGTCAAAAGGGGAGGAACTTTCATAACATTCACTGGCATCAGTTACATCTGTGTTTCATGCATGGATTTAAATCCAAGGTCTATTATAGAGGAATTACTACTGTTCATACAAATTTGCCGTTGTTGCAACAGTGGTCACATGACTGTTTAGAGGGGGTAGAAATACTACTCATGAGTCCACTTGTTTTGAGTAGCTCCTTCTTTAAAGTGAGTGTAACCACTTAATTTACTTCTCTCTAAGATGTATATTTAACTATTTTTTTAAATTGTTTTTCCAGTTTACTTTGCAATTTCTTTTTTGCTTGTTCTTCTCATATAGGTTCTGCTGGCCTTGAACTTTCCTGTATGGCCCTGAATTTCTGATCCTTTTTATTCTACCTTCCAAGTTCTAGGATTCAGCGTCTGTCTTCATGATCAACTCTATTATTTCTTGACCTTTAATTCAATATCTCAGTTCACATCCATTACCATCTTCGCTGAGTTTTAATATTGTCTTTTCTTTTAATGCTGAAAAAATAAACTGAAAATACCGATATGAAGTTGTAAGTTGATGTTCAGCTGCATTTTTTTTAATATTTAATTCTTTTTTAACTTTTATTAATTACACTTTATTCACTTTGTATTCCCCCATAAACCTGTCCCTCCTCCCCTCCTAATCCCACCTTCCCTCTTCCTTCTTCACGCATGCCCCTCTCCAAGTCCACTGATAGGGGAGGTCCTCCTCTCCTTCCTTCTGATCTTAGTCTATCAGATCTCATCAGGAGTGGCTTCAGCTGCATTTCATTTAGTGATTTGATTATTAGTATAATTTGATGTTTTGTTTTTCCTTAGCTTTTGATATACTCAATATGCCATATGCAAACAAAGTGTCTTGTTTAATTATAGGTACAACAGAAACTTTTTATCTCAGTTGTCTAAAGTTTTGTTTATTTCTATAAAATGAAAGTCTATGTAAGTTACCAATATGTCCTTAATGTCTTGGCTTCCAAGATGCTCAGGGTGAGCTCATACTGGCATTGTTTACATGGAGTCATAATACACAAAAGATTTTTTATCATAAACTACCTATATCATAATAGTTTGCTAATTTAATCAGTTTGGTAAACCTCTAATATCTTCAGATTATATAAATAATCTGAACAATTATAAGACCAAATAAAGATATAGTTAGAAGCTTAAATAGATTATATTGGTTTTCTCAAGTGTAAAGATAGTTTTAAAAGCAAAATCAAAAAAACCCAAAAACCTAAACTTCAATTTGAAAAACCATGGCATCTCATATCAGTGAAAAATTCATTAGGTTATTTCGGATACTAAATTTGACAATCTCCTCCTCTCCTCCACCTTCTTTCCTATCTTCTAATTTCTATCAAGAAAGGAGATACTCTAAGCATATGCTATGCTGGCCCTATTTCCATTTTATTACATAAACACAGCACACATGCATTCAAATACCTACCCTCACCTATCTTTCCTTTTACTCTTTGTATATAAATTTCTGTAGTGAGGCAGTCAGCATGAGTGGTGCTGTTCCTTTAAAAATTCTGGGCAATACCTAACAAACCAAAAGCTTCTAAGAAATATGAAATCAATACGTAAGCGTCGGTATCTCATGCTGAAGGGTTGCCAGTTATTTTCTAGGTGAATACACTCATAGCCCTGAACACTGGCCGTTATTCTTGACTGGGAACACATCTCTTTTAAGAGTGTCCAGCTTCAGTAATACTTTAATTTGCAAGACTAACCAAGCTGAACCATCACTGAAATGCATGTGGACTTAAATCAAAAGGATTGTGTTAGAAATAGACACCATTAACCCTCTTGCACTATCGCCCCAGTCTTACGGAACAGGAATGCCAGTGGTATAGACTACCAGAAATTACTGGGGGATAGCTGAGGGCTTTGAAACTGCTGAGCTCAAGATTTGGTCTTACTTTGAAAAGAGACTAATTTTTACATTTAAATTCACAAGAACGTCTTTGTACATTTTTATTTTTGTTCCTTTCTTCATTTATTTATTGCTTCGGCAACTATTTCCTGACTATAGCATTGTGTGACACTTTGGAATATTTAATTTTGAAGACACAAATATGAGAAACAAATTGCCTTTGTCTTTAATCTTTGTGTGTATATGTTCTTGTCTATAGTTTGTACCATTGCATACATATGCGTAGCACACAGGTCAATATATAGTTTCTTTCTCAATTGTTTCTTCACCTTATATTTTGATATATTACCTTTCTCTGAACCCTGAACTAATCAATTTGGATAGACTGGCTTTCTAGCAAGCACCATTGATAACTTTTGTCTCTACTTCCCTAGTGCTAGGATTGCAGGCATGCAAATTATGCACAACTTGTATGTGGGCACCGAAGACTGAACTCAGAACCTTATGCCTTTGTGGTAAGGACTCCATTGACAGATCCATCTTCCCATCACCCAAATTGTCTATGTTATTTAAAAAGTAAAGAAGCAACTTATAATTTATTGTAACTGGAACTCATGTGGAAAAGGGTTGCATACTTGCCTCCTCAATGTGCATACCATAATATAAAATCTATAGAAAAAAATAAAGTAACAAAATTAAGTGTTTTTTATTTAAAAAAATATGTTGCAGATTTTTGTTTTACCACTGTGTCTCTATCTCCAGGACCTGGAGGTGACAGGAGCTCAACAAGATGACAAACAGAGCCAACTAACTAGGGCTCAGAGGGGCTTGCTGAGACTGAAGCATCAACCAAGGACCATGCCTGGACTGGACCTCGTTCCCCTATAAAGATGTAGCTGATAGGCAGCTTAGGCTTCATGTGGGTCCTCTAGGAGGGGAAGCAGGACTGCATCTTGACAAGGATTCTATTACTAGCTTTTTGATCACTTCCCCCTGGCGGGACTGCCTTGCCAAGCTACAGAAGAGAACACACTCAATACTGATATGACTTGATGAGCTGGGGTTGATGAGAAAGGGACCTCCACTTTTCTGAGGCATAGTGGAAGGGAGAGGGAGAAAGGGTAGGACCGGGGAGGGAGGAGGGATGGGGTTATAAGCAGGATGTAAAGTGAATAAAAAAATAAATAAAATTTAAAAACTAGAAGAAAATTTCTGCTCAATTTACTTTTGTGCAGTTCTCAAGACAGTCAGGTAGCCTGGTACCTGGAATTCCTGCCTGTGCAAAGGAAGCATGGACAGCCCCTCAGCACTAGCCAATGTTGTTTACTCACTACCTTCCTCCCTAACATTTACGTAGCCCTTATTCCCCCAGTAAAGATAGCTGCCTCACTGGATACAGCTGTGTGTGAAACCGTGCTAACCACCAACCCTGGGCCCGGCCCTGCCAACACACACTCACTGCCAAATTGGTATCCTGCCGACCCACCCCCTAGGCTAAATATTAAATCTATATTTTACAATGATTGAATTTTTATTAAAAATCATATGGAAGTTTAGAGCCAGAGTCAATATGAAACATCCATCCAACAGTATTCATAGGTTTTTGTTCTGTTTTGTTTTTGTTTTTAACTTCATCTTTATTCTCATCTAGACATCTTTGGGGCAAGAAATCATATGATGGTAATCTCTTGGATTTCTCTTTTTTTTAGCATCAGATATGGAAAGTATTTATTTGGCATCATAGACATGCCAACATGTAGAAACCAAGAAACAAAAAAATAAATAAATAAATAAAACTCTATTAACAACCAAAAAAACACAACCAAACAAAACAGAACTTCCTTCAGCCACAAAAAGAAACAGATCTATCCGCACTTACAGCAGAAAAAGACAAGTGTTGAGACAATGGGTAAAAATTTTTAACTCTGGCAAGAGAAATATACTTAAAGATTCAAGAAGCTGAGAAAATCCTGCTTGAAAGAAATGTATGTCAAGACATATCACAATTATGCTAAACACTATCATTGGCAACAATGTGGCTGAATCTGGAGGATACAACATGATAATAAAATATTGGTTAATAATGTCTGGGAGTAGGTCTAGAGGCAGTGAATGTGGAGATGTTGCTGAAACGATATAGAATTTTAAATAGGTGGAACAGGATTTTGGCATCTACCGTGCAACAATGTTAACTGTGTGTAATGATGGATATATCAGTTATTTTAGTCTCTCAACAGTGTAGACATATATCAAGGCATTGGTTTAACCTTACAATTACTATTTTAGAAATAACAGTTAATAAACTCATACGGAGAATAAATTATTAATTTCAGCTAAAGAATAAATAACACATTGCATAACATGAAACAATGTGAATGACAGTAATTTTCTCAGGCAAAATATCAGAAAAGCCGTAGATGTGACTCAGTGTTGTCCATGCAACTAGGAAACAACTGTCAACGCCAACCCAGAATTCTAGGTCAACATGTTTTTCAGTAATACAGGGAAAATCAAGAAACTCTCAGGTGGGCTTTAAAAGCATTTATCTATAGTTTGTCTTCAGAGGAAAAATGGTTAATGAAGTTTTCTAAAGCAGTGGAGCAGAAACTGATCAAAGAAGAAAGTTTAGATGTCAAGAAATGAAAAAGAACAAATGTGATTAAATAAAATAGGTGTTCCTTCTCTTGAGTTTTGTGTATTATGCTTGATGATTGTAGAAAAAAATTAAGTATCTGTCACTGTTTTATCAGGTTCTAAAATGTTTACAAGTATTTAACCTGATTATTTGACAAATATGTGTAATGAAGTCTAATGAGATGGAGTTTATAGACCTGACTAAAATTGGGAAAATGACATCATCTGTTCATTGATGAATTTTGCCTATATATCTATCCATTATGTATCTATTTGTCTTATATTTATCATCTAATCAATTTGTTATCTGTCACCTTATTTATTTGTTCTTCTGTCTATCTTTATCTATGTATGCATGTATATATGTATGTGTGTATGCATGTATGTAAATATACATGTATGTAATGAAATATCTAGAACAACCATTATAATTGTTACTTGTGACTAAAAATGTAGCTTAGTACCAATTAGATTGACATTAAGTGGTTGGATCTTAGGCATGTGCCACTATGCTATATTGTATGTGCTTTTGTTATTAAGAGTTATAATTCTTTGTCATTATATAAAGTTTTATTCTGTTTCCTTGAAAAGTCTTTAGCTTTAAATCTAAAATCATCCTCAATTTCAAGTTTGCTTTGCTTGTATCCTGGAATTAAAATTGCCTCCTTGTTTCTTCCAATTAAAGTACTTATGTCAAACAAACTGAAGGAGAAAAACCACATGATCATCTCCTTAGATGCTGAAAAAGCATTTTACAAACTCCAACACCCATTCATGTTTAAAGTCTTGGAGAGATCAGGGATACAAGGCACATATCTAAACATAGTAAAGGCAATATACAGCAAGCCTATAGCCAACATCAAACTCAATGGAGAGAAACTTAAATCAATCCCACTGAAATCAGGGACAAGACAAGGATGCCCACTCTCTACATACTTCTTCAACATAGTACTTGAAGTCCTAGCCAGAGCAATAAGACAACTAAAGGAGATCAAGGGGATACAAATTGGAAAGGAAGAGTTCAAAGCGTCA
The DNA here is from genome assembly GCF_907164565.1 of Psammomys obesus. Classification (NCBI taxonomy): domain Eukaryota; kingdom Metazoa; phylum Chordata; class Mammalia; order Rodentia; family Muridae; genus Psammomys; species Psammomys obesus. The sequence goes on along the minus strand of NW_026585895.1, from coordinate 41,563,555 downwards.
CTATTCGCAGATGATATGATAGTATATATGAGAGAGCCCAAAAACTCAACCAGAGTACTCCTCCAGCTGATAAACACCTTCAGCAAAGTGGCAGGATACAAAATCAACTCAAAAAAATCAGAAGCCCTCCTGTATACCAAAGACAAAAGGGCCGAGAAAGAAATTAGGGAAACAACACCCTTCACAATAGCCACTAATAACATAAAGTACCTTGGGGTGACACTAACCAAGCAAGTGAAAGACCTGTTTGAGAAAAACTTCAAGTCTCTGAAGAAAGAAATTGAAGAAGATACCAGAAGATGGAAAGATCTCCCATGCTCATGGATTGGTAGGATTAACATTGTGAAAATGGCCATCCTGCCAAAAGCAATCTACAGATTCAATGCAATTCCCATCAAAATACCAACTCATTTCTTTACAGACCTTGAAAAAAAGATTCTCAGCTTCATATGGAGAAACAAAAAAAACCCAGAATCTCCAAAACAATCCTGTACAACAACAGATCATCTGGAGGTATCACCATCCCCAATCTCAAGTTGTACTACAGAGTAATAGTAATAAAAACTGCATGGTATTGATATAAAAACAGAAAGGAGGATCAATGGAACTGCATAGAAGACCCAGAAATAAACCCACTCACCTATGAATACTCGATTTTTGACAAAGAAGCCAAAACCATTCAATGGAAAAAGACAGCATCTTCAACAAATGGTGCTGGTCCAACTGGATCTCTACATGCAGAAAAGTGAAAGTAGATCCATATTTATCACCCTGCACAAAACTAAAGTCCAAGTGGATCAAAGACCTCAACATAAAACCAGATACTCTAAGTCTGTTAGAAGAAAACGTGGGGAACAGCCTAGAACTCATTGGCACAGGAGACAACTTCCTGAACAGAACACCAACAGCACAGGCTTTAAGAGCAACAATCAATAAATGGGACCTCATGAAACTGAAAAGCTTCTGTAAAGCAAAGAACACTGTCAGCAAAACAAAACGAATGCCTACAGATTGGGAAAGAATCTTCACTAACCCTTTATCTGACAGAGGACTAATATCCAGTATATACAAAGAACTAAAGAAGCTGAAAAACAGCAAACCAAGTAATCCAATTAAAAAATGGGGAACAGAGCTAAACAGAGAATTCTCGACAGAGGAATATTGAATGGCAGAGAAACACTTAAAGAAATGCTCAACCTCAGTAGCCATCAGGGAAATGCAAATCAAAATGACCCTGAGATTCACCTCATACCCATCAGAATGGCCAAGATGAAAAACTCAAGGTACAACACATGCTGGAGAGGTTGTGGAGAAAGGGGAATCATTCTCCACTGCTGGTGGGAATGTAAACTGGTACAACCACTCTGGAAATCTATCTGGTGCTTTCTAAGACAATTAGGAATAGTGCTTCAAGACCCAGCCATACCACTGCTAGGTATATACCCAAAGTTTGCTCAATACACAAAAGGGATATTTGCTCAACCATGTTTATAGCAGCTTTATTTGTAATAGCCAGAACCTGGAAATAACCCAGATGTCCATCAACGGAGGAATGGGTACAGAAATTGTGGTATTTTTACACAATGGAATAGTACTCAGCAATCAAAAAGAAGGAAATCATGAAATTTGCAGGCAACTGGTGGGATCTAGAAAAGATCATTCTGAGTGAAATATCCCAGAAAGAGAAAGACAAACACGATATATACTTGCTTATATAAACCTATAAGATATGATAAACATAATGAAATCTATAGACCTAAAAAAGATAATCAAGAGGACGGACATGGGGTAAGATGATCAATCCTTGTTTAGAAAGACAGATGGGATGTACATTGAATGTATGACAGGAGTCTACTGAAGGCATCTGAAAGACTCTAACTAGCAGTATTTTCAAAGCAGATACCAAGACTCATAACCAAACCTTCGGCAGAGTACAGGGAATCATATCAAAGAAGGGGAGTTAGTATGATGGGGAAAGGATAGGAGATCCACAAGGACCAAATATATCTGGGCACAGGGTCTTTTCTGAGACTGACATTCAACCAAGGACCATATATGGATATAACCTAGAACCTCTGCTCGGATGTAGCCTGTGGTAGCTCAGTAACCAATTGGTTTCCCATAGTAAGGGGAACAAGGACTATTTCTAACAGGAACTCAATGGCTGGCTCTTTGACTTTCCCACCCCCAGGGGAGGAGCAGTCCTGTTAGGCCACAGAGGAGGACTTTGCAGCCAGTCCTGAAGATACCTGATAAAATAGGATCAGATGAATGGGGAGGAGGCCCCCCCTATCAGTGGACTTGAAAAGGGGCAGGGTGGAGATGAGGGAGAGAGGGTGGGATTGGGAGGGAATTAGGGAGCTGGATACAGCTGGGATACAGAGTTAATAAAATGTAAATGATAAGAAAAAAATAAAATTTATAAAAAAAAATAAAGTACTTATATCTATTTAGAAACAAATGGAACAGTGTCACAGAATTGAAATTAGTAGTGCAATTTTAAAAACTCAGATGGTTTCTTGAAAATAAAAGCTAGTAAAACTAACATATGACCAACCCCTATGTCTTTACCATAGTGGAGTGCATAATTATAATTAGTCAAAAATTACATGTTCAAATATTATGGCAACTTCATTTATTATAGTCTCAAACTAAAACTACTCTTCTAATCTTAAACAAGTGAACAGTTATTGAAAATATGATGGAACTGCCACAGCTGTGGAGGTAATTCAGTGAACATGGAAGTGTCTTGCTCAACATTCACATTGAAGCTCTGAGCTCTACTGTGACTATATAGGGAGATATGACCTTTGAGGATGTAATGTCAGCTAAACTGGGTCACAAGGCCAGGTTCCTCATTGTATGGAATAATAAGCAAAAGGGATGGAGGGGATTCAGGAATGCAGCAATCAGAATGATATGCAGAGAAGTGGACTGATCAGATCAAGAAAATAATAGCAGGGTTGCATGCCATTAAGGCTGCTCCTCTCCCTTAAAGTCAGATTTCACCCCCTCCTCGCCTGTTAACAGTAGAAAAGGAATTTTCACATCTGACTTTCCCTTGGATTCAAAGTACAAGATGTAAAGGCAGAGAGATAGCTGGGCTTTGCTGAGTCCCATCAAGAGAAATTTTTTTTACTGGTCAAATAAATAAAACCTGAGTTATTCCTCTGGCCAATAGTGGAGACATGGCATTTAAGACAAGATATCACATACTATTGTGATCTCTTTTAACAGTTTTTCATTGTTCATAGCAGCTTTATTCAAAAAGGCTAGACTCTGGAAACAACCTAGATATCCCTCAATGGAGGAATGGATACAGAAATTGTGGTACATTTACACAATGGAATACTACTCAGCTATTAATAACAGGGAAATTATGAAATTTTCAGGCAAATGGATGGAACTAGAAAGGATCATCCTGAGTGAGGTAACCCAGATCCAGAAAGACACTCATGTTACATGCTTACTTATAAGCAGATATTAGCCATATTATATAGGATAAACATAGTAAAATCTATAGACCTGAAGAAGCTAAATAACAAGGAGAACCCTAGGGGAGAGGCTGAAACATCATTCAGAAGGGCAAACATAATAGACAGGAAGAAGCAGAAGAAAGGGAACAGGATGGGAGCCTGCGACACATGTCCTTCGAAAGACTCCACCCACAAGGGGATCAAAGGAAATACAGATACTCACAGCCAAAATTTGGGCAGAGCACAGGGAGTCTTACGGTAGAAGAGGGAGATAGAAAGACCCAGAGGGGACAGGAGCTCCACAAGGAGACCAAAACATCCAAAAAATCTTGGCCCGGGGTAGACTGCAAAGACTGATGCATCAATCAAGGACCATGCATTGAGAGGACCTAGACCCCCTTGCTGTGATGTGGCCCATAAGCATCTCATTCTCCATGTGGCTATCCTAGTAAGGGGAACAGGAGCAGTCTTTGAAATGAACTTGACTGGGGTTTTTTGTTGTTGTTGTTGTTTCCCCCTGGTGGGGTGACCTAGCTAGCCCACAGAGGATCCAAACAGTCCTATTGAAACCTGATAAGCTAGGGTCTTATAGTACGGGAGGAGGACTTCACCTATCAGTGAACTAGGAGAGAGGGATAGATTGGAATAGGGAGGGAGGGTAGAATGGGAAAGAGATGAGGGAAGGGGTTACAACCAGGATACAAATTGAATAAATTGTAAAAATACAGTAATAACAACAAACAAACAAAACATGAAGGTTTGAAGGGGTGCGTTAAAAACAAACAAACAAAGCAAAAAAAAAAAAAACAATAAAAAATTATTCCATTTGGACATGTCAGTCCCCCTGGCAGGAGTCCATTCTTTAGGAAAGCTGACTCATCTGAAGAGGTTATAAACAGATGGGAGGATTGCTTATCTTCTTAGTGAGATAATGTACTTATATCCACAGAAGCCCCTTCCTTGGAGCAGCTGATTTCAAATCTTCACTGCTAAGCCTTTCTCCTTTCTGTCAAAAAGACTTTTTTCTTTTTACATTTTTTCTGTGTTTTCTTTAGCATGCTTCCTCCAGTGCTCTGAAATCTCTTAGTACTTCTCTGAAGACCTTCTCTGTCTTTCTACAGTAGCTCCCAGAATTTCATTGCTGATTATAACAAAAAAAAATTCATGCATGTTATCCTTTCTCTATTTTCTCCTACCTTCCTCCAATAAGCTGCAAAATTTAAGAACTTGTATTCTTTGCTATTATTTTTTTTTCTCAAACTCTAATAAAATTGACAAAAAGTATTGATCTCCAAGGCAAATACAGGAAATGGCTTAGCGAATAGGGACTCTACTTGGCTTGGGCTATGCACAGACTTCTCTTCTGACATTGTACCTGGCAATCTAAGACCCTTTTTGCATGGAGTTTCGTTTAAACTCTTACCCCAAACAATGACATGAATCTCTTCTATTATGATAACAATGAAAAAATAACCCCTTTTTGGGAAGTTTCTAATGAAATATTATTTCAGTTCATAACTTAGCACAGAAGGTAAAGGACTGATCTGCTCTGAACTAGCTTTGGATGCCTGTGCAATAAGGCAAATTGTGTCCTCTGCGGGAACTTTTATTGAGAATTTCCTATTCACTTCTGCTTTATTGGGTGTGTATGCAATTAAAATCTTCTGCATCTTTGATGAAATGTGCTATAGAAAACAAGTATGTCAATCAAAAGAGTCCTGTCATGATATGTTTCTTAGCAACCAAATATTTCCTTCCTTATAAAAGGAGGCACCAAATAAGTAGAGCCCCTGAGTTCCTTGGCCATGTGTCCCACTGTCATTCTTTGTACTGTATTTCTTCCTGATGTGTGCTTTGCTTTGAATTCATGCTATTTTGGAATATGTGTATACTTTTGTTTCTCAATTAAGATGCTAATAATCTAGGAACAACTGGGCAAGACCATGACAACTGGTAGCATTTATGGATCTGTTTTTAAGTTCTTTCATCAATGAGAATAAAAACTCATAAAAGCAAGACCCTGTTTCCACATAACAATAGACTGTTTACACTTTCAATTATAAAAATAAGGAAGTAGAGAAAACAAATGGCCAGTGATTAAAGACAGGTTGAGCAATATGAGCAGCATTTGGGTCTCTAAAAATGGCACTAAAACCAGAGAAATGATGAGGTGCTCTACTTTCATGGTATTAAAGCCTACATGTTGTTTATAAAAAGTGTTTTTCCAATTTGTTATAATAAGGCAGTGCTTTTTAAGGTTCTCCTTGGTAAAATTACTTTTCTTACCTTTCCTAATATTCTGACTTTCCTTTCCTTTTTTGCCCACCGTTACAAATGACAAAGAGGACCCCATCCAAGGTGCAATAATGCTAACTGTTAAATGATAAGTTTTTAAAAAAGATTTATAGAATCCAAAATGTCTGAAGACCTTTGCAATGCCCTACTTACTCTTAATACGGCAAATGGAATTTATTATATTCTTAATAACACAATGTATGTAGAAAAGTACTCTTTCTGAAAATAAATTGCAAGAGGTGGTTCCAGGGCATCAAGATCCATGGTCCTATATTCTAGAAAAACAAAACAAAACAAGCAGTGACTCTTGATCTTAAAAAAAAAAAAAAGAAAAAAGCACCATTCCTTTAGCAAGATGATCATGTAGCCTTCCGACAGTCATCTTTCTGAATGTCTTTTACCTTCCCACAAAAGGCTTTGAAGCCACATAAGCCTCCATATGGAAGACTGAAGATACAGTCCCTCTATTTTCTCAAGTTTACTGGCCCTTGTATACCTGATTTCTTCTTACTAATGCCAGCCTCTCAAAAATTGCTCATCAAGTTGATAGCCTCTGGATATTTTATTCTTTTAACATTACCATAGAGAAAACAGAGAAAGAGAGTAGTGGACTTTTCTTATAATTGCAAGTCCATTTGACTTTACAGTTATCTTAATGTAAAAATTTGAATTAAAAAACATCATAGCATTTTCATCCAGCATGCACAGAAAGTAAAAGAATTTCCTGTCCCCCTCTGTAGGGCAAAGCAAAACAAAGGTTTTTGATAGTCAAAAAAGCAGCACTGAACTGTGTCTTCCAGAGACCCAAGGCACTGTACCTCAGAAGCAGTCCAAACAGCCTCTAACAATACCACATATGGTTTCTGGGACATACCTAATTATGGTTCCTATTGTAAGAGGTAACACATACAGTCAGGTTTTTGTTTGTTTGTTTGTTTGTTTTTTCAAATTCATTGATTCTTCTCTTGGAATTAAAGTCAAAATAGATGTTCTTTCAACAAGCCAGCACTCTATTTCTTTTGTATGAAGTATGTGGCTGATGATGCTTATCATATGACTGAAGCATTCTAGAAAGAGTATGAAGGTTACTTGCCATCAAGTTCCCATCTTAGTGATTCTCTGTAAGGGAAGGACCACTCCTTCTATGGATTTCAGAAAATGTTGGTTAGAACTTTATTTGACTCAGGCAAATGAGGGTAGAATTCAAGGTTAGGTAGTTTAATGGTCAAGGACCAGACCTCTGTGTGACCATTATACAATGAATTTTGAAATACACCGCTGAAGTTTAAAATGTCCTAGAAGATGCTTGCAAAGGGAGAAACTAATTTCTAGCTATCTGAACCTAGAATTTAACTCAATATTATGTCCATATTAGGGACTTCATAAACATTTGATGCAAACTATTCTTTTTAAGTTTACCTTTTCCATACCCTGTGAAATGAATTTCCTTTATTTTGTGTAGGACATCCACAGGTCACCTAAGGGTTTTGAAAAGCAACTGCTGAAGACAGCATTGCTCCTGCATTTCACATTCAACGCGAGTCACACTCATGATGCTATGTACATATGGACATTTGACTATTTTTTATGTTTTAATATCTTATTTTTGAGCATTTAGTGTTGAAATATGTCTTATTTGTAGTAAATGAAGGCAAATATTCTCTTTACACTATAACTTAGTTATCAAATCAAATTTCACTAGATTATTGATAAAAATAGATATAATACAAAATTTCACTTTAGAGTACATAAAGAATAGTTAAATACTTTGTTATTAAGACAGCAGACAATAGTTTTAATAAAGATTTTATAGCTAAATGGCATTAAGCATTAGAAACATAAACATTAGAAGTAATATCCTCTTAAGAGTATCTACAGATTTTGAGTTACTGAAACAATGCTTGCTTTTTACAATCACTGTGGGAAAGTTTTTACTTCATTGAAGTTTTAGTGAAAATTTTTAAAACCATTTACCCTGAGGTAATATCGATCCTTGATATTGAGGTATGTTTCTTATATGCAGCAAAAAAATCTTTGGATTCATTCTGTGAATTTGTGTCTTTTTAATGGGGGATTGAGGTCATTGATACTGAGAGATATCAATGAACAATGTTTGTTAACTCCTGTTATTTTGTTGTCAGTGGTAGTTGTAGTGATGGTGTGTGTGTGTGTGTGTGAGAGTGTCTGTATGTGAGTGTGTGTGTGCATGTATGTGTGACTGTGTGTCTGTGTGTGAGTGTGTGTGTGCTTCCCTTCTTTTAGTTTTGATGATGTGAGATTATTTCCTGTATATAAATAAACGTCCTGATTTGATTTTTCCTTCTAGCTCCTTCTTCAGGGCAAGAACTGCAGATGGATAGTGCTTAATTTTTTACTTTATTATGAAAAATCTTATTTTCTTCACTTATGGTGTTTCAAAGTTTTGCTTGATATAGTAGTCTTAGCGGGCATCCATGGTCTCTTAGAGTGTACATCATCACATCTGCTCAAGACATTCTGTGTTTTACCTCCTGTGTTTTAGAGCCCTCACTGAGAAGTCAGGTGTAACTGTAACAGGTCTGCCTTTATATGTTACTTGAGCTTTTTCCTTTTTCAACTTAAAACAAGCTAGAGTTATCTGGGGAAAGCGAGTCTCAATGGAGAAATTTCTTCCATTAGTTTGATATGTAAACAAGCTGTTGGCAGAGAGGCATTTTCTTGATAAATAACTGATGTAGGGGAACTCAGGCACCTGTGGGCAGTGTCACCCTTGGATAGGTGTACTGGGTCGTATAAGAAAGCGAACTACGAGAGCACGAAGAGCAAGCCATAAGCAATATTCCCCCAAGGTCTTTGCTTCAGTTCCTGCCTCCAGGTTCCCACTTGAGTTTTTCTCAGTGATAAGCTATAATTGGAACACGTTAAGCCAAATAAATATTTTCTTCCCTTAAACTGTTTTTTTGGTCAGCAATTTTATCACAGTGGAAAGTAAATTAGGACACATCCTTCACATTACAAAGATATTTTAGGATTTAGTCCTTGGGATTTTGCTCTGAAAACATTTGGACAAAGGTTCTCAGAGACTGTCAGACATAAGAAACATCAGCAATTGTAATTTCCAGGAGCATCAAGATTTCTTTAGAAGGCTTTGTGTCACTAAGGTAACAAATCCCTTCCAAGAAATGATTAGCATGTACAGGGCGGCTGCAGAGAGAAAAGCTATAATCATGCCTGTCTCAGTCTTTGTCAGGGTTAGTTTTTGTTTCAGTTACTGTAATGACAACAATGACATGTACAGAACAAAAATAAAGATGGAGAATAAAATTATTGTCTCTTTTTTTTGCCTTAAAAAGTAGATTATCCAAGAGTACTCCACTCCCTAAAGAATTCTGTTGTGTGTCACCAAGAGTACCTTCCTCACTGAACACTTGAATATCATTACTACCTGCCTATTGTTATGCTAAAATTAGAAAGGCTCATGCAATTATGAGCTTTTTAATAGTAGAAGCCCCATTTTATATTATGTGTATGTGTTTTAACTATAGTCTGAAATAAAAATAGAATAATAAATCATGAGTTCAACAAAATAAATGAATTACATAATGAGGCTTGTTAATCTTCAAATAACAAAAAGAAAAAATATTTTTATTTTTAAGCCATTGTTTAAAAAACTGGGGATTAGAAACAGACTTTTTAATATTATTATAATATGATAAATTACTCATAAATAATATATTTTTAAATCTCTATAAATATTTAGCCAACTGTATAAGATAATAAAATTTTTTTCAATCAGAAAAAGCTACACACTATAATAATCTAAAGATTCATCATGTACATCAGCATGTGAAAGGCTTTAGAAGTAAATGTGTTTGACAAATATACTCAACACAGTTTAATTCTTATGGATATTCAAAAGAAAATATACTCTTAGAACACAGTACACAGAAAGAAGGCATTTAGAAACTTAAGTTGTCAGACAATTCATTTTTGAATATAAAAACCTGTTCCCTAAATTTTCAGATTTCAGGCACACTAAATATTCAGTATTCTCATTAATACTATCTTATCAAACATCTTTGTCTGCTCTGTTTGCAATGGGACAACACCTCGGTGTTGTCTGGTTTTATCTAATTAAAAGTTGGGCTGGAACATTACAGCTTCTTTCTAGTGCTTCCACACCTGGGAAGTCTGAGAGCATTCATCCCATAGCTGCTCTCCAGGAAGGAGTCCTCTAGTGAAGATGATGTCTTCCTGCCCTTCCTTTTGTAGTTCACGATCTCAGCGTTTTTAAAACTCATGTTCAATTGTATTTTATATCTTACTTGATATATTGTGATACTTTAATTCTTTCATGAAGTTCTTAGATCTTTACAGCTGTGCTTTTTGTTATCTAGGCTTCTACCATTTTGGAAAGCCCCCCCATTTGGATAAATAGTAATAATTCCAATCATTAAAGTATGTTAGTTTCCAAATCTGATGTAACCCCTTTTTCTAGGTGTCTGCCCTTCCTGCCATTTGCAAAGAGAAATTCTCTAGACATCTTTCCCTCCTCTTCAGTCTATTTCGGAACTTCCACCCTTCAAGTGAACTCCATCTCTTGCTGCTGCCTCTGCCCTGTGAGAAACCTATCTCCTCTGATACTGCCATTCCTCTTCTCTAATCTGCCAGACCTGATCTGAGGACCCCATCATCCTCATGCCAGACTCCAATCTTGAATCCACCTGCTTCTTCCCTGAGAAGCCTTTACCTGTCCTTCCTGTTATCATCACACTCTCATTGTCACTTGGCTGCTCCTCTCACCCAGCCCTCCTCCATTTTTCGGCTCAGCCAAATTGTGGGTCCTAGGGTCCAGTGCACATCCAAGTCTCCTTTCTTTTTGTCAATCTTTCTTAAATAGAAAAGCATTTCTTTAAGTGTTTCTCTGCCATTCTATATTCCTCTACAGAGAATTCTTTGTTTAGCTCCATACCCCATTTTGACTTGTTGCTTTTTAACTTCTTTAGTTCTTTATATATTCTGGATATCAGCCCTCTGTCAGATATAGGGTTGGTGAAGATCCTTTCCCAGTCTGTAGGCTGTCGTTTTGTTCTGACGAGAAGGCAGTGTCTTTCACTTTACAGAAGCTTTTCAGTTTCATGAAGTCTCACTTATTGATTGTGATCTTAGAGCCTATGCTGTTGGTGTTCTGTTCAAGAAGTTGTCTCCTGTGCTCAGTGGCTGGCTCCTTGCTCTTCACCCCACCCCCGAAAGGAGGAGCAGCCTTTATAGGCCACAGAGGAATACATTGCAGCCAGTCCTGACCTGATGAAACCTGATAATCTAGGGTCAGATGGAAGGGGAGGAGGTCCTCCCCTATCAGTGGATTTAGAGAGGGGCAGGGAGGTGATGAGGGAGGGATGGTGGAATTGGGAGGGAATGAGGAAGGAGGCTACAGATGGGATACAAAGTAAATAAACTGTAATTAATATAAAAAATTAAAGATTTCAAAATCTATCACAAAGAATTTCAGTATCTTACCCAGTGTTTTGAGTTAATTTGTTATGATAATTATGTCAATCTACTCTCAACCTCTCTAAAGACAGGAGGCACAAATTAGTTCACAAATTAGTTCAGTTCATAAAGAAATTCTTCATGTTCAGGATTGGGATCATAACCTATTTGTTACTGTAGCAGGTCCAAGCTATACTGGTAGGTGTTTTTGTTTGTTTATTTTTTTGTTTCTTAACTTGATACAAACTAGCATCATCAGGGAAGAAGGAACCTCAACTGAGAAAATGCTCAGATTGCATTGGTCTTTGCCACATCTGTGGGCATTTTATTAAATTAATAATTTATATAGGAAGACCTAGTCCAGTACGGGTTGTACCTGGCAGTACTGTGTTCTGTAAGAAAGTAGGCTAATCAGGCCAGTATGCAACATTCTTCCATGTATTCTTCTTCAGTTCTTACTGTTAGGTTTCTGCCTTGATGGACTGTGAGCGGTGAGATAAAAAGCCTTTTCCTCCACAAGTTGCTTTTAATGACAGTGTTTATCACCGCAGTAAAAATCAAAGTAGGATACAAACACTGATTCTCCATAGAATTACTAACCCAATTGAAGTATTCTCCAAAAATGGCTTATGATTTCTTGGGTTTTGGCAGGAATGGAAAAAGGTTGTTCTGAAGGTGGTCAATATGATAAAACCAAAGACATTACTCAAAAAGCCAAGAAAAATTCAAGTTTATTATTCTACCTTTCATGAACCAAAGCTAAATGCATTCTAGAGAGTGTGGTGAAGAAATTAGATATTCACCTACACATCATGTCTCAGTCAGCAGCCAGTATTAAAAAAAATCTTCAAAGATTAGAGGAGAGCCCTCTTGCTCCTCAAAGTGGACTTATAAAACCATTCTTCAAGGTTTTTAATAATAGAGCATAGCAAATGGAATCAGGTTAAATATCAAGTACTTATAACAACCTTATGTCAGACTCTTCAGGCTTGGTGTGTTTGCTGGGATTGACACCTACTACTTAAAACCAACAATGACCAAAAGTCTCTGCTCCTACCTCCATCAGTCTGACTAAACACAAAGTACAATGGCTAATTTTGGTTGACATCTTGACACACTTAGGAAGATGGGAATCTCATATGCATACTTGCTTTTGTTAGATTATCAAGTGAACATGTTTGTAAATTTTTTTTAATTTAAATAATTTAAAATTAGGATTTTTTAAAAATTCCTAATTGACAGGAAGGCCCACTTCATTGTTGGTCATTTTACTCCTAGATGGTCTTAGATTATATAAGAAAGATGGCTGATAATGAACCAGAGAGAACAAGTCAGTAATGAGCTTTCTTCATAGTTGCTCAACACATCTAGACATTCTCTGTAGTTGGTGCTTCTGTTTTTACTTTAGTTCCTTCCTGAACTTCCTCCATGATGTTCCCTGGAAATGTAGCTAAAAGAAACCCCCCTTTCCTTAAGTTGCTTTGGGTCATAGTATTTATCACAGCATAAAAGCTAACGGGAACACAGGGTAAAGATGTCAGTTACTCTTAAGCCTATCTCACACTTCTTAGATATGAGAATGAATTATTAACTTATACCAGAATTTGCTGTACAAGTATTTTCTCTCTTTGATATGGAGAAAACCAAACAGACTTGTCCATAGCTGTTCAGTCTCTTTGGGCATTCCTTTCCTCATTCCCCCCTTGTTATGCCCAGTTACATGACACTTTTCCTAGGATATACCATTCTAGGAAAGTTCCATTCATTGATTATTTATCTTTCTTTACAAACTAATTCCTACTATTTTTTTCATCCAAACTCACTCTCCCTTCTGGTGACTCTCTTACCACTCTTCTACCATCTGTTTATTCTTGTGTCTGAATATTCCCTCCCACTAACTAATCCCTCAGCCTTTGTATGTCAGGATCAATGTCTACTCACCTTGAGTAATTTGAAGCCTATATTATCTTACTATTCAAAAGCCAAATTTCATGATCGACTTTCTCCATAACACTCATTATGGCTGTCAGAAAGTTAGGTGTGTTCGACCACATAGTAACGAGATTTTGTCTTATTAATTGAACTGTAACTCATTCCACCTCTTATTTTTAATATACTTCCTTTACTATTTCCTTTGACCTTTCTTGGTATTTATTTTTTTAATTCTTTTTGCATTTATATGGACAAACCCTGCTACCCAAATGATCACACTGCTAATCTGGACGATACTCCCCACAAGTATGATGGCCCTTATTTCCTTGGCTAAGCCCTTATTCATGATATGTTAAGTCTCAAGAGCGCTTTGCTCACTTACTGCTCACACAGCGATGGCTTCCTTCTCTACAAGGACTCTTGTGACATGTCTCTACACCATACCTCTAGCCTCCTTAATTTTATGGCTCACCAGGAATAGCAGGTGTCCTCCCCTAAGATTCAGATAGCCTCTACTCAATTTAACATACATTGGTCACAGTATAACTCTTTCTTTCCAAAGAATATCTCAAAGCTTCAGTGCTTCAATCTAGAAAACACTCTTCTCTTCCCTCAAAATCAAAATGAAAGAAAAAGTAAATAGATTTACTTTATTTTTAGGGGCCTAGTAAGTTCATCCCAAATTTTGAGTCTTAGCAAACCCCCCTCTTTCTTTCTCTCTCTCTCTTTTCATTGAAAAAATATTTTTATAGAGTATATTCTGAGAATGTTATCTCTCCCCCCAGTTCTTCCCAGTTACTCCACACCTTCCCTCCCATCCAGATCCATATCCTTTCTGTCCCTCATTAGAAGACAAGAAGACAGTGGGAGAACTGGCCCAATGACAAAGAAGAAGTTGCAGGCTCACAAACTCAGCTACCAACTCAGGACCAGATCCAGAACTTTGAGCTAGCCATCCCCGACATCTACACAATCTATGATGAACTGCTGGAGTGCTTGAATGGGCTGGTCCAGCAGAACCAAAGCCACACAATCTCCATGAAACAGGGCAACAACAGAATATCCAAGAGGAATCAAGGTACGGATCTAGTATTAATGGTGCAATAGAAGACAGAGGTCTTGAATCAGACAAATGACTCATTGCAATGAACATTTGCTAATATAACTCTTTGCGTAAAAGGATATACTGTGTGAAATGCTTTCACACACATACACACACACTCTTTCTCTCTCTCTCCCTCTCTCTCTCTCTCTCTCTCTCACACACACACACACACACACACACAGGAGTCCCACAAAAACACAAAACCAGAAGCCAAATATAGACATACACAAAGGAACTATAAAGTTAAAAAGCAAAAATTGCCCCGAGTCAACATTATGTGAGCAAGAAACTCCAAAGATGCTGCTGAGTTTGTTTTGTGGTGTTCATTTCTTCTAGCTAAATTTCTTTACTAAGCTATTCAGAATGCCTAGGTCATCCCTAAAGTATCAAATCTGCATAGAAGGCTTAAAGCAGGCCTTCTATCTGCCCTTGTTTTAGGGCTTCCTCATATCTCCTAAAGTTTTACCCTGTTTGCACATGCCTCTTTTAACTTAGCCCTAATTCTCATCTGCCTACTTTATGAAGAAACATCACAGCAGTAACTAACCTATGTGTTTAACGGTTAGACTTAGTAATACTGGGTTGATCTTGTGTCTTGAAGACTGATAGAGTTGCCACTCTCTCTCTTTCTCTTAAAATTGTACATACAAGTTTTAGTTTCCTGAACAGAACACCAACAACACAGGCTCTTAGAGCAACAGTGGATATATGGGACCTCATGAAACTGAAAAGCTTCTGTAAAGCAAAAGAGATTGTCATCTGAACAAAACGACAGCCTACAGACTGGGAAAGGATCTTTACCAACCCTATATTTGACAGAGGGCTGATATCCAGAATATATAAAGAACTAAAGAAATTAAAAAGCAATAAACCAAGTAATCCAATTAAAAAATAGGATATGGAGCTAAACAGATAATTCTCTGTAGAGGAATATAGAATGGCAGAGAAATACCTAAAGAGATGCTCAATGTCCTTAGCCATCAGAGAGATGGAAATAATGATCCCGAGATTTCACCTTACACCCATAAGAATGGCAAAGGTTAAAAATTCAAGTGACAGCCCATGCTGGAGAGGTTGTGGTGAAAGGGGAACCCTCCTCCATTGCTGGTGGGAATGTGAACTCATACAACCACTTTGGAAATCAATCTGGTACCTTCTCAGACAATTAGGAAGAGCACTTCCTCAGGATCCAGCTATACCACTCGTAGGCATATACCCAAAAGATACTCAAGTACACAACAAGGACATTTGCTCAACCATGTTTGCAGCAGTTTTATTTGTAAAAGCCAGAACCTGGAAACAACCCACATGTCCCTCAACGTAGGAATGGATACAGAAATTGTGGTACTTTTACACAATGGAATACTACTCAGCAATTAAAAACAAGGAAATCATGAAATTTGCAGACAAATGCTGGGATCTAGAAAAGATCATCCTGAGTGAGTTATCACAGGAACAGAAAGACACACACGGTATATACTCACTTATATAGTCCTATAAGATAGGATAAATATACTAAAATATACACACCTAAAGAAGATAAACAGGATCTTGGGGGGGGGCCAAGATGGCGGCGCTGGGAGAACACCATGTCTGAGAAGCAGGACAACACACTCCGTGCAGCGACCAGGAGACTGAACTCTGGGCCCTAAAACAACAGCTATCGTGTTTCCCAGGTGAGGGGAGTCTCCCACGGCATGGGAATCAGTCAGGTCCACTCTCGGCTGCCCAGCCAGAACCCAAAAGAGAACTCGGGTAATGCGGGCTTTGGGTCTCCAGGCTGGTGCCGAAAGCCTGCGTGCCCTGATCACTTTCCCAGGCTGATTGTTGGGCACAAGGGTGCCTGAGACTGAGAGTCCCAGTCGCAAGAAAACCCCACGGGGAGGGAAAGTTGCTAGACTGGTCACAAGTCACCCAGGCTTTCCCTGAAAGGTCTCGCTGACCATGGGTACCTACCGCCATCACAACTGAGCTCCCACTGCGCACGGAGAGCAGCTGCAGCTGTGTGCCCAGCTCAAAATCCCTACTCCCTCTTCGGAGGAGGCAAAAGGCGGCCAGCAGAATCTGCCACAGACCATATTGTCTGCACCCCAACCCGAGATCGGGGCTGAGAAAACCCAATCCTTTCAGGCACACCCCCAAACGCCGCCATAACCCTGCCGCAGCGGAGCAGAAGGATAAAGAGGTGCACAGCGGCTTCACAGTGCCGGAACTCCAGTGCAGCCGGCCGCTCCTAGCAAAAAAACTACAGCTCGGGATCTGAGATTGTGGTCATTCTACACGTCCTGAGATTCTTCTGGGTCCAGCGCAATAAGGTCTAGCAGCAAGTTCTATCACCGGCGCCTCCCCCCCACCCCTCGAATTCTTGGCAGAGAAACACCTGCTCAGGGCTCAGGATCCAACTGAGAAGCCCCAACCCCTGCTGGCACTCCCCTGAGAGCACCTCCATAAGCTTGCCCTAGCAGAGGGGAAGGTCAGAGGGGAAGGACAGAGAGGCAGCCTGCCAAGGACACAGCACCCTCTCTCTAGCTCACCCAGCGGCCCCTAGCAGAGAAACCCAAGCTCTGGATCTGAGGACACTCAACCCTACCTGGTACTCTTCCGGGATCAGCAAACATAGATTCTACTGCCAGGCTGCTTCTGACAGAGAGATCTGGGCCCGGAATCTGGGATTGAGTACACTCAACCTAACTCTTTCCCAAGCCACCCAGAGACCAGTCAACATAACCCATCCTGGCAGAGGGAAAGGACAAAGAGGCAGCACACAGGAAAGGTGGACACCGAGTCCTGCGGCCATAGTGTCACAGAGCTGACTGTTAGCCTACCCATGCATTTTCTCGCAGCAGGATCAAATCAGAGAGTAGTGAACAAGGGGAACCCCTGTGCATTCCAACTGGTCCTGCAAGAGAGTGAGTGAGCCTTCTAGGGAGAGTTTTCCCCAGACCCATGGCCTCTCCACAGAAGCAACCAGATGAGATCCCTGACACCCACACCCCTAGTGTGGGCATCATAGGGATTCTTGGGATAACGACCCCAACATTGAAGCCTCTGCCTTGCGGGTCCACCAGTGGAATCCAGGCAAACAATCCCTGTATCTCAGTCAGAACTGCGTAATAGTGGCTTGCAGGCCACTGCAATAGTCAGAGAATCCGCGCATGCACACTGCGCCCGCTAAAAGTGCAAGCGAATAGCACCAGCATCACATTCCTTACTTAGGCAAAACTGAAACCACAGTGCACACTCCCAAATCAGTGAACCTCTCTCATCTTCCTAAAAAAACAGTCCAGAAAACAGAAAGAGACGATCATAGCACAAACTACAATCTCGAGGAACAACCAGTGAGGATTATAAATAACCAGATGGCTAGAGGCAGATGTAAGAACACTCCCAACAAAAATCAGGACATAATGACTTCACCAGCAATCCCACAAAACAATGGACACTTCAATTCACTAGATATACAAGAAAACGACCTCAAAACTGTTTCTCCAGCTATTAGAGGCCCATAAAGATGAAATGAACAAAGCCCTCAGAGAAATAGCCAAAGAAATCGAGACGAACCAAGAGGAAACAAATCATGCTCTCAGAGAAATGACCACGAAAATTGAGGCAAACAGAGAAGAAATGCACAAAGCTCTCAAAGAAATGTCCACACAAATGAAGGCAAATAAAGAAGAAATCAACAAAGCTCTCATAGAAATACAGGCAATTATACCCAAAGAAGTAGAGGCACAATTAGTGATACATAGAGAGGAAATGGACAAAAAAATAGAAGCTATCATTGAAAAGCAGGACTCCACACTCAAACAGATGAAGGAAATGGTGCAAGACATGAAAACAGAATTAGAATGAATAAAGAAAACACAAATAGAGAAAAACCAGGAGCTGGAGAACATAGAGAAAAGATCAGGCACTACAAAGGTAAGCATCACCAACAGAATATAAGAGATGGAAGAAAGAATCTCAGGAGCCGAAGATACACTTGCGGAAATTGACACGTCTCTCAAAGAAAAAATAAAATCAGAAAAGTTCCAAACACAAAACATCCAAGAAATTAAGGACACCATGAAAAGACAAAACCTAAGAATAATAGGAGTAGAAGAAAAAGAAGACATCAGGCTCCAAGGCCCGGAAAATATTTTCAAGAAAATTATAGAAGAAAACTTTCCCAACATAAAGACGGAGATGGCCATAAACATACAAGAGGCCTACAGAACACCAAGTAGACTAGACCAGAAAAGAAATTCTTCATGTCACATCATAGTGAAAACACTGAACCTACAGAACAAAGAAAAAATTCTAAAAGCAACAAGGGAAAAAGGCCAAGTAACATATGAAGGTAGACCTATCAGAATCACACCAGATTTCTCAACAGAAACTATGAAAGCCAGAAGGGCCTGGACAGAAATCATGCAGTCCTTAAGTGACCACAGATTCCAACCCAGACTACTATACCCAGAAAAACTTTCAATCAACATAGACGGAGAATTCAAAATATTCCAAGACAAAACCAAATTTAAACAATATCTACATAGTAACCCAGCTCTACAGAAGTTACTAGAAGGGAAACTCCAAACCAAAGAAAACAACTACATCAAAGGAAACAGATAACTACACAACAACAACAACAACAACAACAAAAAAAACAAAAGAAGACAAGCAATGAAACTCAGTGACACCACCAACACCACATCTAAAGTAAGTAACAATTGTTGGTCACTAGTTTCTATCAACATCAACGGACTCACCTCCCCAATAAAAAGACACAGACTAACAGAATGGTTGCGGAAACAGGATCCATCATTCTGTTGCATCCAAGAAACACACCTATGCAACAAAGATAAACACTACCTCAGAGTAAAGGGCTGGAAAAATGTCTTTCAAGCAAATGGTTCCAGAAAACAAGCGGGAGTAGCCATCCTAATATCTAATAAAATAGACTTTCAACCAAAGTTAATCAAAAAAGATAAGGAGGGCCACTATATTCTCATCAAAGGAAAAATCTACCAAGAGGACATCACAATTTTGAATATCTATGCCCCAAATACAAGAGCACCTACATTTGTAAATGAAAGAATATTAAAGCTGAAATCACACATTGATCCTAAAACCCCAATAGTGGGAAACTTCAACACTCCACTCTTACCATGGGACAGATCAACTAGACAGAAAACAAATAGGGAAATAAAAACACTTACAGAGATCCTAAATCAAATGGACCTAATAGACCTCTACAGATCTTTTCATCCAAACTCAAAAGAGTATACCTTCTTTTCAGCACCACATGGAACCTTCTCCTAAATAGACCATGTAGTTGGTCATAAAGCAAGCCTCAACAGATACAAAAAGATTGAAATAATCCCTTGTATCCTATCTGACCACCATGGACTTAAGCTGGACCTCAACAACAATAGAAATAACAAACAGCCTACATGCAAATAGAAACTGAACAACTTGTTACTCAATGACAGCTGGGTTAAGGAAGAAATAAAGAAAGAAATCACAGACTTCCTAGAATTCAATGAAAATGAAGGTACAACATACCCAAATTTATGGGACACATTGAAAGCAGTGCTCAGGGAAAAATTTATAGCACTAAGTGCCTGCAAGAAGAAATTTGTAACATCACATACAAACAACTTAATGGCCCAACTGAAAACCCTAGAAAAAAAAAAGAAGCAGATACACCCAAGAGGAGCAGACGGCAGGAAATAATCAAACTCAGGGCTGAAATCAATCAATTAGAAACAAATAAAACTATCCAAAGAATCAATGAAACAAAAAGCTGGTTCTTTGAGAAAATCAACAAGATAGACAAACCCTTAGTCAAACTAACTAAAAAGCAGAGGGAATCTATCCAAATCAACAAAATCAGAGATGAAAAGGGTGACATAACTGCAGACACTGAGGAAATTCAAACAATCATTAGGTCAAACTACAAAAGCCTATATGCCACAAAATTTGAAAACCTAAATGAAATGGACAATTTTCTTGATAGACTCCATCTTCCAACATTAAGTCAAGATCAAGTAGAAAGACTGAACAGCCCTATATCCCCCAAGGAAATTGAAGCAGTCATTGACAGTCTCCCCTCCAAAAAAAGCCCTGGGCCAGATGGTTTCAGCGCAGAATTCTACCAGACCTTCAAAGAAGTGCTCACACCAATTCTCCTCAAACTATTCCACAAAATAGAAACAGAAGGTATATTACCAAACTCATTCTATGAAGCAACAGTCACCCTGATACCTAAACCACACAAAGATCCAACAAAAAAAGAGAACTTCAGACCTATCTCTCTTATGAACATTGATGTAAAAATACTCAATAAAATATTTGCAAACTGAATCCAAGAACACATCAAAGATATCATCCACCACGACCAAGTAGGCTTCATCCCAGGCATGCAAGTGTGGTTCAACATATGGA
This sequence comes from Psammomys obesus, assembly GCF_907164565.1. Lineage (NCBI taxonomy): Eukaryota > Metazoa > Chordata > Mammalia > Rodentia > Muridae > Psammomys > Psammomys obesus. Next base: position 41,542,849 of record NW_026585895.1, on the reverse strand, counting down.
AATCCATCAATGTAATCCACCACATAAACAAACTGAAGGAGAAAAACCACATGATCATCTCATTAGATGCTGAAAAAGCATTTGACAAACTCTAACACCCATTCATGTTTAAAGTCTTGGAGAGATCAGGAATACAAAGCACATATCTAAACATAGTAAAGGCAATATACAGCAAGCCTATAGCCAACATCAAACTCAATGGAGAGAAACTTAAATCAATCCCACTGAAATCAGGGACAAGACAAGGCTGCCCACTCTCTCCATACCTCTTCAACATAGTACTTGAAGTCCTAGCCAGAGCAATAAGACAACTAAAGGAGATCAAGGGGATACAAATTGGAAAGGAAGAGTTCAAAGTGTCACTATTCGCAGATGATATGATAGTATATATGAGCGACCTCAAAAATTCAACCAGAGTACTCCTCCAGTGGATAAACACCTTCAGCAAAGTGGCAGGATACAAAATCAACTCAAAAAAATCAGAAGCCCTCCTCTATACCAAAGACAAATGGGCCGAGAAAGAAATTAGGGAAACAACACCCTTCACAATAGCCACTAATAACATAAAGTACCTTGGGGTGACACTAACCAAGCAAATGAAAGACCTGTTTGAGAAAAACTTCAAGTCTCTGAAGAAAGAAATTGAAGAAGATCTCAGAAGATGGAAAGATCTCCCGTGCTCATGGATTGGTAGGATTAACATTGTGAAAATGGCCATCCTGTCAAAAGCAATCTACAGATTCAATGCAATTCCCATCAAAATACCAACTCAATTCTTTACAGACCTTGAAAAAAAGATTCTCAGCTTCATATGGAGAAACAAAAAACCCAGAATCTCCAAAACTATCCTGTACAACAACAGATCATCTGGAGGTATCACCATCCCCAATCTCAAGTTGTACTACAGAGCAATAGTAATAAAAACTGCATGGTATTGGCATAAAAACAGAAAGGAGGATCAATGGAACTGCATAGAAGACCCAGAAATAAACCCACTCACCTATGAATACTCGATTTTTGACAAAGATGCCAAAACCATTCAATGGAAACAAGACAGCTTCTTTAACAAATGGTGCTGGTCCAACTGGATGTCCACATGCAGAAAAATGAAAATAGATCCATATTTATCACCCTGCACAAAACTAAAGTCCAAGTGGATCAAAGACCTCAACATAAAACCAGATACTCTAAATCTGTTAGAAGAAAAAGTGGGGAACAGCCTAGAACTCATTGGCACAGGAGACAACTTCCTGAACAGAACACCAACAGCACAGGCTCTAAGAGCAACAATCAATAAATGGGACCTCATGAAACTGAAAAGCTTCTGTAAAGCAAAGGACACTATCATCAAAACAAAACGACTGCCTACAGATTGGGAAAGAATCATCACTAACCCTTTATCTGACAGAGGACTCACTCATATCGAGTATATACAAAGAACTAAAGAAGCTGGAAAACAGCAAACCAAGTAATCCAATTAAAAAATGGGGAACAGAGCTAAACAGAGAATTCTCGACAGAGGAATATCGAATGGCAGAGAAACACTTAAAGAAATGCTCATCCTCATTAGCCATCAGGGAAATGCAAATCAAAACGACCCTGAGATATCACCTTACACCCATCAGAATGGCCAAGATGAAAAACTCAAGGGACAACACATGCTTGAGAGGTTGTGGAGAATGGGGAACCCTCCTCCACTGATGGTGGGAATGTAAACTGGTACAACCACTCTGGAAATCTATCTGGCGCTTTCTAAGACAATTAGGAATAGTGCTTCCTCAAGACCCAGCTATACCACTGCTAGGTATATACCCAAAGTTTGCTCAAGTACACAAAAGGGATATTTGCTCAACCATGTTTATAGCAGCTTTATTTGTAATAGCCAGAACCTGGAAATAACCCAGATGTCCCTCAACGGAGGAATGGGTACAGAAATTGTGGTATTTTTACACAATGGAATAGTACTCAGCAATCAAAAAGATGGAAATCATGAAATTTGCAGGCAAATGGTGGGATCTAGAAAAGATCATCTTGAGTGAAATATCCCAGAAGGAGAAAGACAAACACGATGTATACTCAGTTATATAGACCTACAAGATATGATAAACATAATAAAACTATCTTATTCTTCCAGCCACAGTTTCATTCTAGAAAAAAGAATGGAGCCATCCTACAAAAGTCAACTTCCCTTTCTGTTGCACATAATCAGTTCTATATGGGACAACAACCCTGAACATTTTATTTAAGACAGACTCTTTTGTTACATATTTTACTATCATTTACTACAATTTATTCAGTTTGTATCCCGGCTGTGCCCCCTCCCTTCTAAGACCCTATCTTGTCACAGATTCTCTACATTATCACCACACAATACAAGTCTCCTCTTAAGGGGCTTTCAGATCACTTCCCTTTGCTATGTGGATCCCTGGGGACACCTTTTAGGACATGTATAGATCACCTCATCCTCATGCCATATGTTCAGCAACAGTTCTTACATTGGTATATCTACTTTCAGATTTAATATTAAGGCTTCCCAAAAAAGTATAAGAGGAGATAACAATGTCATTTATATCTTCTATCTGTAATCATTTCTTGCTTCTGCTTGACTTTTCTCTACAATCTGATAGCAAACCTATTTTCATTTTGAAAGACACTCAGCATCTGGCTTAATTTTTTTTTCATGTAATAAATATTCTTTCTCTATCCCTATAGTCTACAGGAAAAGTAGAACACACCAATGTTTCTCTCAATTTATTAGCAGTGCTGAGACTCAAACTTCCCTAGCCATCTCTTCTACCTAACAGCCTCCGTTGTTTGTGATGTCTCCAGAAAATTCATTAACTTCATCTGCTTTGATTGTATATTGGACAGCGCCAACACTACATTCCCTTTTTCAAATACCTCATCTCCTTTTCCTCATGCATGGTATCCCCTTACATGTAATCGGTCACACTCTAAAGTCTTTCATTTCTTACACCTCAATCTCTTTACATACCCACCAGGGCAACTCTGTTTGCATGTATGATTCTTCCTCACCCTTACATCCAAAATCAGTACAGATTTCAGGTAATCACATCAACAGCAAAGGTAAAAGACATTACTACCTGGCTACAATGCTACTTCAACTCTCAAACTCTTCTGGTGACCCTCCTCCTCCTTAAACCTCTAGTCTCACAAGTGCAAATTCCCATGCATAACTATGGCCCCGTCACTGCTTGAAGCTGTCCTGACTTATCCAATATCCCACAATTAAACAAGTGTTCAGACTTCACTTTCAAATCCTTGGAACCAGCTTTGCTGTTCCTCTCACCACTAAAAGCCACTGCTAAAGTACCATGATATGTCCTTGGGTTCTTTCTTTTCTTTCTTTCTTTCTTTCTTTCTTTCTTTCTTTCTTTCTTTCTTTCTTTCTTTCTTTCTCTTTCTCTCTTTCTCTCTCTCTTTCTCTCTCTCTCTTTCTCTCTCTCTTTCTCTTTCTTTCTTTCTCTCTCTCTCTCTCTCTCTCTCTTTCTTGAACCACTTGTCACCCTATTCTGATAGGATATCTTTTATAAACCTTATCTCTTCCAGGATACTAACTTTTCTATTTACTTGAATTTGCATGTCTATACAAACTCAATAATCTCTAGCATTTCTGCCTCTCTATGTACTTGAAGAGATGTACCCTTAAAACTTTACCTTACTTAGGCAAGTCCCTCCTTTGCTTTTTTCCCATTACTGACCTTGAGAGATGCCTCCTACTTTTCTGCCCACTGGATGCCTCTTACCTGTCCTGAAATTCTGACCTATAGGACATAGCTTTTCTTTAAATTGTCAGATAAACAGTCATGTTTCAAATAATAGCTCAGCTCCATGACATATCACAATATTGACCACTTTATTGACATCATCCAACATCTTTACCCAGACTCTCCTCAAATTACAATTTTTTTAAAACATATCCTACTTCTTCAGTGTCTTATCCTATTCTACCTTCTTAGGAATCTTTCCTGCCATTCTTTGCATCTATATTCATCTTCTTTCACTTTCTACTTATTACTAAACCTTGACTTGTCCACCACACATCCATTCATAAAGCCAATGAAAAGACAAGATACCAAATGGAATATTCCCCTCCCTTTCTTTCTCAGAAACCTTTTACTGTTCCTCCTCAACAGATACTAAGTACTGTTATACTAAAGTGGATGATCTGTCCTGCTTTTTTCTCTGGTATGTGCTTTAACCTTATTCTATTTGAAACAGATGACTTGACTCATTCCAATTTCCAGTTTGTGGACTCAGCATACCTCAAGGTTAAATTCTGGGCACTCAATGAATTTTACGTACTCCCATACTTTTAAAGCCTTACTTAGGCTACACTCTCTGGAGAATACTCAGTTTGGGAAAGTGAAGTCATTGCTCAAGAAAGCTTGGATGTCACTCTACATATTTTCTTACATCTTTTAACCTTCTGATATCACTGTTGTTTCAAAAACTCAAGAGATTTCTTCCTCTGGAACATCAACTTATGTCTGTTTCCAGCCAATTGGGTTTTTGCACAAACACTGAATTCCTTTACAGTAACCAAATAGTTATTGCATAGTTTTGTGGTTCATTTCCCTAATGTATCAAGTTTTCTAACTATCTGACCCCTTGAAGTCCTGAGTATGTCTTCAACCCACTGAGGCTCTTTTAGATATATTCAACGTGAAGCAGCTACCTCCAAAACCAAATTTGCATGCAGGTAGCATTCTCGAAAACTGCAGAGCTCCAGCTCTCATCACTAGCTCTCATCTGTCTCTCCTTTCAGAAACAATGCTACTTCTATGTGAATCAGTTCCGGGTTCTGCCAGATGCAACACAGAAGTTCTAGCAAACATTATAGGCCACTGAAATTTGACGAAAGTGTCAAGTACACGTACTGGGGAGACAATGGCCTCTTCAATAAATAGTTGGTAAAACTGAAGATCACAGGAAGGAAAAATCAAATGATATTGTTCTCTCTCACTGTATTAAAAATTAACTAAAATTTGACTAAAACATATAAAGAATGTTCTTCTTTTTTTTTACATTTTAAAAGGCATGTATTTTTATAATATCTCAGGTAAAATTATACAAATGATATTACTTTAATTTAAAAACCTTTTGCATGATGAATCAAAGAACAGAAAAACAGTTTTACCTACAGAATGATATGAGATATATGTAAACTATATCTCTTATAAGGTTCATATTCACTATTTAAAAGGACCCTAACTCCATAGCTAATATCCATTCCAATAAAAAAATGAACAAGGGACCTGAGCAGATGTTTCTTAACTGACTAAGAGGTATATAAAGAAACATGGCACATCATTAATAATCCAAAAATAAAAGTTAAAATGACAGTGAATTACCACATTACCCCAATTCAGCTGTCTTTTATCAAAAAGACTGTGTGTGTGTGTGTGTGTGTGTGTGTGTGTGTGTTTGCTTGAGTCTATGCCAAGATGTAGAGATGCTTCTACACTGCTGGTCAGAATGCAGATTAGTATAGTCAATGTGAGAAATAGTATAGAAGTTATAAAATTAGTTAAAAGTAAGCAACACATGACCTAGCATCCCACAGGATTATGTATATATTCAATGGGAATGAAATTCTTCTGTCAGGCTGGTATGCATTCTCCTTCGGGAGTGTTTTCATATAATTAAAAGAGGAAATTAATCTAAGTACCTAAGTGCCTTAACTGGTGAACCGTTAAAGAAAATGTGGTAATTATTCACTCTCGAATGTTATTTAGCCACAAAACTGATAAAATCCTATCACATTTGATAACAATAGAGATGCATTGGTAAAGTATTATGTTATGTGAAGAAACTAGAAGAGAAAGAAAACTATTGCACCATCACGCTCCTTTGGGGAATCTAAGCAAGCTGGTCTTACAGAAAGACGCAGTACAGAGGCTGATGAAGGTAAGGGCTTGGGGAAAAGTCTTTAACAATACAAAATTAGGTAGCAGGAAGAAAGAATCATGCCATTCTAAAAGGATGACTATCATTAACAAGGTCATATTTACATTTAAGATAACTGAAAGAGAAAGTTTTTAATGTGCTTCCAACAAAGAAAAAGTCTATGTTTACTTGATCATACACTGATCACTGCACATGAGCACAGATACATAATGTGCTCCACAATATCTCTGTTTCTTTAAAATTAATGAATACCTAATTTAAATATTTTTGAGAATGCAATGCAATCCCTAAGGCAAATAAACACAATGGGTTTTGAAAATGTTCCTTCAGTATTCTGACCCAGCCAGAAATAACCGTGGTTTGGACATCAGCAAAGGGTGCAGAGTTACAACCACAACTGGGTATGTTTTTAATATGACAAAACAAACAAAATTTTACTAACAATATTCTCCTTCTACACCAACCACACTAGCTATAATTGTCATGGGTAAGAATGGGGGAACAAAATCAATAGATAAAATATGAATTGGGAGAAGTGAAGGGTTTTATGAGGAGTTACAAAAGCATTTTCTGTATTAGAACATAACAGAAATTAGAATCACACTGAGTAAATTGACCTACCTGGCTATTTTTCAAGGTATTAACTGATATTTCCACTTTGAACTTCTTTTTTTTAAATTAATTACTTTTTTTTTATAAATTACAGTTTATTCACTTTGTATCCCAGCTGTAGCCCTTTCCGTCATCACTCCCAGTACCACCCTCCCTTGCTAATCTCCTCCCATCCCCTTCCCCAAGTCCACTGATGGAGTGGTCGTCCTCCCCTTCCATCTGACTCTAGCTTATCAGGTCTCATCAGGACTGGCTGCATTGTTTTCCTCTGTGGCCTGGTAAAGGTGCTCCCCAATCAGAGGGAGGTGATCAAAGAGCCAACCACTGAGTTCATGTCAGAGACAGTCCCTGTTCCCATTACTAGGGGGCACACTTGTACACTGAGCTGCCATGGGCTATGTCTGTGTGTGGGTTCTAGGTTATCTCCATGCATAGTCCTTGGTTGGGGTATCAGTCTCAGAAAAGAACCCTGTGTTGCTCTCCTTGTAGAGCTCCTATCTCCTCCAGGTCTTTTTATCTTCCCCCTCTTTCATAGATTCCCTGCACTCTGCCCAAAGTTTGTCTATGAGTCTCAGCATCTGCTTTGATACCTTGCTGGGTAGAGTCTTCCAAAGGTCCTCTGTGGTAGGCTCCTGTCCTATTCCCTGTTTTCTCCCTCTTCTGATGTCCTTCCCATTCTGAGTGAGGACTGATCAGCTTACCAAGGGTCCTCCTTCTTATTTAGCTTCTTTAGATGTTCAGGTTTTAGTACGTTTATCCTATATTATATGTACAATATCCACTTATAAATAAGTATATAGCATGTGTGTCTTTTTGCTTTTGGGATATCCCACTCAGGATGATCTTTTCTAGTTCTCACCATTTGCCTGCAAATTTCATGATTTGCATAATAGTTGAAACCCTAAATCTGCATAACAAAGAAAAAATATTAAAACAGCAAGGGAAAAAGGTCAAGTAATATATAAAGGTAGACCTTATTCTGAACTTCTTTGTTATTGTCACAATAGTCGTGATAAGTTGAAAGTTTTCATGTCAAAGCTTCTATTAAAACTCCTCCCTCCATTTACTTCATTCAGATGTCTATTTCATTTCTTCTTCTATGTGAGATATAAGCATCCTCCCTTGGGACCTCCTTGGCTTCTTTGGGTCTTCTTCTGGATTGTAGCTTGGTTGTCTGTACTTTATGGCTAATATCCACTTAGACCTGAGTACATACAATACATGCTTTTCTGGATCGGGGTTAACTCACTCAAGATGATCTTTTCTAGTTTCAACTTGGGTAGGGAAGGTAATGGGGATGGGAAGTCAGGTGCAGGGAGACAGGAGGCACCAGGAAAGAGAACACAATTCAGTGGGGAGAGGCCATTTCTGGAACAGGGGAAGCTCCCCTGAATCTATGGGAATGATCCTAGGTGAGACTTCTAGCATCAGGGCTTAAGGAACTGAAGTTGCCACCTCCAGTAGCCAGGGGGGACTTCAAATACTGGATGGAGGACACCAACCCACCCATAAATCCTTTGACCCAAAATTTGTCATACCTACAAGAAGTGTAGGCATAAAGATGGAGTAGAAATTGAGGGAGTTGCAAAACAACAAATAGTGCAATATCAGACCCACCCCAAGGGAGAGAGCCAAGCCCTGTTACTCTGCTATGCTTGTAGACAGGATCCCAGCATAACTGTCTTCTGGGAGGCTTCATCCAGCAGCAGCTGAAAACAGATAGAGAGAGACACAGCCAAAGTAGGCTGAACTTGGGGATTCTGCGGAAGAGTGGCAAGAAGGATTGAGAGACCTGGAGGAGTCAAGGACACCACAAGAAGACCTATAGAGTAAACTAACCAGGTCCCATGGGGGCTCACATAGACTGAACCACCAACCAAAGAGCATGCATTGGCTGGACCTAGACTCCCTGCACATATATAGCCAATGTGCAGTCTGCTCAACATGTGGGTTCTCTAACAATAGGAGTAGGGGTTGTTTCTGACCCTGTTGCCTGCTTTTGGATTCCTTTCTCCTAGCTGAGCTGCCTTTTCAGTCTTCAGTGGAAGAAGAAGTGCTTAGTCCTGCTGGGACTTGTGCCAGGGTGCCGGACAGATTGGGGAGAGGGAGCCTGAGGGTGAGACTGGGAGCAGGGGTGGGGGGGAAGCTGTGATCAGGCTGTAAAGTGATTAAATAAATAAATAAATAAATAAATAAATAGGGAAAAATCTAAGCAGTTTGCTTAAGTCTGGTGACCATTAAGTTTAAAAGGTAGATGAATTTAAGCACATGATTCTTTGACTTCAACATGAACTGAGCCTCATTAAGATTGAGACCATCATCCCAATGTTATTTAAGCACTCAACTCTCATATCTCAATGTCATTTGAGACACCACTGGAGAATATGATGTGCCAAAATGTGAGTTAGCCTATTGCCTCCTTCTTCAAGAAACTCACATGGTACACTCCACTCATCGTCACATGAGCCCATACTTTGATTTGCTGGATGAAGAAGTATAGACTTGTGCATGTTCCTGGAAGGCTTAAAATCGAAGGATTATTTGAACTCAAGAGTTTATTGCTATCTGACTGTTACAACTAGACCTTGTTTCAAGAAACAAAAACAAACAAAAATACACTCTCATGATGCTTGCTTCTATAAAATCATAATTAAATTATGGTCAGTTAGTGGGCCATTTTCTGTAAATAACTCTTTACATGAACTGGGCCCACTCTAATTAATTTCTTCCGTGTTCTGTCTGCCTCAGGACTGTAAGAAGTTATAGTCACCACACAGACCATTTAGTCCATGAAATTTTCAACACTTCTGATCTGGCTTTCAAGAAGGTAGCTTCCTTACATCTCAGACCTTCCTCAAGGAATCAGAGACCTGAGAACTGGGGATTTTATACTTCTAACAAACACTGGGCTGTTTGGTGGGAAAAGACTGACCCAGTAGTCTGACCAGTCAGGAATAGCTCTTCATTCTGGTGAAATTTCACAATGTCCAATGCTGACATTTCTAGAAGAGATGAGGAACACACTGGGATATCATGATTGTGTACCTGCTGTGAGGGTTTTTCATGTGGCAATAAAAGAAAAAATGCAAAAACCACGGTGAGTGGGCTAGGCCTTTCTGTGAATGTAATCCCATTTGACTGTCCTCAGAGATTCATTATGTGGCTTGGATCCAGTTTCCTTTATCCAAAGAAACTAATGTAGTTTCACTTCATCTTAAAACATTTTAAATACCAATGAAAAACCTATAAACCACTCATACTCAGTTCAATTTAAAACTGGGAACAAATCTATTGTTGTATCCCCAGAATAGCAGTTACAAAAGATTTTCTTTATGACAGCAAATGCACTTTAGAATGGTTTTCCAAATATCCATAGACTGTATGCTGAATAGATTATTCATTTTAGTAAGTTCATACAATTAGCTCTTTTGAAATTCCTTGGTAGGTTAGAAAAGTATAAAGTACATATTTTCAAACTTATTATATAAAGCTGAAATGGAGAAACAGGCAGTTAACTTACATGTCTTTGGGATCCATCGTATTCACATCTCTCAATTTTTCCTAAGCTGCCATCTGAGAAATACAGCTTTTCTGCACGGTGGTCAATGGTGAGTCCATTCGGAGTGAGTATGTCTGTGCTAATCACCACGTGTGCATTCTTCCCGGTCAACGTGGCTCGCATGATGCTGGGATGCTGTTCATTCCAATTCGTCCAAAACATTAAACTGATTAAAGTGAAAATCATGAGAAGAGTTAAAGATGTTATTAAAAATAAAAACGCTTGGTGAGTTAGAAGAATATAAATTTGTTTAATATTTTCTTCCTAATCTATGACTGTATGGAAGACTAAGTAATAAGAAGAAGTAAATTTCATTTTCAGAAATAGATTCCAGGTTTCTCTTAAAAATACCAAACAAACAAACAAACAAAAATATATGCAAATACAATTGCCCTGTGTGTGCCTTCAGATAATACTTTAATTAGGTAAAGTCAATCTGATGCAAAATGAAGAATAATTAATTATGTCACTAATCAAGGAAAAAAACAATAATCTTAATTTTTTATGAATTTTATTTTCTATAACTAAACAAATCATCACATTTCAGCAAATCCACTGTGACCACCACAGGCAATTATGCCATGGTTATACTACATTGCCTCCCTACAACTGATAAACATTAAACATCATTTCCCTTTCCAATTTTTCTTTGGAAACTCTGCCTTTCTTATTTTTTCAGAGAAATAATATGATCAAATTTCCATGTTTCAATAGGTTTTATGTGTTCATTCTTAAATGCTGTTTTAATATACATATGCAATTTGTGGGGAGTTCTATCAAATACTTACAATTACAATATCTGTTACAGACAGATGTTAGATTACTGTCTGCATAAGTGTGCTGAAGCTCATTAGGAGGAGATAGAGCCTCTCAGCCCTATTTTCATGGAACAGTTCTCATGTCTACAGGACTCTTCTGCTGCACTGTCTGAAATAGTTGCTTAGAAAGAAAGTAGAGAGCAGAAAGGCAGAGGAAGGGGAGTGAGCCTTAAGTCTGGACACTAAATATCTGGGAAGAAAATCATTAACTCACATGAATCAAGAAAATCTACTAACGTAATATTTTATATTTATAACCAGAATGTCCATATACTTCAATAAGTAAGCACTAAAGCAAATATGGGCTTATGATTATCAACATTCCTAAGGAAGTTGCTGAGAATTTTGTAAAAATCTATTTCTGTATCATATTCAAGTAGAAATAAATGTTTCTAGTTGCTCATTTAAAAAATATCTCACATATATCTCTAGTCTTTCTTAAAATATAACATTTCTTTTCCCTAATTAAAAAAAATAAAAGTGTTATGTTCTTCAAGTGAGTAAATGCCATAAAAATAAAATTATCAGCATTTATATCAATAAATTGATTTTTAAGTGAAAATTTGTTTAATCAAATCTTATATTTAGATACATAATATATGATAGTAAATTCACAATTCATCTATAATATTCCCCTAGATTGTTATTTTTTTTTAAAGTTTGGAGCTCTTTCCCTTTCAGTAATTTCCTCTTTCAGTTCCACAGAAGGATGAATAATTCAATTTTGAGCAGTTCAAGGTTATGAAAGTTACTAGTATGTGAGCCAAGCCTGAAACTCAAATATTCTAGCTATTATGATTTATAATTTTTTTCTTTAAATTATGCGTTGGTCAACTGGTAACAAAAGTGATTTCAAAATATCATTAATGCCAGTTATGTAGACAATGATTAAAATTGATTTTTTTCTGTTTGAAATTTTACTTATGAATCACTTTTTAGTTGAAACTCTTTGATATGTATAATTGAAATATGTAGTTTGCTAGATACAAGTTGAAAGTGTTTTTGGCTATTTCATAAGTAATTTTACCAAGATGAAGAAGTCAACAATTGGTGATCATTATAAGTAATAGCAGGAGTCATCTACCTGTGATTATTTTAATTAACTTATGTATTCCTTTGACCCATTACTGTACAACAAATGTTGCTGTGCTAATGAACTGAAAACATGAAGTGAAAGTGACCCATTTTCACTCTTACTATAGAATTACTGTGCTCATCATGACATGATGTTCAATTAGGGATTTAAGGCTAACCTCAGTTTCAAAGAACTTTCATAAAAAGTTCTATAAAAGCCAAGGCTTCTACCTCTTTCCCTCTGAGAAACAGAGGTCAGTGGAGCACAGCTCTCAACCTTCTCAACTGCTTGAGAAAAGAGCTTTTGCGTTTACTCAAAGAAAAATGGGTGGAAATTAAAGGTGTATAAGTAGAAATGAAACTATTCTTATTTGCAGAAGATATGAAGTTACACACAAGAGATTTGAAAGATTCCACCAGAAAGCTTCTAGAAACAATCAACTATTTCAGCAAAGATGCAGAATACAGGATCAATTTGCAAACACAAGTAGCCTTTCTATAAACCAAAAAGAAACACACCAAGAATGAGATCATGAACATATTCTTATTTGCAATAACAAAAAGGACAATAAATTACCTTGGAATAAACCTAAAGAATGAAGTAAAATTCCTCTTCAAGGTAAATTTAAACCTCGTAAGAGAGAGATTGTGAAAGACACTAAAAATAGAAAAATACCAAATGCTCATGGATTGGTAGACTGACAGAATTAATACTGTGAAAATGACCTTTCTACCAAATAATTTACATATTCAATGTAATCCTAATCAAATTGCCACAAATATTTTTTACATCAGTAGAAAAAAAAAAGAAGAAAAACAAAAACCAAGTCCTAAAATTCATTTGGAACCGGAAAAGGCCCCAAATAGCCAAAGAAATCCCAAACAACAACAATAAAAATAAAATTAAGAAGATTACCATTCTAGACTTACAGATGCCTACAGACATCTTACAGATTTTATTACTTTATACACTTTATTACTATACAAAGGTATAGTAATTAAAAACAATATGGCACCTGAATAAAACTGTCATGTAGGTCAACTGAATAAAACAGATGAGATAAAGTACACAAAATGACAGTCATCTGAGGACAAAAACTTATTGGGAATAAAAGTCAGCATAATCAACAAGGTACTGGGAAAGCTGGATGTCCGCATGCAGAAGAATGAAACTCTACCCATATCTTTACCCTACAGAACATTCAGTTTGAAACCTGAATTACTAAAAATGTTATAAAAATGCATAGCCAATGAATATGTGTTTGTGTTTTGTGTGTGTGTGTGTGTGTGTGAGTGTGTGTGCAGAAAAATTCTTTATTTGGCAACATTGGTCAAGTGGACTCTCATAAAACTAAAAAGCTTTTGAATAGCTAAGGGAAAAAAAAGAATTAATTAAAGAAATCCTCAGATTGGAAATCTTTGTCAGTTACTAATATCCTGACTTAAAAAAAAAAAAAAGGTCAAGGAACTAAATGACCCACATGAAAAACGAGCTAAGATTAGAAATGGCTCATCATACTCAGCAGTTATGGAAATGTAAATTCAAACAGCTCAGAGATTTTATCCCATTCAAGTCATAATAGCTCATAAATAATTGACATCAGTTGTTGATAAGGTAGTGGAGAAAGGGTAACCCTTGTTCACTTTTGGTAGTAACGAAAAATACTGCATCCCTCCTGGAAATCAGTGTGGGGAATCTTCAAAATACACAAAAGTGTAAATATACCACACAACCCAGCTATACCACTCCTTGGCATATACCCAAAGGACTCAAATTCCTAATCCACAGATACTTGCTCACCCTTGTTGTTGGCTGCCCTATTCACAATCTGAAAAGCTAGGGAATAGAAACACCCTTAATATCATTCAACACATGGATGGATAATTAAAATGTGGTACATATACACTATGGAATATTTTTAAGATGCAAAAAGTGAAATTATATTTTCATGCAAATATGGAACAAGAAAATATTAGTTTAAAGGTCACCCAGACCCAGAGTGACAAACCTCAGAGGTTCTTTCTCATGTGTGGTTCCTAGCTCCAAATTTTTAAAATATTAGTTCATTTTTTTATTACTTACAATTTATTCACTTTGTATCTCAGCTGTAGCCCCCACTCTCGTCCCCTTCCAATCCCACCGTCCCTTCCCTTTCTCCTCCCTTGCCCCTTCCCTAGTCCACTCATAGGGTAGGTCTTCCTCCCCTACCATCTGACCCTAGCCTATCAGGTCTCATTAAGACTGTCTCAAGCGCACTGCCTAGCTTCAGATTTTAAGATGTGAGGAAACAGCATCAAGTAACAGACAGAAACCAGAAAAATATAAAGGGGCCACAGGGCAGGGTGTGTAGACTGAGAGAGAAAAGTGTGATACAGGGGATTGAGAGTAGAAAATAAAGAACTGAAGATGCAGGCAATAATTTGGAAGTCAAAAAGGAAGTCAGTAGAGAAGCAGGAAGAGAAAGACAACAACAAAATTGCTTCAAAATTATATTAATTTATATATTACTATAAATATGCAGCATGTAAATATATAAATAGATAGTTAAATATATTAAACTATAAATATATACATCATATATATGTATATATCCACATATATCCTCTTGGGATAAAAAAAAAACAGTGGACTAACAAAACTCTAGTACCATTCATGAGAAATCTCCTTTCCAGAGGTTGTTCAGTTGGTCAGGATAGTCCAAATAACTCCGAAAACTGTATAAGCTCTTGGTATTGATATAACCCTTGATTGCCTCTCAGAATCTGAAGGTAATCCACTGTTAATGGAGCAACCGCACAGTTAGGAAATAGGATTCAGAGTTTTCAACCTGTATGTAAACTGAAGGCCTCCTTCTTGTGGTACAGTTTCCATACTGTCAGAAATTACTGTGCAAGCTGCCAGGGGAGTGTAGCAGTTTGTGGTCCTGCTCATATGTGAAACCACAGGCCACAAAAATGATCAGAAAAACAAAGCATCTGTAAAGATGCAACAGTGCCTTTCATGTGTCAGTGCCAGTCAACAAATGTGTAATTGGACTCAATAGGAAGAAAATGATTTATGGTTCTAGACACCTAGCTAACTGTAAGAGACTAGTGAGGTCATGGGTCTTAAAGGAAAACTTGCTACTACCACTTTGCTAGATTGGCATAATTCCTTAACAACTTCTTATCCTCTAACCACAGATAAGTATCAATAGATAGATAGATAGATAGATAGATAGATAGATAGATAGATAGATAGAT
>NW_026585895.1:41480677-41527602 GCF_907164565.1 Psammomys obesus | reverse complement strand
GATAGATAGATAGATAGATAGATAGATAGATAGATAGATAGATAGATGATAGATAGATAGATAGATAGATAGATAGATACAGATATGTGTAATAAGCTCTCATCAAAAAAGCTTCCCACTATAGAAAATGGAAGGAATCACATGAAACCACAACTGAACAAAATGCAGAGATCAATGGATTGTGGGTATCTGAGCCTTAGTGGATATATCTCCAGCTCAGCTCCTGCATCTATAGCTCAGAATACATCAGAAAGGAAGTAACAGAAAGATTTTAAGAGTCAATATACCAGGAAGTCTGCATGACTTTATAATTGCCTCTTTAGAAAGGGCTGCATAAACAAAATATATATTATATATAGTGAGATTTTTTCCTCTTTCATAAGAGCATGCCAATTTATATATATATATATATATATATATATATATATTCTAATTAAAAATGGTGAAAAAAGTATTGAGTGAATATGGATTTTTCTTCTTCACATCTTTACCACACCATAGTAGAATGAAACTCCATAGGTGTATTTCCACCTAACTGTTTGAGCTTCTGTTTTCTATGTAATGATGAGCTTTATGACATTACTCACCACTGACATCTTTCTACATTAATTTTCTCAGCGTTATTTTTTAAATATT
Organism: Psammomys obesus; assembly: GCF_907164565.1. Lineage (NCBI taxonomy): Eukaryota > Metazoa > Chordata > Mammalia > Rodentia > Muridae > Psammomys > Psammomys obesus. The sequence goes on along the minus strand of NW_026585895.1, from coordinate 41,526,966 downwards.
TTCCTGTTGGAAATTCCTCTGAAGTAGTAATCTAAATGTCGGCACCGTGTGTGTCAGCTAAGGGGTGTAGTTGAAAGGATAGGTATACACAGCAATTATTTCACTGTTGTTTGATTTCATGGATTACTTTCAGGCAGATACCCAGTTACAGAAATTATTGGTTAAAATAATAAAAACCTATTTTAGGCGTAAGTAGATAGTGATAAACTCTTTATAAATTTAAAAATCAATGCATTCTCTGCACCGTAGAATTTTCTGCATTTTCACTTTCATCATTTGTACTAGTTTTTAATCAAACCCTTCCAGAGATACCACTGAACATTTAAGTAACACAGTGCTCCCATTAAAAAAAGTAAGAAAGGCTTATAGAAAGAACTTTGGAAGAAACCTTCATCTTTAGAGTTAATTCTCTTTAAAACACACATAGTTGCCTGTTTCCCATTCTGTAGTGCAGTTATAATAATGCAGCCTCTTACTTTTGGCATTCATCTAAAGCTAGCACATGAGGGTGGTCATCCTCTGACATGGTGATGACTGCTTCCCTGTCAATCGCTCCCGGCTGAGTCTGGTCTACTGTGTGCCTGGTGATGGAGGACGTGCTGGAGCTGGTCCAGTACAGGGTATCCCAGGCTCTGTGATAGGCGAGGCCCTCGACGGAGCCCACATCTGGTGGAGGAAAGCAGACAATAAATCACATCACGTTTTATTAAAAATGCCTTCTAACAAAGATATATACACATACTCTATTTTATCAACCATTTCTCCACAAACTCTGAGTTGAAAATAAAAAAAGTTATTCCTGTAAGTAATATATTATGACATACACCAAATTACATTAAAAAAGTGATATGTGTGTTTGCATGTTTTTTATTTTATTTTATTTTTATTAGTTACATTTTGTTAACTCTATGTCCCAGCTGTATCTCGCTCCTCATTCCCTCCCCAACCCCACACTCCCTCCCTGGTCTCCTCCCTGCCCCTTTCCAAGTCCACTGATATGGGAGGACCTCCTCCCCCTTCATTTGACCCTGTTTTATCAGGTATCTTCAGGGCTGGCTGCAAAGTCCTCATCTGTGGCCTAACAGGATTGCTCCTCTCCTGCGGGGGTGGGGAGGTCAAAGAGCCTGCCCTTGAGATCCTCTTAGAAATAGTCCTTGTTCCCCTTACTTTGGAAAACTACTTGGTTACTGAGCTACCACGGGCCACATCCGAGCAGAAGTTCTAGGTTATATCCACAGATGGTCCTTGGTTGAGTGTCAGTCTCAGAAAAGACCCTGTGCCCAGATATATTTGGTACTTGTAGAGCTCCTATCCTTTTCATATCATACTAACTCCCCTTCTTTCATATTGCATGTTTTTGTATGGAATGTAGGAATAGATTTTTAAAAACAAAGTTATTAAATACTTAATTTTTCATCCAAATATGAAAACCACAAGTATTTCATTTCCCTTTGGTGTAGGAAAATTATGGTATTCAATTTTGTGTCTGATAATTAATTTCAATAAGTACATAAAGACAAAAATGTAAAACATTGTGAAAATCATTAGCCAGGAGGACCACATAGGATCAGTGGTGGTGAGTTTTCTGCTGATGTTGCAGATCTAGAAATTTTAAGTATAACCAAATACATCAGACTGACATTCATATCAAAAGCCAAATAAGCATCTGACTTCCTACTGTCAATGATGGTAGACAATATTTTAGTAAGCTAGCTGGCAAGTTTATTCAACCTGTTCTGCTCAGTGATTTGAAATAAGTTGGTCTCTAAAGAATACTGCAAATGTCAGGAAAAGACAAGCTGTGGTACAGCTTGTTGAGCTGTACACTCTGTGGTACAGAGTGTTGAGTTAAAATACAAAGAGATCATATCATGAGGTAGCATTCCATCCCTGTCCTTGAGCCTAATGAAAAAATAAGTATGTTGTTAGAGGCTCTGTTCTTTTACTGGTTAAAGAGGATGTAGCACAAAGTCAAGAGGAAGTGTTTATCTCAGGAATGTGCTACAGCTGAAAAGGGTCTTTATTTCCTCTTGAGTGGGTACTACTTTCTCCTAATTGTTTTTTGCCCGAGGCTGTAGGGTATGAGTTCACTGCTGAAGTCTATACCACTGTTGTGGAACATATGGTCCTTTGAAAAGTCCAGGTTACTCTGACACAGAGAAATAGCTTTGATACCTTACTCAAGTAAAAAAGCTAAAGTAAGTGCCTTGTGGATACAACGCTCTTCAAATGTCTTAACTTTTTAGTTTTCAGACAAGTATAATTCTATGTTTCAAAATTTCTCTGTTGTGGACATTTTAACATAGAGTACATTCGGCTCCTCTTTGATTTGTGTGTTCCAAAACACTGCTTTTCTTCAGCACACACACTCTCTCTCTAAAATTATTCACAGAATTGTACATTTACTAGGAAATATAGAGTTAATTCTAAGTTCCTTCACCTGAGCTGGGCAACTAAAATGAAATACATTGAACCTCAGTCACCCATATAGTCTCCTTTGCAGAGTGAAATGATGGGTAGTAACAGAAGATGAAAGGACAATCACAACTCTCCAGCTCTAATCAGATTATAGGATTTTCCTGTTTTCCTTCATTGTAAACAAAATGGTGTTTGTACATTCCTGATCATTTTGCTAATGTCATTTGTTTTGTAAGATTGACTAGATTCAAAGCATACCAGATGCCAAAAAGCCTTTTGGTAAACAGCTTTGGAATTGGAGGTTTTCATGGTAGAAATTTGGAATGATGTTATAAATCTTTGGAACTTGTGGACTCAAAATACAAATGATGTCTCAATTTCATCTCATTTACAGTCAATCTAAACTCCAACTATCCTGGAACAATCTAACTCTACTTACCTGGGTCTCCTTGATTGCCCTCCAAGGCCTGAAATTCAGCAAGAGTAGAGACTCTAAACACTTCAAGGTTCTGAAAGCAGCCAAGTTAACTAAATACCCATCTTATAAATAACATTTGGTTCTTATCCTGAGAAAAGACTATCAAGTAGCTAGAAAGATATTAGCAGACTTGGACACAATTGAGAATAGGAGTTCCTTTTCTCTGATGACACCAGAGAAGAAATTATCACAACTCTACCCTTCTTTAGTATTTAACAAACCCATATGAAAATGTAGAGGTATCTGGGGTTTGTTGTAGCTTGTTAAGGAAAACCTATTTCTCCTTTGTCAAAGTAATAGAATCAGATTGTATCTCTTACCTGGGTGAAAGCTTGACATTCTACGCTGGCTAAAATATTATACACTATTGTCCCCTTTCATAAGAATTAATCCATTTATGACTGTTGGTGACTCAGGCAGGAGCCTACATTTCTATAAAACTGATTTATCTGACAAAATGCTAAGCAGATAAGAGGAGTAATGTTCCTCAATGTGATAATACAGTTATATCTCCATAACTGCCTTCCTTGGTTGCCTTCAGATCTTAACTGCTAAGCCAGACTGAGTTCTCTCACCTTTTACTCCTTTTTATTTTCTATTTTTCTTTGGTCACTGGCACAAATACTAAGAATGCTTTCCCTGATTCTTTTGGGTCTCTCTCTCTCTCTCTCTCTCTCTGCACCCATTGATTTACTTGCATATCTTCACTGCTCAATCTGCCAGTTTCTGAGTTCTAACTCAAAATGAATAATTTTTCTTAAGATACCAGCTAAAACTTATGGCCAAACTTTGGGCAGAAATAATGCAGGGAATCTTATGAAAGAAGTGGGAAACAGTAAGACCTGGAGAGGACAGGAACTCCACAAGAAGAGCAACAGAACCAAAACATCTGGGCACAGGGATCTTTCCTGAGACTCATACTCCAACCAAGTACCATGCATGGAGATAACCTAGAACCCCTGCACAGATGTAGCCCATGGCAGTTCGGTGTCCAAGTGGGTTCCATAGTAATGGGAACAGGGAGTGCTTCTGACATGAACTGCTTGGCTTGCTCTTTGATCACCTCCCCTTGAGGAGGGAGCAGCCTTACCAGGCCACAGAGGAAGACAATGCAGCCACTCCTGATGAGACCTAACAGACTAGAATCAGAAGGAAGAAAAAGAAACCCTCCCCTACCATGCGTGGAGAGGCATGCATGGAGAAGGGGGAGGAAGAAAGAGATTGGGAGGGGAGGAGGGAGGGAACTAAAGGGGGGATACAAAATAAATAAAATGTAATTAAAAATAAAATTAAATTAAAATTAGAAAAGATACCAGTTAAAATCAAAAGCATACTTGCCCTGACATTGACTATTTTCACTTTCTCTGAAGATAACCCCATAACACGCACACATACACACACACACACAAATACACATACATATACTCATATAACACACATACAGACATACACACACATGCACACACATACACTCACACATAGAGATAGTCATACATACACTCATATACACATACACACATATAAACACATACACACAGACACATACACACACACATACGCACACACACCACTTTACTGCTGACTGTGCCTATTTTTATGGACTTTAACTCAAATGGCTTGGTTTCTTTTTTCACCTTCAACTACCTCCTCCTGTCATCTATCAAGATGTACAACTTGCCTGCTCTGTTTTTATTTTCTCTCAAGCTCTAACAAGATGGTCCTACATGTTCCTTCTCAGTTTATTTTAAAATCGTTTTATCAACAAAAGTAAGAAAAACAAAGGAGGACTCTAATCCCTTGTTACAATGACTATGGAAGAATTCTAAAAGCATCCAGGTTGTGAAGGAAGAAGAAGGGCTATGTCTAACTATGGATGGCAAGCTCTCACATATACAAAATGTCAAGGTACTTGGAAGTGATTATAACAATGCTGTGCTCATATACAAAAGATATGCGAACTAGAGTTGGGACCTGAATGTAGAAGGTAAAGTGGAAAACTGTCGGAGCAGGCTGTCTTCTACTCATGTTCATGTCTTATACAAGATGAAAGTACAAACTGCAAAAGTAAAACAGATACGTGGATATTCATCAAAATTAAAAATGTCCATTCTTCAAAAGAGAGTACTGCACAACACGGTTCACTTAGACTGGAAGGAGAAAACATTTGTGAATCATTTACATCACATAAGACATGTATTCCAAATATGTCTAAAAGCTCTTACAACTCACAAAAGCAGAAGACAATGCAGTTGGAAAGTGATCAAAGACTGAAAGACTTTTTTTTTTTTTTTTTTTTTGGTAACAAAGGGCTGGCAGCCACATGGAAGTAGATCAACATTTCTAGTCCTCTGGAAAATACCAACAAAAATCATACTTCATATCCACAATGATGTCAAAAAACAAAGGCAAGATTTTGCAAAGCTGTGGAAGAATTGAAAATACAACAAAGTATCGGTGCAAATACGGCCTCACTGTAAAACGTGTTGAGTAAGGAATTAGCATATTTCAGGCAGCTTCAATGGTAGGCGTATACCCAAGAGAAATCAAAACATGAATCAATGTACACTACTGTTCACAGAAGCTGTGCTCATAACAGCCAAAGGCAGAAATTATCCACATGCCAATCAAATGCTGAGTGTGAATAGGTTAAAAATACGATACAACAGAGTGTCATTAAAGAATACAAATATGAAATTCTAGTATAGAGTAAAACACAGGAAAGTCTTAAATGTATTGTTCCAAAAAATATATATAGATAGATATAGATATAGATAGATATATAGATATATAGATAAGTTGCCAAAGAGGACACATGCATTTATAGTAAATGTTCAGAATATGCAAAGCTTGTAAATAAAATGTATATTATTGGTCACCTGGTTAGTGGCCAGGACGTAGGGTAGAACAAAAAGGGAGTTATTTACTGCGTGGTTGCTGGTTTGTCAGTTGGTTTTAAAGGAAGAGGTGTAAAAATGTTCTTAAAGTAAAGAGGATGACTATGTTCCACATACCCAACCCTGCACATCAAGAAGCTATGTGAGAGTCCGCTCAAAGAATGCTCGCTGTCTTTTAAGGCTGAGTCAGCAAAGCAGATGCTTCTGATTATTGCCTGAATAACATCCTGGTCCACCCTTGACCAATAGGCTGGAATGGGAAATCCAGAGAAAACTAGTTTCGTTCTACCAAAAGGATTCACTTTCCTTCTCTCTGGAAGAAGAGAAAAATGGTTACTATGGTGCTCACTGACATACCAGGGATCAGGCTGTCCTCCAGACTCCTTCAGAATCACAAGTAAAAACAGAAGAGGACTATTCAAAATAGAGGCTCACTTCATGATGACTAAATTTTACCTGGGTTAAGAAGTTATTTATTTCCCTCTGTCCTGCTGTTTTTATGGAATTTAGTGCTATACATGTCTGAATCTGCTGCCTTGTATTCATCTCTTTGGCCAATAAAACAAAACAAAACCTACAAATTCCAATGCCAGAGTAGACAAAGACCTTAAATATTTAGAATATTCTGTTTATACTCTAAAACAGAAGACAGAAGGTCAACTCTCCATTTGAGATGGTACTCCAAAACAGAAGAGAGTTGAAACCAGTTCAGGCAGACTTGGTATGGCCTTGGGAGAAACAAGTTGGTTTTATACTAACAAGTCTGGTGGTAGTTAGACAGTCTCTCACAGAAATAAGAAACAGGCAGTCCAACCAGGGCTGGTTTGAATCCTAGTTTAGCTGGTCACCTTGGGCAACTACCTTTGTCTCCAGCTTCTTCAGCCTTCTTAACATTTCTACTCCTGATAGGGTCTTGCCTCCTAAATGTTCTAGTCCAATTTGCTAAGTACATACTAGAATCTGTTAAACTCTAGGTGCTCAAGACCCAATATCAGTACTTAAATAATCAAGAAATAGAAGACAAATAATAGCTCAGATGTGCTCGAATGCCAAAAGACAATGGGGAAATAAAATGAGTAAAATATATTTGCTAAATTCTGAACCAACGTTGAGCCAAAATTCAAATCATCTTGCCCCCCGGGCATGAATAGTATTAACAGAAAGCATAACTCACCTGCTATTGTTCTGCTTCTATAACCAGAGGGCTTTCTGCCCTTCTTCCCTGATCAAATAGAAATACCATGGTGACACAACTGTGCCCCTATCCTTATTAAAAGTTTCTATCCTGTCATACTTGCTAATAGCCACCACAGCTACATCAACAGGATGTACTCATCTTGTAAACCCCCTGCTCCCTCAGCTCAGGGCTGCCATTTTGGACGTGTTGTCACAAGACTGTGTGTCCCTGACCAGTTCTGTGTGGTTCAATAAATACTTCAAATTCATAAAGAGTTAATCCTGATCTCCTTCCTTTCGGTGAGAACAGCAGTATTAAAAACAATGCTACAGCTTAAAACTCTAAGCAATTCATTCATTCATTTGTTGTTGTTTATTTGCTTTGGTATTATGCAACAGTTTCATTTCAGTCTTAGTTACTTTTCCTATTGCTGTGGAAATTTTCCTGACAAAACAGACCTAAGAAAAAGGTGTTTTTTTTTTTTTTTTTTTTTCGGGTCTTTGTCATCATAGTGGCATGAATTGGTATCCACAAATAGAAAGCAGAATGATGAACACTGGTGTTCAGCTTGCACCATTCCTTCCTTACATGCAGCTAAAGTCCCAAGACCAAGATTCTTGGTGTAGATGTTCACACTTCAATTTATCTAATCAGCATAATCCCTTATGGACAGTGCCCCAGACATAGCCTCAGACTAACACAGTCCTTCATAAGCATGCCCACAGGCTTGTCTTCTAGAGATTCAAATTCTGTCAAGTTGATACTAAATGTTAACCATTATACTTGTTTTGTTGTTCTCTTTGTTTTGTTTTCTTATTTGGAAACTTCTACTACCTGTAATCTCATCTCGAGAAAGTCTATGTCAGAAAGAGTACTGTAAGTTTAAATTCAGTTTGGGCTATGGAATAAGATGATATCTAAAAGAATAAAGCAAAAAAAAATAAACAGTTAAATACTACATTTTAGGAAAGACTCTAACTCATTTAATAATTATCTAAATTGAAGCAGGGATGATGACATAGGCCTGTAATTCTAGCCATCTGGAAACTGAGACAAGAAGATCACATATTCAAGACATATATGCTTAGAGAATATGTTCAGTGGTAGCCTAGGCAATATAGTGAAACTTTGTCAAAAAATAAAAAATCAATAAAAATAGATAGGACCAGTTTTGCAGAGGAAGAATAGTTCATATACACAGCACTAAAAATAACTTTCTTTTCTTTTAACAAACTCAGACATGCATCAAAATTTGCCTGTCTCTTGCTACCACCACAGAAAGCTAAGAAATACAAGTGAAGGCTGAGTCCTAGGTGATCCTCAGTGTTTCAGGCTTTCTAGAACAACTGGAGGAAAGCATTAGTTTGAATAAATATTGGCGCAGCTCCAATATGTACAGGACCCACGGAACAGCATGAAGTCATTCCAAGGTGCCTGAAGTCTTGTTATTGCCAAGAAAGATAAGATCAGCACCTAAGTATTTAAATAGAAAGTGACATTGAATAAACCCTCCCGTGTCATTGAGAAAAAAGTTCCCTCTGCTCAATAGTAGGAGCAGAACACACTCAGCATCTCCCAGGTCAACTCTCATGGTGAACAGCAATCCCAGCAACGTTTACTCACAAAGGGGCCATAAAGGAATAGCCTACCTTGTGATCTTAACCAAACGAAGATCCGGAGCCTACAGAGTTACCATATTCATCACACTTTATTCATGCTTTCTCGTAGCATTCTTTGCTTTAGCAGTCTGGGTAAATAACACTCTTTGTAGCAGTAAATCCTTAAGTAAATAATGATTGATGTTTTATTATGTGATAGTGTATTCTAGTATTTGTGGTGGCATAGAAACTGTGTGTATCTATTATATAAAAGAGACAAAAGAATAAAAATCCCTTCAAAACGCAGGCATGAGTGAGAGGTAAAAATAAGGACTTTTGGGATTCCAACACATAGAAATATATGGGTTGTGAAAGGAAATCAAGCATTATATAGAGTCCATCAGCTATTCTCTGGTAGTAGACCAGTAATTTCAGGAATATATATTTTGATGTCTCTCAGTTGTGATTATTTAAATAATAGAGGAGGCCAACACAACTGGACAGAACACATAAATGAGACTTAACTTGATACAATGATTTTCATCTCTTTTAATTCCCTTCCCAGAATGTAAAGTTGCACTATAAACTTAACATAGATCAGAACCATCACACGCAGACATCAGCACCACGAGGACCTCCTGCATGTACTAATTTGTGCATTATTTCTTCCTTCCTACAATCTATCCTTCCTTCTGAAGACATTTGATCTTGTGACACCCATTTTCATTGTCTTTCTCTTTGCTCTGTCTTCGGGGCCGTTTATTTACATCTTTGGTCTTTTCACATGTTTAAAAACTTTAATTCTTCTCTGATCCAGCTTTTGGAATTGTTTGTTTTGACTTCCAATTTTTCACCTTCACCTCTTTTCTGGTGTCCTGATCCAGCGGCTCCATCTGATTTTGCCTCTTCATTCATTCTTATTGATTAATTTCTGCAAAGAGGCTCAAACAGAGGAGAGATGTTTGCAGATATTCTATTCTGTCTCTGAGAGTGCTTGGCATTTTAAAGCTATTTTTTCAGGTGATAGGTCTTAAACTTCAGAGCCTCAATACAAGCTCTCTTCCACACGTGGAGGTAGAATCTATTCCTTTGCTTGATCATATAGGTAGATAGCTTGTGCCAGTATTTACATAGTTAAATTATATATAAATAATTCAAAAAGAATAATGTTTCTTTTCTAATTTAGCATAGCACTCATAAAATTAAGTTCTACTTTACACAAGTTTGTATTGCTAGCTTTAGATGTGATGGGGTGTGTACAGCTTTCTGAGACTTTGGTGTGATGCTGTCATGTACAAATATGGTGTCCTACAGTTATACTAAGATGTTTGGACCTGAACCACAATGCTTATCTGTACCTTCTTTGGCATGTCAAGAATAAGAATATATGAATTTAGATTCTATGCCCCTTCCCCATTCAAAAGTATTTGTGGGAAATAAGAAACAAATACACTCTTGTTTGTATGCATGTATGTTGCATATATGTGTAAATGTGTTTGCTTGTGTGTAGAGACCAGAGGTCAATGTCAGGTGTCTTCCTGTATTGTTTTTCACCTTATTTTTGATGCTGGGTCGCTCTCTCTCCCTGAACCTGGAGCTCACCAGTTTGTCAAAACTAGTTGTGTTGCGAGCTCCAGGTAGTATGCTGCCCCTGCCTTCCAGGCCTGAGATTGTAGGATTCGTCATCATTTCCACATCTTTACATGAGTGATGGTGATGTACTCTTAGGGCATCATGTTAGTATGCCATGCACTTCACTATAGTTAGGTGCGGTGTTGTTTGCAGTTCAGTTTGTGGAGTTCATAAGCAGAGCTATCCAGGAGAAGCTGAGACAAGCCACTTTGAGTCAGCCAGCTTGGAGAGGGAAATTTTGAGCCCCAATGGCTAAGTTAACTCTTGCTGGCTAGAAAGAGTTCAGAAAGAGCTAGAGTGAACTGATCAAGAGTAAGCCTCCAACATGACAATAACATCAGACAAATACAAATTACTTTTACAATTACTCAAAAGAACCATACTGTATTTCTCATTTAACTTTTTCCTCTTCTTTCTTGTGTGGTACATCAGTCAGTATTTTTTTTATTAATTTTTATTTTTTATATTAATTTTTATTTTTTATATTAATCACAGGTTATTTACTTTGTATCCCAGCTGGAGCCCCCTCCCTCATTCTCTCCCAATGTCACCCTCCTTCCCTCATTTCCTTCCTGCCCCTTTCCAAGTCCACTGATAGGGGAGGTACTCCTCCCCTTCCATATGACCCTAGCTTATCAGGTGTCATCAGGACTGGCTGCCATGTCCTCTCCTGTGACCTAGCAAGGCTGTTCCTCCCTTGCGGGGTGGGAGAGATAAAGGAGCCAGTCATTGAGTTCATGTCAGAAATAGTTCCTATTCTCCTTACTAGGGTACCTACTTGGATACTGAGCTATCATGGGCTACATCCGAGTAGGGGTTCTAGGTTATATCCATACATGGTCCTTGGTTGGGAATCAGTCTCATGAAAGACCCCTGTGCCCTGATATATTTGGTTCTTGTGGAGCTCCTGTCCTCTCCAAGTCTTACTAACTCCCCCTTCTTTCATATGATTTTCTGCACTCTGCCAAGGTTTGGTTATGAGTCTCAGCATCTGCTTTGATACACTGCTAGGTAGAGTCTTTCAGAGGCCCTCTGTGGTAGGCTCCTGTCCTGTTACTTGTTTTCACCTACTTCCCATGTCCATCCCATTTTGCCTTTCTGATTGAGGATTGAGCATCTTACGTAGGGTCCTCCTTCTTGTTTATCTTCTTTAGGTGAACATATTTTAGTGTGTTTATCCTATCTTACAGGTCTATATAAGTGAGATATACTATGTGTGTCTTTCTGCTCCTGGGATACCTTAGTCAGTGTTTTTAACCAAAGCATATTTTACCGTGTCTGCCTTCTTAATCATATTCACTATAATTACTGAAGCAACTCATGCCTGAGCTTGGGTCCCAATTAGGCCTGCAAATGTCATATTTGTCAAGCCAAGCCATTATTCACCCACCAGCTCCTGTGAACCAGAAAATACATATAATGTCTTTAAAAAATATATTAGGACCTACGTATGAACTTGGATGGGTGACTGGATTTATCTGTCCCTCTTTCCAATATGGTCTTATTGAATGAATCTCCTTTTCTGGTATTCACTATGAAATTGGCTCTTTTGAATTATTGAATTATTTGGGTGGCTAAACCTGAATTTTAGAATTAAAGACTGTGATGTGAAGTCTGGTACCATTTTGATATTTAAATTGCTATGGAAGAAAGTGTTAAGAATTTTATTAAGGTAAGGAAAATTTTTGGTGCAGTATTTTGTGGTTTCTGCTTCTAATTTTATACACACACATACACAGACACACACACACACATACACACCACATTCATTCATTTTTTAAAAACAAAATTAGTCTTGTTATTCAGCTATGACTCTCCAGTACTCACTATGTAGCCCAGAGTAGTTTTGGACTTGCAACAATATCCCTGCCTCAGTTTCATATATTATAATCATGAGATTCTATGTATTCAACTATAAATATTGATTATTCACTTATCTTTTAAAAGGTTTATGATATAGTCACAATTTTTATTTGTTATAGACATATAATAAGTTTGCTATGTAAGAATATATATTATATGTACACACTACCATATAATATAATAGATTAAAATATTTGGGTCATTTTTGTTCCTGAAGAAAAATTACATCTTGCATTCAACTTTTTGAAAAGCTAAGTAGCTGATTAGAACTTAAACAACTGCAGAGATGTTAGAATGTTTCAGGTCAAAAGCAAAATTACAGTTGAAGTTTGTCTATTTTTAGGCTTCTTTAAAGCTACTCCTTTCACATGACTCTCTGAGCCTGACCTAACATCCTGTGACTAATATGCAAAACTCTTTGAAATGTATGACGTGAACAAATCGCTAGCTTCTACCCACCAAGAGTCTAGTACCATCGGATAGCATCATAAGCCAAAGCAGCAGTCTCTCTGCTTTGATTTAACATGCCTACTTAGTGTTTACATCAACCTATTTGGAATGTGCCTTGATTTGTCATATTATTTGTTATGTTACTATAAAAATTTCATCAAACTGCCACAATTTTGGAACGTGGAAAATGGGATGACTTGAATCTTCTTTCTACACCGCTGCATTCATGTGGGGCTGCAGAATAAACTACCTCTTATCCCTGTGAAGTGATATGTGTGTTTTCCTTTGACAATCTCATTTGGCTAATCATGGAAAATATCAATAAAAATGTAAAGATTTAACTTTTAAATGATTCATTAATTAATTATGGTTTAAATAAAATGACATTATAGTATTGAAAGCCTTATTTTTTAGCCTTGATATGTCTCTCTTCAGAATCCATTGATTTCAATCATACCTTAATTTAGTTTTTAGAGTATTTCACTTCTGACATCAAAAAGTACTGTAGGAGGGGGCAAGGTCATAACCTAAAATGCAGCACAACTTTTCTTAGTGTTTCATTTTTCCAACACATTTTAAACATCCTTAGTGACTGGATAACACGTGTTCTATTTTAGCTGTAGCTATAGACTGACAGTATGTATAAACACTAAAATAAAACTAAGATTTAATATTAATAAACTCAAATGAGTATCATTACAGAAGACAAAATTTTAAGTATTTTAATGAGGATGCTTAAGTAACTGAAGTAAGAATGTTGCTTGTTAACAAACCAAAACCAATGTACAATTCCCACAGTGTATCATTCTGTGTTTTAGTCTCCTTAATTTTCTACATTCCTAGTTTTTATGATCATCATGTTCTTGGTATTCCCTGTATATCAATTGACACTTTATATCTGTATTAGTCAAGGCTGTGAGTGATTGCTCAGGGTCCATGACTTTACTTATCAGCACCATCATTAATAATCCATGCCCCCGCCGAGCAACATCCCCCACACCCTTTTCCAGGGCCCATCCTGGTAAATAAATGAAACCAGAAAAGATCATATTCTGTGAGGTAACCTAGACCTATAAAAAATTATCTCACTGGAAGCACCTAGCTCCAAATCTTCAGATGTCAGTATACATCCCAGAGCAACTGCAGAAACCAGGAAACCAAAAGGAAATCAATGCAGGGTTTTCTGAAACATTTATCTGATGCGGAAACAGGGATTGGAGAAAAAAATAAAATAACGAGAGGGGAGAGGAGCAGAGGGAGAGGAAAGAAGATAAGGCAAGAGGAAGAGTCACAAACATAACTTTAGGAAGCTTTTCTCCGCTATAAAAATAGAACTATGCATCTCCTATACCCACTGGGTCCTACTATTCTTTCCCAATTCTTCCACAAGACCCCTAAGCTTTGCCCAATGTTTGGCTATGAGTCTCAGCATCTGTTTTCTTCTGCTGTTGGGTGGAGCCTCTCAGAGGACAGCTATGCTTGGCTCCAGTCTGAAAGCATAGCAGAGTATCTTTAATAGCGTCAATAGTGTCTGGGGTTGGCTCTCTCCCATGGAGTTTTGCCTCAGGTTGCTCAGGCATTGGTTGTACATTCCCTCAATCTCTGCTATATATGTATTCCTGCATGTCTTGTAGGCAGGATAAATTTTGGGTCAACGTTTTTGTGGGTGGGTTGGTGTTTCCCTCCCTCTATGAGGATTCCTGCCCACAGTTTCTCTTTCATTTGCAAGTCCTCTGTCTTTCTGCCCCCTCTCTCCAGTCTGTTCTATATCCTCATTTCTCTCAACACACGTGCTCATTCGTCATCCCTGTTCTCTCTCTTCATTCACTTCTTCTATCCATTCAATATCTACTTTTGAGTGATATTTAAGCATCCTTCCTTAGGAGCAGGAGCTATCTCTTACATGGAGTTTGTTGCCTGCTTTTCAGTCACTTCCCCCTGGTGGGGCTGCCTTGCCAGACCACAGGGCAAGAAGCAGCACTCTGTTCTGACACATTTGATGGGATGGGTGGGTGGGATGTGTGGGGAGTGGAGGGTGGGGTGGGTGGGGAATCCCATATTCTGAAGGGAAGGGAAAGAGGGATAGGAGAAGAGGGAGGAAAGATGGGACTGGAAGAAGAGAGGGCTACAATTAGAATGTAAAGTCAATAAATAAATAAATTGATTTAAGATGAAACAATGCAATACCTGTTCTTCCTCCAAATTTCACTTAACTTTAAAGATTGTCCTCAGAGAGTATCTTCTAGACTCCTTTACACTAGACTTTTCTCTCACCCATTTACACTTATTCATGTATAACAGCACGTGTCCCAAACTGCTACTTTAGTATTTTAAACAGTATCGAAGTGACTTTTATACCCATTTCTTGAACTATTTTGCAGCGTCTGGGTTGAAATTCGCAGAATATAGAGACTCTGTCCCACACCGTTCTAACCCTTCCCTGTAACACCAGACCCCGGCAACGGCAGGCTGTGAATGTATGTCTGCGCAAGCCTCCAATTAAACGCTCAAACACGATCTCCGGTCTGGGCCAGCTCGAGTCAGTGTTCTATCTGTGCTGCATGCAGGTGAGCTCGCATGAGTGTGTGCAGTGCGTGAGTGTGTGTGTGTGTGTGTGAACACTAATCTTCTTTACTATTTCGAAGCTTATCATTACCATGACAGGGGCGTTTATTGCTGCGGTTTCCTCATGTTTGTTTGCCCGCACACGTGTTCTCATGCAAAGACTCAGTGTTCTCTTTAAAACGCACTGTCTTGACAGAAACCAATGTAAAATGACACTTGAGGACAAAAAAAAAAAAAAAATCATCGAATAGTCCTGAGGGTATCAGCTTCTATTTCTGTTATTTTATTTTTATGTGTGTATATTTGTACATGTGAGTATGTATATACATACATGAATATTACATGTGGGTATGTGGTATATGCAGATGGCTATGTGTGGTAGTTTATACCAGTGCATGAATAGAAGCTGTTGTGTGTCGCCCTTTATCAGTCTGTCGTATTTTCTTTAAAAAAACACCTCTTACTAAACCTTGAGTTAAAGTCGTGGCTGCAAAGCCTGAACTAGCTTCCTCTCTCCACCTTCCACAGTACTAATGTTAGGCACACTCAACAATACTCAAGTTTTATGTAGTTTCAAGGAACTTAAACCTGGTCCCTGAACTTACACAGCAGGCGTTCTACCAACTCAGCTATCTCCACAGTGCCCCATCAATAATAACCTAAATATTGTCGTGAAGAACTGCCATGCTTTTACTTTTCAAGTTACCCTTTGCCTAGGCCATAATAGTTAGTTTCTCGGCACTTATTCTTCACATTTTTTCTCAGGTTTTGTTTTAGTTTATAAATTCATTTTGAGTAATTATTCATGGCTGTACAAACAGAAATGTGGATTTATCATTGTGACTATTTTAAAGAAAATTTGAATGTCATTTTAAAATTTGCAGGCTAATTTAAATATATTTTTAAACTATTAACATTATGGTCAAATATATATTTATGAAATTATGAATATTTTAAAATTTTGCTGGTTGGAACTGCTTATATACCTGCTTATGTGTCATCAAGAATCATAAAGGTGAGGCACGGAGGAGTGAGTGAGAGGGGTATTGAGAAAGCTTTTACTATATGTGTGACGTTGTCAAAGAATGAACTTAATTAAAAAATGTGTAGGCAGGAAATTATTATGATGATATATACCAAGCCTTTTAGGAATCAGAATTTTTTTCCTTAATATGTAATCAACAAATTTTTCTTATTTATACACCATTTTATATTACACCATGCAGTATTTTAATTAATTCTTTGTTTAATGTTGATTAATTTTGAATGTCATTTTTCTATAAAATGTTTTGTAAAATGAAAAATAATTGGCTAAAACAACTTTCGTCTACCTTACTCAAATAAGAGTTAAAATCGTGGTGTGAATTATAGTGTAAAATTATAATTCCAATCTTTCTTCCATATTAAGTGAAAATTCAGATATCACAAAATATATAAAATACCAAAATGTTGATTGATATGAATTGAACACTCACCAAAGGTTTGATATATTTGACGAATAAGTTTTAATTTTATGAGTATTAGTCAAGAAAATTTGTAGTTTTTCTTCATAAAATTGGTGCTTCTTTGAGAAACCTGAATTCTTCTACACTGTCTTTATTTTAACCATATGGTTGTAGATAATTTCACCAAGTAGGATGACTTTGGAAACCCGCACTTAAATTAAAAATACAGTCTTGGTACTCCTCTCACGTACTCTTACATCCCTCTCCTTTCTGATGCTTGATGACACATAAGCAGGCATTTCAGTTCCAATCAGCAAAATTTATACACAAATATCCAAAGGAATGAAAATTGTATGAGTTGATCTAATGGGGAAATACAGGTAAACAATGGTGACAAGTCACAAGTGTGAAATTCCCTAAAGAAAGTAAATGGCACAAGATATGAAGGTGAGCAGGTCATTTTAAAGCTTGTATTGTTTCACAAATGTAAAATGCAAGACGTAGAGACTAGTTGGCTGGAGTGAATAAAGGAAGACCCTGGCAATTTGGGGTCAAAGTGTTTGTGGGTAGTTGGTGGGAGACACACACACACACACACATACACACACACAGAGAGAGAGAGAGGCTCTACCCAGCAGCACCTCAAAACAGATGCTGAGACTCACAGCCAAACACTGGGTGATGTATAGGGAGTCTTGTAGGAGGAAAGAGAAAAGGTCCTGGAGGTGACAGGAGCTTCATAAGAAGATCAACAGAGGCAACTAACCAGGGCCCAGAGGGACTTACTGAGACTGAAACATCAACTAAGGACCATGCATGTACTAGACCTAGGCCCCTAAAAAGATGAAGCAGATGGGCATGACCTCATGGGGGTCTTCTAGTAAGGGAAGTAGGAACTGCATTGGACTCTTTTGCCAGATTTTGATCACTTTCCCCACGTGGGACTGAATTGCCAGGCCACAGGGAAGAAAACACATTCAGTCCTGATGCAACTTGATGAGCTAGGCTGGATGGGAAAGGGAGCTTCCCTTTTCTGAGGAATATAGACAAGGGAAAAGGGAGGGAGAGTAGGACTGGGAGGAAAAGAGGGATGGGGTTACAACCAGAATGTAAAGTGAATAAAAAATAAATTAAATGAATAAATAAATTAAAAAAGTATGTGTTCAGGTTGTACCAGAACAAATTAGAAAAATAAAATGAGAAATAGAAACACGAAGCTGACAGTGTCTAAGACAGAACTCCGGGAATACCATATAAAGACTGTGCTACCATTTACAGCAGTTTATTTTCAAAACGAAGTTGTAAGATTTTTTTAAAATTGATGTGTAAAAAGCTAAAAGCGACATAAAAGAAAGCAGACAAGAAAAATTCAGAGTTGAATTTAAAGAAACTAGTAAGTAAAATGTCAAAGGTTTTGATGTTATAAGTTGGAAAATAATTATTTTCTATTTGCACAATGTTATTTAAGCTATTTAAGTAGTATTAGGGCAATGGACACAGAAGGACAGCTACAGACTTATGACTGATTGTATGTACATATATATCCATGCATTTCTACATGTGTGCAGATAGACACACCATAAGTAAATGAATCACAGCAATAACAAACACAGATATCAATGAAGGCCGTTCTTTGTCTTCGTTATGGAGACAATTCTGTCACCATTATGGAAATATTTGTGACACTTCCAGCCAGGTGATCCTCAAGAGCCTCAAGAGAAAGTGAATACTAATCTTTTAAAGACAATTAGTGCAATCAGCAGACTAAGTGACCAGAAAGGAGTCCCTATAATTATTGTTTATCCTCTATAAAATGACTTAATGACCAGCAGTCCCCAACTGTACTAGGATGCTATGAAGATAAATGAGGTCGTTTGTATTTAAAGCTTATGGTCTACTGAAAAGAAGCATTATGGAAATAACTCTTAGCAATGAAGATGCTGGTAAAATTTTTTAAGTAAGACAAAGTAACATGTCATCCTTCTGTCAGTTTAAAGATTATAGAAGCTTCTGAGAGAAAATAAAAAAAGATATTTAAATTCGAAATAAATGAATATGAGGAAAGTCCTCATCACATAAGAAAAGTTTCAGTCAGATATGGCAGACTGATGGACTGAGACGCTGCTTTGTAACTTTTATGACAATATTTTTAGACATTATCAGTTTTTCCTCTAAGTCCTAAATTTATCACATTTTAATCCAGTCATAATATACATCTTATACTTCTTTCTTTCGTTGTCAAATTCTGTTCATTTTCCTTAGGTTTTTGAGACCTGATGGTCACATAATAAATCATATTCACATTTAAGGTTTATGAATTCAGGCTCTGTACAAAATACTGCTGTATTCTTCAGAAAGATAAAGATATCTTGAGAAGGATAAAACTGAAGCTTGTAACATGAACAGCATGATGACATTTGTGCATTCAAAACCCAAATGACAAAAAACAATTATTGAGCTGGTTAAGAGGGGTGAGCCTGAGCTAGATATAACAGTAATATTCAATGATTCAACTGTATTGTTTAGTCTGTCAGCCAGTGTCATTTATGGAAAACCGCTACGTAAAGTGTTTGCATTACGCACTGTGTACTTCCTGGAGAAGACACCTAGAAGGATGTGGGGAATCACAGCTTTACCTCTGCTTATATTGACAGAAAGTACACAATTGTTTTCTTTCAAATTAAAAAAAATTATGCTCATTTACAGCGGACCCATCAATTACTTTTTTTTTCTAGGTTTTGAGTTACTTGGGATTTGCTTAAATTAAAAAAATATTAATATTTGTATGGCATTAAACATTCAAAATAGAAAAGAAATTCAAACAATTTTACGACAATATATTGATATGTAATCGACTTAACTGTTAGTTGTTATATTTCTGTGTTTTAAGGATTACATAATATACTTGGGGGAAGAAATATACCTTATAAGCAAGAAATAAATAATAGTTTAACATTCTTAAAAATGCAAAAACAAAAGTACTAAAATTGTTTATAAATTCCTGAGATTTAATTTAATAATGTATTTTCATTGAGCATTTTAAAACCTTCTTTATATAAATAAAGGATAACCTATCATTTTTCTGAACAATCACTTGTACTTAATTTATAGTATATATAGCTTAAGAATAGATTACCAGTTTTTTTGAAATTATTTTGTCATAAAAATCATTTAGACATAGAAATATGGACAGATATGTAAAGAAAATTGCTAACATGATAAATTTAGAAATGCAAGGTGCTGTATGCTTAACATCTTTACTAAATTTATTCTACCCGTGATGCTACTGTTTGTGATTTTCAGATGAATAGCATACTTAAATGAAGGGAACATTAATACAATATGATATTAATATACAAATACTCACATCATTCACATGCCATTGACATTGTGAATTAAATCAGTAATGGGGTGTATAACTGATTAAATATCTACACTGCAAAAAGCAGCAGTTCCAGATTTAGAGAGGCACTGCCAGACTGGTCACATCATTACACTGCCAAATGCCATCTATCACTTTTCCTGAACTTAACGAAGATGGATCACATCCCACAGATGAGATGCAGCATATAAATACTGCCAGGCTGATCTTCATCTGACTTTCCTCCAGAACAGACAAGCAACAAATCAATAATTGAAGAAATCATATTAGAAATTCAATGTTATTCAGTGCCCAGAAGAAATCATGTAGGACAGTACAGCCACAAATGGCCTTAACTTAATGAAACCTGCTAAACCCTGCTTTTCTGTAAAATTGCCCCATTTCCTCTTTAAGCATATTTACTTCATCAGTTTCAATGAAATGAACTCATTGCATTAGTCATCACTAGTGACTTACAATTTCAAAAGAAGACTGGTTTAGCACTAAGAAAACATCTTACAGAAAACCTTCTCTATCAGGTCCAGTATGCCTGCTGACTCAAGCTGCATAGCTCACACTGGTCAAGAATGTTAGTTTTAACCTTACTGCCTTCAAACACTGAAACAAAAGTGAATACCATAAAATATCTGTAAGCAAAGTATTCATACCACAACTTCAGTGTAAATTTAATAGCATTTCTCCATTAAACGTCTGTCTATGTTTCTGTTCATACAATATTCAGCCCTCACCTTTTACCTTTTTGGAAAATGCCTGTAAATTGCTTCAATATTCCAAGCATCGGAGACCTGAATGCTCTCTGTCTGCTGCCTTTGACAAAATTATGATAACAAATAACAGGTAGTCAGGACTGTGTGGCAAAGGAGAGAATGATGTCTTACAAGTTGTAAAGCATCCAAGGAAATGCTTTAACATCTACACTTACTTCTAAATGCACCATTAGAACTTTAATTAAGTTTTTACCCTTCCACTGTGCTTCTTGGATGGCCATAAAGCAGGTAATCATTCAGAAAAGAAAGAATGAACCTAAAGAGACAATCATTAGGTATAATAGAGAAAGAATGAATAAGACAGTGGTTACCATTTTGCTCTAGAAGTAGAGTGGACATTGGTTTTGTATTGGATAGTGCCCATACATGAACCTTTTTAAAAAATCATTTAATTCTGAAAACAGGTTAAACACTTCCAACACTAAAAATGACTAGCCTGAATTAGTATGTGTGCCTCAAAAAGGATGTCTAATTCTTCCCTTCTGATCTTAAGGTTTCCAAAATCAAACATTTAAACAAAAAAATGTGAAAATGAGGCATAAATAGAGTTTCAGTATAGGATAACATGTAGTTTTTAAACACATCCTTGAAACACACTCAACAAAAGATGAAGACAAGGCATAATGTTCCCCATTGGCAGGTCAGCTTTTTTTTTTCTTTTTTTTTTTTCCTTTTTTTAATTTTTCTTTTTAGTTACAATTTGTTAACTCTGTGTCCCAGCTGTATCCCGCTGCTCCCTCATTCCCTCCCCCTCCCCAACTCCCTCCCTGGTCTCCTCCCTGCCCCTTTCCAAGTCTACTGATAGGGGAGGACCTCCTCTCCTTTCATTTGACCCTGTTTTATCAGGTATCTTCAAGGCTGGCTGCAAAGTCCTCCTCTGTGGCCTAACAGGACTGCTCCTCCCCTGGGGGGGGGGGGGTCAAAGAGCCTGCCCTTGAGATCCTGTTAGAAATAGTCCTTGTTCCCCTTACTTTGGAAAACTACTTGGTTACTGAGCTACCACGGGCCACATCCGAGCAGAAGTTCTATGTTATATCCATAGATGGTCCTTAGTTGAGTGTCAGTCTCAGAAAAGGCCCTGTGCCCGGATATATTTGGTACTTGTAGAGCTCCTATCCTTTCCATCTCATACTAACTCCCCTTCTTTCAGATGATTCCCTGCACTCTGCCATGGTTTGGTGGCAGGTCAGCTTTTAAGTGAAAATGTAAATGTTGATTTTATTTTCTCAGATAAGCAGAGGCGATGAAATCTGTTCCCAAACTGAACAAATACACAAGTTGGGGTGACCCTAGAGTGTTTCTTTCTCTGTTCTAGCTATCCCTAGGCCTAGGCCTGAAAGCTCTTAGTCTTCGTACAATCTAATGTCTTCTGTCACCCAAACCTTGAAGGCTTCAACTTCCAGCTTCTAACCTAGACCTAAAAAGTTTCAGCCTCTGAGACTTATTGCTGAATTAACTCACTCTTTCCAGCTCTTTCTGTACTGTGGCTGGCTGGTTCAATTCAGCTGTTCTTGCCCAAACGAGCTCCTCTCTAAGCCTGTTAATTCAGTCTGGCTTCTGACTGAAATGCTCTGCTTGGCCTCAAACTAACCTTGGCAATATTTTCTAATCATCTGGCCCCTTCTCATTCTCTGGCTTGTTCTCTCTGTACCCTGTCTCTGTAAATCTGTCCTAGTAAAACTGCCACACACACTCCTCCTCCTTCTTTTCCTCCTCTTCCCTTTCTTCTCCTCCTCCCACTACTACTGCCGCCACAACTACTACTACTACTCTCTCTCTGCTGTTCTCTTTTTCAGTCTATTATTATTATTATTATTATTATTATTATTATTAACAATTTACTCACTTTGTATCCCAGTTGTAGCCCCCTCCCACATCTCTTCCTGGTGCCTTCGTCGTCCATCTCTCCCTCTCCCTCCCTAATCCTTCTTCTTTACTCCACTGATAGGGGAAGTCCTCCTGCCCCTTCTTGGTCCTTTTATATCCCCCTTCTTCCATAAGACTCCCTGAGCTCTGTCCAAAGTTTGGCTGTGAATTTGTGCATCTGCTTCGATCCCCTGCTGGTTGGAGTCTTTTAGAGGACATCTGTGGTAGGCTCTCTTCCTGTTTCCTCTCTTCTACTGCTTCCAGTGTCTATCCTGTTTTCCCTTCTGAATGAGAATTAAGCACCTTCCCTAGGGTTGTTCTTGTCATTTAGCTTCTTTAGGTCTGTAGATTTTAGTATATTTATCCTTCATTATATGGTTACTATCCACTTATAAGTGAGTCTATACCATGTATGTCTCTCTGCTTCAGGGATGAGTGCCCCCTCTTTCCTGTGCAGCTCTCATGACAGTTGGGCATACCCTATCTCTGATTCCTCCCGTCAAAATTTTCTCTCATTCATCATTTTGTCTGCACCTCCACTAGACTCCACTTTCCACCATAACAGCTTCCTTCTATAAACTAAACTTACTTTCATTGTTTGGGAATAAAAGTTTGGACTAAGGGCATGTCTGTATTCCAGGCAGATCATACTGTAATTCAAGGCATGTCTGCATTCCAGCTGGATCACATAGACCTAGAAGGTCTTTAGATGTGATATCTTGACAGAGCAGCCATGCTGCTAGAATAAAATTCTTCTACATCTAAGCATGTTTGTCATCTCTGGATTTATTGCTTTTATCCATACCTTTTCAGTTTTACTGTGATGATTAGATAATTCCATGTGTCATTAACTTCTGATAATTTGAATTTTGTATGTTTCCTTATGATAAACTTAATTCTATATAATTTATTTAATAAGAATCTACAGCTTCAAATAACTTATTCGAAAAAACTAAATAAGATCAAAATTTTTATGTGTGTACATGAGACACAAATACAGATGTGTGCACCCACAAAAAGAGACAGAGAGACAAAGAGAACATATGTTGGCTATAGATGAAATATCATATCCTTTCTTGTCTTTTCTCACTCACTCACTACCTGATCTTGAATTTAGTGTTGTAATCTGCTTAAACTTTATAGTCTCTCCCTTGAGAGATACTTCAGTTCTTAGCGTAATTATGACTTCCCATTTTTTTAAATTTAATTATTATTACCATTTTATTTTTATTAATTAGTTTATTCACTTTTTATCTCAGCTGTACCCCCCTACCCCCCTACCCCCTCCAAATCTCATCTTTTCTCCTTCTTCTTCTCCTATGTCCACCCCCCAGTCCAATGATAAGAGAAGTCCAACTCCCCTTTCATCTGACTCTCGTCTATCACGTCTTATCAGGACTGGCTGCATTGTCTTCCTCTGTGGATTGGTAAGGCTGTTTCCCCCACCACAGGTGGAAGTGATCAAAGAGCCAGCCATTCAGTTCATGCCAGAGAGAGTCCCTGTTCCCATTACTAGGGAATCCTCTTGAACATTGAGCTGCCATGTGCTACATCTGTGCAGGAGTTGTAGGTTATCTCCATGCATGATCCTTTTTTGGAATATCAGTCTCACAAAAGACCCGTGTGCCCAGATTATTTTTTTACAATTTATTCACTTCTTATGCCAGTTGTGCTCCCTCCCTTGTCTCCTCCCAATCCCACCCTCTTTCCCTCTTCTCCCTTTCTTCCCTTATATCTCACCCTAGCCCATCAGGTCTCATCAGGACTGGCTGCATTGTCTTTCTCTGTGGCCTGGCAAGACTGCACCCCCCAGGGGAAGGTGATTAGAGAGCCTGCCACTGAGTTCATGCCAGAGACAGCCCTTGCTAGGGATCCCACTTGGAGACAGAGTCTATGGGTTACATCCCAGGAGGGATTTTAGGTCCTCTCCATGCATGGTCCTTGGTTGGGGTATCAATCTCTTCAGGGCCCTTAGGGCTCAAGTTTTGGCTCTCCTTAGATGCTTACAAATGCGAAAAAGCATTTGACAAAATCCAACACCCACTTATGTTTAAAGTTTTAGAGAGATCAGGGATACAAGGTACATACCTAAACATAGTAAAGGCAACATACAGCAAGCCTATAGGCAACATCAACCCCATTGATGGAGAGAAAGTAAAATCAACCCCATTGAAATCAAGGACAAGGCAAGGATGCCTACTCCATATTTCTTCAACATGGTACCTGAAGTCATAGCTAGAGTAATAAGACAAATAAAGGAGATTAAGGGGATACAATAAGAAAGAAAGAGGCCAAAGTATCATCATTTGCTGATGACATGATAGTATATTTGAGAGACCCCAAAAATTCTACCAGAGAACTCCTTCAGGTGATAATCGCTTTCAGCAAAGTGGCTGGATACAAAATTTACTCTCCCCCCCCCAAAAAAAAAATCAGTAGCCCCCTGAATGTAAAAGACAAACAGGCTGAGAAAGAATTTAGGGAAACACGCTTCATAAATAAAATAAATGGCTTTAGTATGACTCCAATCAAGCAAGTGAAAGACGTATATGAAAAAAAACTTAAAGTCTCTGAAGAAAGTGATTGAAGAAGATATCAGAAGATGGAAAGATCTCCCATGCGCATGGATCAGTAGCATTAACATAGTGAAAATGGCCATCCTGCCAACAGCAATCTACAGATTCAATGCTATTCTGATTAAAATACCAACACAATTCTCCATAGAACTTGAAAGAACAACTCTCAATTTCATATGGAAAACAACAACAAAAACAGAATTTCTGAAACAATCCTGTACAGTAACAGATCTTCACGAGGTAGCTCCATCCTTGATATCAAGCTGTAGTATAGAGAAACAGTAATAAAAACTGTGTGGTATTGGTAAAGAAACAGGCTAGAGGATCAATGGAATCAAATAGAAGATCCCAAAATAAACCCACACACGTATGGACACCTGATTTTTGACAAAGAAGCCAGAACCATACAATGGAAAAAGGATAGCATCTTCAACAAATGGTGCTGGCCTAACTGGATGTCTACATATAGAAAATATAAATAGACCCATATTTATCACCCTGCACAAAACTAAAGTTCAAGTGGATCAAAGACCTCAACATAAAAGCAGACACACTAAACCTGTTAGAAGAAAAAGTGGGGAAAATCCTGTAACTGATTGGCACAGGACATAACTTCCTGAACAGAACACCAACAGCACAGGATCTAAGGCTCCTCTTTTAACACCTACTGTTGCCTTTAGTGTATCATAATCTTAGCATATCAGAAACCCTTTTTCCTCCCAGTTCTGATCTTGAGTATGAGGTGAAATTAAGTATGAGTTTCCAGGCTCTACATGCCTGAGTACAGGATACAAGTCAATAGTTCAATGATTGCTGCTTAGAATAAAACAATAGATGATAAAAATGTGTTCTGCTTGAATGAAAGATAAATGTATGTTCTGTTACAGGTAAGATTGCTACATTGTGCTATGTTCCTTACTCTCAGAAAGCTGGAAAGCCCCCATGAGCTCTCCTACCCTAAATCGCAGCCAACCAATTTATAGTCCTTTGTATAGCTACCTAGATACAACACAATACATTTGGAACAATACTGATTATATTTAGCTAGTGAAAGTGATGTAATGCTGCCCTCCTCATTTCCTAAACCCAGTTACCTGTTGTTACCTTGTTATGGCTTTTCATATTTAAAAAATCTGTCTTAGAAACAGACTGGCATCATAGTCTGACTCCCAAGTCCAGATTATGGCTCTGGTAGATCAGTTTTTGTTCAGTGTTCAATAAACTTTAATCAGTTTAAATATGGTGTATGAGTGGTCAGTATGTGCCTGTCCCTAAACCTGTAACAACTGAATATCTCCAGAATGGGAATCCACAGGCTAACAATGATTAAGGGATCAACCTTGGTTTGACACCCAATGCGGGGATTAGAAATGATCCTCACTTATCGTGACATTTTTGTGGATTCCAAAGATTGAATTCAGACCTTCATGTTTTCAAGGCTAATTTACTGACAGAAATTTTTTCAACCCTCCTAAAATAAATCATCGAACAATAATATTCACATACTTTAAAATGTCATATCTGTTATCTTCACACCAAGAGTCTGAGAAGAGGGTCCTGAGACTAAGGTAGATGGATATCTATATGTTCAAGGCCAGACTGCAAATAAATCAAGGTCTGCAAATAAATCAAGTCCAGGACAGGCAGGGCTATATAGAGAAACCCTGTCTTGAAAACAAACAAACACACAAACAAAAAACAACAATTACAAAAAACGGGTTACTGAGGCGATGGGGAGATGACTCCATGGGTAAATGTGCTTGATGCTCAAGCATGAGAACTAAAGTTTGAACTTTTGTAAAATGCCAAGCATGGTTATTCACGTCTGTAATCCCAGAATTTGTGGCCAGAGACAGGCACTGTCAGCCTAGATAAAATCTTAATCTTCCAGTTCAGTGAGACCCTGGCTCAAGACAATAAGAAGAAGAGTTCTAAAAGAAGACATCCATGATCTAGCTTTAGCCTCTGCATTGTACACACATATGCAGGTATCGTACACACAAACCGCCACAACCACACATATGAAAAAACAAATCTTCTTTTTGATAAGATTCCCTGCACTCTGCCCAAAGTTTGGCCATGAGTCTCAGCCTCTGCTTCGATACCTTGATACGTAGAGTCTTTCAGTGGCTGTCTGTGGTAGGCTCCTGCCCTGTTCCCTATCTTCTCCTGCTTCTGATGTTTATCACGTTTGTCCTTGAAGGACAGGAGATCAAAAAAGAGACCAACAGAGCCCACCCCCCCCCGCAAAAAAAAACAAAACCCTGATCCCAGGGGGCCCTGCAGAGATCAATACCCCAACCAAGGACCCCAACCAAGGACAATGTATGGACAGGACCTGAAACTCCTGCTCAGACGAAGTCCATAGACTCAGTATCCAAGTAGAGGTTCCTAGTAAGGAGAACAGGGGTTATCTCTGATATGAACTCAGTGGCCTGCTCTTTGATCACCTCCCCCTGGGGGATGCAGCCTTGCCAGGCCACAGAGAAAGACAATGCAACCAGTCCTGATGAGACCTGATAAACTAGGGTCAGATATAAGGGGAGGAAGACCTCCCCTACCAGTGAACTAGGGAAGGAGCATGGTGGGAGAAGAGGGAGAGAGCCACAGCCAGGATACAAATTGAATAAATTGTAATAAACGCTAATAAAAAAAACCAAAAACTTCTGTGAACATAAAAAAAGAGCTTCTTTTTTGTAAAGAACTAATACGTTTACTTCATTATTCTCAGGGATTAGGTTTAGCTCCTACAGAGAAATAAGTCTGTGACATGGAAATCTTTTCTATTTCTATCTAGATATCCAAGTCTATCCAGGAGGCAAATAAGCTGTCTGTATAACGTCACAAATTTTGGGGTCAGAACCCAGAAAGCTCTTTATGCACCTCATCCTCCTACTCTTACAGGCCAAGCACAGCTTGGAACTGTAGCATTATTTACTAGTTTTCTGTGCTACTTAGACCTGATACTGTCATTTTAGCATTTGTGACACCATTTCTCCACTATGATATATGTAGCAAACATATCTCAAACATCCAGGATAAACATTGAGATAAAAGACATAGGATAGCACATTAAAAGAAATTTAAAACATCCTGGCAAAAATTATCCAGGAAATCTGAAAATTAAAAAGATAAAATTGAAGAATAATAGGAATAAAGAATGGAGAAGGAACCAATATCATAGGCACAGAATATGCTTTCAACTGTGGAAGAAAATTTCTCTAACCTAAAGGAGATGTCTATCAAGGAACAAGATGCATAAAGAATACAAAATAGACTGGAACAGAAAAGAATTCCCTCAGAAAATAATCATCAAAACACTAAATGCACAAAACAAGGAATGAATATTAAAAGTTAAAATGGACAATGAGTAAGTAACATACAAAGGCAGATATTAGAGTAAGACCTGGCTTCTCAATGCAAAAGACCTAGAGAGGTGTTCTATAGACTCTAAGAAATAACTGAGGCTAGCCCAGACTATTATATCATGCAAACCTTTCTAGCACAACAACAAGATAGTACACACACACACACAACAACAACAACAACAAATTTAAGGAATATTTATCTATAAATACAGCCCTACAAAAAACACCAAAGACTTTAGCCACACACAGAAAACACCAAAAAAAAAATGAGAAACATACTACATACACACATGCACACACACACACACACACACACACACACACACTATCAGCACAAAATAAAATGAATCAACACAGCTCATTGATCTCTCAACATCAATGGTCTCAGTTTCCCAGTAAAAAGACATAGATTCTCAGAACTTGAAAATAAGATCTATGCTTCTGTTGCATTCATGAATCATCAAGGATAGATATCACCTCAGGGTTAAAAAAAAAATAGAAAAAGATATTCCAAGCAAATGGATCTGGGAAACAAGTTGGTGTAGCAATTTCAGTATCTGACAAAATAGAGTTCAAACCAAAATCAATCAAAAGGGAATGATCTTACATACACATCTAAGGAAAAAATCCACCAAGATGACATTGCATTTATTAACATCTATGCACCAAACACAAGTAAAACCCAAGGTCGTAAAATAACCACTACCACATTGAAATCACACGTTGATCTTCATGATAGTGGCAGACTTCAATATCTCGAATGCAAGTCATTCTCACACAATGTAAGCAAACAAATAAAAAATATCATAAACCAAATGAACCTAATACAATATTTCACCTAATTACATACACACAAAATTATATCTTTTTTGCAGCACCTCATGAAACTTTCTCCAAAACTGACTACATACTCAGATACAAAGAATGTCTTGACAGATACAAAAAATTTAAAATAGCATCCTTCATCATATCTGACCACAATAAATTAAACCTGGATATAAATAACAATAGAATCAACCTAAAGCTTACAAATTCATGGGAACTAACTCCTGCTATTGAATGAAAAATTGCTTAAAAAGGAAATTAAATATTTTCTAGTGAAAGACCTGTATGAAAAAAAAAATCCTTCAAGTCCCTGAAGAAAGAAATTGAAGAAGATATCAGAAGATGGAAAGATCTCTCATGTTCATTTATTACTAGGATTAACAGCCTTAAATGTCTGAAAATGGCTGTCCAACCAAAAGCAACCTACAGATTCAATGCAATTTCCATTAAAATACCCAAACAGTGTTTACAGAACTTGAAAGAACAATTCTCAACTTCATATGAACAAAACAAAACAAAACAAAAAAAAAAAAAAAAAACCTCAGAATAGTTAAAACAATCGTGTATAATAAAAGATCTCCTGGAGGTGCCTCATTCCTGACCAAGCTGTAGTACAGAGAAACAATAATAAAAACTGCATGGTACTGGCACAGAAACAGAATGGTGGATCAATGAAATCGAATAGAAGACCCAGAAATAAAATACACACCTACAGAAACTTGATTTTTGACAAAGAAGCCAAAACCATACACTAGAAAAAAAAAGACAGCATCTTCAATGAATGGCGCTGGTCTAACTCTATGTCCACATGAAGAAAAATGCAATTATACCCATATTGTATTTCAGTTCAGCTTACAAAGCATATTCAGAGCTACCAGCACAAAGAAATTATGTTTGTAATGCACAAAAAACTGTGTGTGTGTGTGTGTGTGTGTGTGTGTGTGTGTGTGTCTGTGTGGTGTGTGTGTGAAACACGGCACATTACTCCTATCTATGGGAGTGCAACTGACTACCAATCTTTTCTGGAGAGTCTGGTTTCATTTTTACATTTACTATTTTTACTTAATCATTTTATAAAGATTAAAAGAAAACAGTGGTAGTTATAATACCTGTGCTAGTATGCTATGTGCAAATTGCTCAGAAATGAGACTGCTTTCCTATGACAATATGGTAGAGGCAAAAGTGACAAGGGAGTAGCCAAGCTTCCACCTCCGTGATTACTTAACTCCTTGGAGAGAGTTTTTGTAAAAATTAATACATGCTAAATGGTGGTTCCTACAGTGTTACTCATGGTGCGAAAGCATCACTGGAGTTCTACAACTCCTCCAGTTTAGAGACTTTCCAGGTTGTACCTTAATCAGTCAGGGTTTCCTACAGTAATAGAACTTTTTATCTATCTATCTATCCATCTATCTATCTATCTATCTATCTATCTATCTATCTATCATCCATCCACCATCTCTCTATCTAAGTGAGTTAACCCAGAATCACAAAGATAAAATGGTAACTATTCACTTATATGTGGTTATTAGTTGTAAGTCAATGATAACCAAGCTATAATCCATAGAACTACAGATTTATTGGAATGGATTACAGGCTGTAGTCCAGCTAATCCAACAAATAAGTGGCTTTGAAACAAATGTTCATGAACATGGTAGTTGCTCAGTCAACAATGATGGATATCTCAGCTGCTCTTCCATGTATGCTGGAAGATCAAAGAAGTAGGCTTTGATGCTAGTGAAGGAATAGATGTATTAGCAAGGCATGGTCATGCAGGCAAAGAGCAAAATCTTCCTTCTTCTGTGTCCTTAAACAGATTCCATCAGAAGGAATGGCCCAGATTAAAGGTGTGTCTTCTGACCTCAAGATCTAAAGCATGCTGTCTTCCAGCCGCACAATCGAGATCAGTGTTGTGTGCCTTCTTATCTCAAAGGTGTGGAGTAGATGTGAATTCATCTACTTCAAACCAAGAAAAAAAAAATCTCTCACAAGTGAACCTTCCATTTCTGGAGTGTAGTTCCTTGCAGATGCAGCCTAGCTGACAACCAAGAATAGCCATAAAGTAAGCAACAATTAGAGTTTTAACAACTTAGTTAGATGTCCCTAGTGTGTAATTTAGTTTATGGACCTTTTTAGGATACTTTATAAATAAGCGGGAAGAACCAGGCTGTGAGTTTGGGTTTCACCATGTAAATAGTAAAAAGAAAAAAACATGGTAACTTAATTTAAAAAATAAGAAATAATTGAAAAGAAAAGAAAACAATAGGTATAGTGGAATTACACTTGCCACTTTAACTTTGGATAGGCTGAGGAAGGAAAGACTCCTGCAATTTGAAGGCTACTCTGGGATACATAGTTCTATTTACATGAGTCTGAGCTGTAGAGTATGAACATATCTTGAAAAACAAAAACAAAAACAAAACATGATTCTACTTATAAATGCCATTGAAAAAACTAATCCATAATTAGATATCCAGAGATTTAGAATAATCAGGAGAGAATGTGGAAAGAAAATATGAGATTATAGGACACAAAGAAGTTACAAGTTATATGATCTAATTTACATTGTAAAGGCAGTGAGTAATATAGCAGTATTCAGGGTTTTTGCTAAATTAGGAAACAAAACAAAAACATGAGTGATTGCTTTTCTTAGAATAAGAGAAAAGTTCAACACACTGAAAAATGAGTTTTCTCCTAGAAAGTGGAAGTAACAAAGGCAAAACACTAGGCTAAAATGTAAAGAAACCAGTACACAGAGCGAATGAACACAGCCAAGGTCACTTTCTCAGTATCACAAGCCGCAGGTGTGACCAGAAAGGAGAGGTTTCAGTATGAACCTTGCTTTTTTCTTGGAGTTGGGGTTCGCTGTGTTCCATTGGAAAAGAGTTCCAACTCTTTTCGCCCAGAGATTTGCTACGTTTGCTAGGTGAATTACTGAGAGGATCTCTACTACCTTCTTGCACTTCACAAACAAGACAGACCCCACAGTGTTCAGAAAGGAAGGAGAGTAACCACCAGAAATCACTCCAGGGAGTATTCTGTTAATGACGTAAGCAGCATGAGATAAAGCTTTTCTGGAATATAACCCAAGTGTAGAGAAGGATAATTTCCCCGTCCCTGCTACCTGATCATCCTCTCACCGAAGAAGCACTAGTAACAGTCACATCTCTGAAGCAGCACCCATCAAGAACCAGCTTATTTCAGTATAATGACATGGTATAATGGTTTCATAGCAGCATGCTCTTCCACAACATTAAGGAAATGAGGAGCAAAAGAGTAGAGTGACAATGTGGTTTATTAAATCTACAAGGGCTACGAGGCTCAGACTATGCTTAAGAAGTGGGTATTAAAGAAACCTGAAGACAACAGAAGATTAGAAATATAAGAACAGTAAAGAAAATCACGGCTACAGATACCAAAAAACACCAAAATATTGAAACATCATTCATAAACTCTCACACTAAGGGTCAACTTACGTTATTCTGTTCTGTATACCCGACGCCTGATATCAAACCAGAATAAGAACAAAACCAAACTAAACCAAACCAAACCAAACCAAACAAACAAACAAACAAACAAACAAACCCAAAACCAATTTGCATGGCATGGTAAATGCAAGGAAAACTCCCAAAAATAGAGATCATGCATCAATCAGAGAGGCAGAGATTTGGGGGTCAGACCACCACTAGTTTAAAACATTCCAGAAGAGTAAACACAGGACAAAAACTATCTTAAAGACAAATTAAAAGTTAAAGATAAGAGCAGTGCAACACACATTAAGACTGTTTTGATATATTTGAATTAAGAATATGTTCTATGCTAAAAATACAATCATAAAAATAAGAAAGATGGGAATGAATTTTTGCAAATTGTTGCATATTTTCTAATGCAGAAATATACATTACTGAATAAAAATAAGAAGCAGACAAAACTGTTTGAAGTAAAAATGACAGAATTCTCCAAAACTGACAGGAAAAACAAAGGTTCAGAAAACTTACAGAGGACAAGATACTTAAATGTAAACAAGGAAAGTACACAAAGTTAGGAACAGCATCATAGTCTATCTCATCACTCAAATGGAACCAGACCCAGGCAGGAAATTCTGAAAGCAGCAGACAAATTCACTTAACAATAGAACAACACAGATGAAAAGTATGCATCACATCTCTCATTAAAACCATATAAGTATCAGAATATGGTGCAAAATTTTAACGTGTTGAGAGAAAAATCAATGCACCAGCAGAGAATTCCAAATTCGGGGAAGTTAGTCTTCAAAACTAAAGGAGAACTACAATCTTTCTTGAGAAAATAGAGGCTAAGGGAATTCATTGAAAATGAATTTGTTCAAAAGTTGTAGAAACAATTTCTTCAGAGAGATAGAACATGAGAAAAGTTTCAATGCAAAAGTAAGTAATGTACGAGTGTTTGAAAATGAAGAAAGAGTTCAAAATTTTAATTTCATGTGTACTGATTTTTAATATACTTGATCATTTTTTTCAGTTGTAACCTTTAAATGCCTTTTTATTTGTTTTGTTTTTCTTTGTTATTGTTTTTATATAAATATAGGAATTGTCAGAAGTTGGAAAATTACAAAATATCCAGAGCAACAGTGGGAGAAGAAATGTTCTTTCATAATATTAAGAACCAGGGTAACGTGGCCTGTTTCTGAGATCTTACCCATGTGTGTCCCTAGAACACATCTTCCAATGTCAAAGCTGTCTTTGTTCCCAACACCCAGACTTATTCTGAAGACCTGTCAAGATCCCTGCATCCATCCTAGAAAGATAAGTGGAAAAATCACCCAAATATTTAGGGACTGAATAGCATATGATTAAATGAAACATACTTCCATGGAGAAGGCC
Organism: Psammomys obesus; assembly: GCF_907164565.1. Lineage (NCBI taxonomy): Eukaryota > Metazoa > Chordata > Mammalia > Rodentia > Muridae > Psammomys > Psammomys obesus. Next base: position 41,492,800 of record NW_026585895.1, on the reverse strand, counting down.
CTAGAAAAATTACAGAATACTCTGGACTAACTAAAAATAATATAAATTATTCAAATATGAAAATGCAGCAAAAGTGATATTTAAACAAAAATTATTGTAGCAAACAAATAAGAAACAATGGTTTTTCAGACTTTATTTAATAACATGATGCTATCATATGTTGCCTACAAGAAACTCACATTAAATAGACCTACATAGATAAGTTAAAAGTAAAAGAAGATGGATAAAATGTGTACCCTAGCAGTACACCTAAGGGAACTGGAACACTTTAATTAATTCAGATGAAGTACATCTTAGAACAATAAACATTATCAGGGATATCGATTTCACTATATAAAGATAAGGAAATCGTGTCCCCAAGAAGACATAATCCTGACTCTATTAGAGTCTAACAAAGAACTACAAAATACATGAGTACATACTTACTACTGCAGTGAGAAACAGACACTATTATGACAGCTGAAGATTTCAGTGCCCCTCTTGTGGTATTTGATACATCAAATGGGCAATATAAATCACGAAGGGTAGAATTTTCCTGAGAAGCACCATCAATCAGATTGATCTGACATTTACAGAATACTTCAATTGAAGCATCAAACATACTTGTCTTATCTCACATAGAAAATTTATTTAAATTGAGAACATTCTGTGCTGTGATACACAGCTGAAAAATTTCAAATAATCAAACTCAGAGTAAGTTTGTTCCCAGACCACAATGGAATTAAATATGAAATTAGTAACAGAAAAAAAAAAAAACTGAAAAATCCCCAAATATTTGGATATTACAGAACATATTACAGATTTGTGAGATGTCTGTAAAACAGAAAGACATGGATCAAATTCTCCACACCTATAAAAAAGTTGGGCATGACAGTACATGCTTGTAGCTCATCTGTAAACAAACAAACATAAAACAAAACAAAACAAAAAAAACAGCAAGGACCCAGGAGCTAGCTAGCACCAAGTTTAGCTAAAAGGGGGGATTTCAAATTTAGGAAAATAATCTGTCATAAATATGTAAGGTGAAGGAGAGAAAAGCATACATGGTCCCTCTTCCCTTCATATGTGGATGGACAGATATGTGCATTTACACATAGTGTAAATTTACCACTGTAGATACAACAAAATTTTTGTATACTTGATAAACAACACCTCTAGTAAACATCCAGCTAGCTCAACTGGATGTATAAATTCATGAACAGGAGAAACAAGATAAATCTCTTAGGACAGGTCCAAGTGTGTCTTCATGAACATGAGCATGGCTGGTCGGCTTGTCATTGTGTAGAAATGTGTTATGGTTTTTGTATAGCAACTGTCTCCAAAAATATACTGGATAAAAACCAGCAAGAGTAATTTTACATAAAATTCTTTATAATCACCTCAGCCCTGTCAGTGAATAGTACCAATAATCATAAATCATATTGACATGGGTGTGTGACGTAGGGATAGAGGGAATGGTGCATTATATTCATGGTTCTCTCAGTTTTTAACAAGCACTTGCTGATCCTGAGCACAAGCAGCAGATATTATTTGAAGGACTTTCTGCAGCATACAAACTCGATACCTCTCAAGCCATCTAGATCAAGACCAGTTTCTCAGAAATAGCCACAGCCAAGAAAAAAGAAATGGTAACAGAAATATATGACATAAAAACAAAAGTAATCTAAGGAAAACATGAACTTTTGTTAACAAAAGCATATCTTGCTTTGGCATCATTCATTTTTTTGTAATTGATGAACGAAGCTAATAAACTTTTGTTAACTCAAAGTTTAAAACGTAAGTTTTCTGAGATTTAGATTGTACATCTCAGATGTGGTGGTAACACATTTCTTCATCTCTTGAGGCTTTAAGTTTTACCCTCTAAAACCAAGATGCAGAAAAGAGTTGTGCCTGAACAGGTACATGTCAGATAAATGCCCTGAGGAGTTTTGTGTAGAACGCTGCGGTCTGAAGAATATAAAAAATGAAGGTGATTTTTAGCACAGCAAGGAGGATGTCACCAAAATTTTTCTATTAAGAAAGAAAGAGATTTGAATGAAATTGATGTTAAGAGAAATACCATAGGAAACCAAATTTCAAATATCTATTTTTTATCATTAATATTCATTTGCTGTCCTACACTAGTTGGGCATATTTTGAATGAATAAAGGCTACAGTTCTTGCCATTGGATTGTCATTTTGCTGAATGTAGGGCAGAAGTCATTGGTCTTCATCATGAAAGCACTTTTAAGATTACATCCTTGTATTGCCTTGAATGGCATGTTTATCCACCTGGAGTTGAAGACGAACATATTCACATATTCTATAACAAACATGACCTTTATTATAACTGATAGCACCTTCCTTGGGAGAGTTACTAGTTGCACCCAAGTATATGGTGTAAATAAGTAAAGAAAAATGGGACCCATACATTTTGTTGTCCGTAATGTGGACATATATATCTGGGAGAAGACAGGTAAGACATCTGCACAGTAATTTAATAGGATTGACTCCCTAGAGCCGACCATGAAATGACTTATTGTGTACAATAAATCATCAGATCTTGGTCTATCCTTTACATGAATCTATATTTTTTTGTGTGTCATTCTTAGTAATCTACGCTTTCTCACCACCTTAGTCATTTATTTAAGGAGTGATGATGGCAGGTACTTTAACAGAATTGAGACAAATTTAGACCCACTGTGAAAAGCTATACTCCCTCGCAGCCAATGTTTTGCAAATAAGTAGTACTAAGCCAGGACTCTTGCTATCAATATATTAGCTGAAAGTAGGAACTTTGTGAGAAACTTTGAAAAGTAATCTTTCCCAATTGAAGAAACCAATTCAAGACTATACCTGTAAAAAAAAACCTCAATTTTTTTAAATAAAGTTTCTGGTGTTGTTGGTATGAGAGAACCAATGTCTTTGGCAGATTACCTACACCAGTGTGCTACTCATTACAAAACTGATTCCTACTCAGCATACTTCCATGGGCCAGTGTTCTCCTGAGAACAAGTATTAACTGTGCTGCACAAAACATTGAAAATACCAGAAAGATCACTTTTGGACACAAATCATGACTACTGTTAAATTGTTTATTTTAGGCTGCTATATTAATGTATTTGTCTCTATGAGCATGAGTTATTTTTGATAACATCAAGTTTCCTCCTAATGACATATGTGAAAAGCACGCCCGAATTCCAAATACATTACTAATATACTTAGAGGGTTTTGTCTGATCTATATAACATGTTTCCTGTACATTAGAAGGTGGTATAAGCTCTTCAACAAGCAAATGGCCTTCAGGATACAAGTGTTTTTCCACCACATAAATCTTATTTTAAAGTTCAAATGCTTTTCTCTATTGGCTATGGGTTCAACTATATAATACCACGGAACACAGATGGGAGCCAGTACCAGATATTATCGTATAAAACTTTCTAGACATAGCATCCCTGCAGCTTCGTGGAGAGTAGAGTGCACCATTCAGCTGCTGTTGCATGGCTTGGTTTTGTCTTAGCTTTTTTCTTAGCTCCGTAAGAGTCAGTAAAAATCAGACATTGCCGAAGATTACTAACAACATCTCTAAAATTCATTCTCGATGAATGAATTGTATGTAAATGAATTTACATATGTAAAGCAACAGCATTTGACATTCCTCTTTCAGAAAAGAAGCCATAAATGCCATCTTAACTAAGCCTGCTTCTTAATGATTGCTAGAGAAGTTTGTGACACTTCATAGCAGCAATACCCTAGAGATGGTAATGAGTCCTGATTTACTTAATAATGGCAAGTTTTCGTCATACCTTTACAGGAAGTTATCATTTTCTCAATGTCATGTTGTAAAGCAATTTTGACAAAACTTTGGTCACTGTAAGGTGTCAGATATACGCAGTCATTTTAATACTCTAAAATGTATTATGATGCTCATAATTACAAGTTTTGCTTAGTGTTTTCTTTCTTTCCTTTTTTCTTTCTCTCCCTCCCTCCCTCCCTTCCTTCCTTCCTTCCTTCCTTCCTTCCTTCCTTCCTTCCTTCCTTCCTTTTTTTCTTTCTTTCTTTCCTTCTTGGTGGCTTTTTTCATTTCTTTTTTTTTTTTTTTTAGACAACATCATCTCTACCATGAGTACAGCAGGGTTTGGGGAGAGAGCATTTGTATCCAACCCAAATAAATGGTTTCACTTTAGCCAAATGAGCAGACAATAATTTACAGTAAGAGGCTACAAAAGCCAATTATAAGACCAAACACAAGTGGTACCTGTTTCCTTGCTCATATCTGCATAAAGATGTGCTAGAATAATATGCAAGAAAGGGTCTCAGTGGGCACTTCTGTGAATCACACACTCCAGAAGAATGGGGGAGCAGGCAACAAGGTAAGAATGCAAATATCTCGGCTTATTTTGACCTGTGTGAAATAGCACCATATTTTAAAAATTACATTTTAAAGTTTAAAAAGAAAAACAAAAAGAACATCTGTTTAAATACAGGATGTGGGAGGATTTGTCTTAACTTTTGGCAGATTTTGCTTAGTGTATTCAAAGGGGCATATCTTTTCTTTTTATTATTAGTTACAGTTTATTAACTTTGTATCCTAGTTGTAACCCGCTCCCTCATTCCCTCCCAATCCCACCCTCCCTCCCTCATCTTCTCCCTACCCCTTTCCAAGTTCACTGATAGGGGAGGACCTCCTCCCCTTCCATCTGATCCTAGCTTATCAGATATAAACTTCAGGCCTGGCTGCAAAGTCCTCCTCTGTGGCCTAACAGGGCTGCTCCTCCCTCGGATGGGGGCTGGAGGAGGTCAAAGAGCCAGTCATTGAGTTCATGAAAGAAATAGTCCCTGTTCCCCTTGCTAGAATACCCACTTGGATACTGAGCTACCGTGGGCTACATCTGAGCAGGGGTTCTAGGTTATATCCATACATGGTCTTTGGTTGGAGATACAGTCTCACAAAAGATCCCTGTGTCAAAGGGATGAGAACCATAAGCGCAAAATCACTGTGTGAATTTCTTATCTCCGATTTAAGGGGGTGTCATTTGCTGGGCAAGGAATGGTGAGACTGAGAACTAAACTCTAGAAATTACAGTCCTGTGAGTATATAACAACTATGTGCCATAAAGCCATTTGAAAAGATGTGACTCTGAGGCTACGAAAAAGTAGATTCTGTATTGACTAGCAATATATTTCTAAGATAGTATATTTCTGATTTTGTTTTCGCCAATGGGAAAACAAAATAAAACTTTAGATATCGTTTGCCACTGTTATTGTTTTCACTGTTATTGTAAAGTCTGGAAGCCTGACTTATACTCTTTGAAGTGGTTTATTCTTGAAAATGTCAGTTGCTTCATGGAGAAAGATAAATAGATTTTATCCCACGAAGACAATAATATAGAGCTTCTTACAGTATCAACTGAATGACAATTTTGAAAATTCTGACTTACATAGAGCACCTCTCTGCACTAGTTAGTTTTATGCCATCATGACACAAGTTAGAGTCATTAGAAAGGAAAATACTCAGTTGAGAAAATGCTCCCATAAGATCTGGCTATAGGCGATCCTGTCAGGCATTGGGGTGGTTGTCCTGGGTTTTATAAGAAATCATGCTGAGCAAGATATGGGAAGTAGCCAGTAAGCAGCACTGTTCCATTACCTCTTTATCAGCATCTGCCTTTAGGTTCCTGCTTTGTTTGAGTTCCCACCCTGACTCACTTCAATTATAAGTAGTGATATGGAAGCATAAGCCAGAGAGACCCTTTCCTCCTCAAGTGGTTTTACTCATGGGATTTTATCACACCAATAGTAATAATAAGTCACTCTCCAAAGTATTTCAAGAAAATATTATTGATTATATACTCAATGGTTGATAATTTTTAAGATAAATTGCTCTCTACATCGTATGTTTTAGCCATAATAAGAATGCAGAACATAGTATTTTTTGAGTTTTTTGAGATTGTAATTTATTTACAGGTATCCCTTTCTTTTCCTCTCTTCAAACTCTCCCCTATAGATCTCCACTCTCCTAATTCGTCAACTATTTTTCACTAATTGTTATTGTATACATACATGCATTTGTATTTACATCTATATTCCTAAATATAAACTGTTGTTTCCATGTAATGTTACTTTCATGTATGTTTTTAGGGCTCATTGTTTTGCAGTGGACAACCAGTTGATGTGTTCTTCTCTGGAGAAGACTTCTTTTCCACCCAGTGTCTTTCCTTGGTTACGTTTAGTTCTTTGTGTAGTGTTGAGGCTTCAGGGTTTCTTTCCTATTCATTATGGCATGGTCATTGATGCCATCACACTCTTATAACATTGGTCTCTTGTTCAGACAGCAAACATAGTATTCCCTTAAAGCAACAATAGATGATTTTCCTAATCCCAAATCTACTATAGTCTCCAATCTAGCTTAAAATAAAGTAAAACATTAATGATGTTACCAAGACCCAGGATGTTGTGCTCATCTTTGTGACCTAATTAGGTGCCCATTCTCCTCAGCCACACAGGCTGGTTTTCTTTCTCTATTCATCAAGCATGGTTTTAGCTTAGTGCCTTGGCACCTTTATTCTTATTGTACCTCATCCTCAAATACGCAGTATTCCGTTTTTAAAATGGTAGTTTCCTGAGTACAAATTCTGACAATAGGCACTGACCATCTTATTTAAAATGACATAATTTCATTCAAATATATATTATCTCCTTGATTCTGTTACCTTTTGCTTTAACACATTATAACCATGCAATGAATTTATGTAAATGAGTTCATTATCTGCTTCATTTACAATGTAGCTCTGAGAATCATGACTACAGGATATAGAGGCATGTCCCTGGAATTTTAATGAGATCTGGGGTTTTTAACTATCAAGTAAGGATTTACTGTGAAGATAAATTTTAGAAACCAAATGTATACATTTTCTAAAACATTATCTTCTATTGGTGCAGCATGGTTAAAAGAAATATCTAAAACAATGCCTAACATCCTTAACAATTATCAAAATGCACAGTGAAAGAACTTCGATATTTCACCTAACCCTAGAAAAAGATAAAGAAAACAACTGATAAAATTGAGGGATACCTATACAACAAGGACATTTGTTCAACCATATTTGTAAAAGCTTTATTTGTAATAACCAGAACCTGGAAACAACCCAGATGTCCCTCAAGTGAGGAATGGATACAGAAATTGTGGTGCATTTACACAACAGAATACTATACAGCAATTAAAAACAAGGAAATCATAAAATTTGCAGGCAAGTGGCGGGAACTAGAAAAGATCACTCTGAGTGAGGCATCCTAGAAGCAGAAAGACATACATGGTATATACTCACTTATAAGTGGATATTAGATATATACCATAGTATAAACATACTAAAATCTGTACATCTAAAGAAACTAAGCAAGAAGGAAGACCCAAGATAAGATCATCAATCCGCACTCAGAAAGGCAAATGAGATGGACACTGGAAAAGGGAGAAAATAGCAAACAGGACAGGAGCCTACCCCAGAGGGACTCTGAAAGACTCCACCCAGCAGGGTATCAAAACAGATGCAGAGGCTCATAGCTGAACTTTAGGCAGAGTTCAGAGAATCTTATGAAAGAAGGGGGAGATAGAAAGACCTGGAGGGGCCAGGAACTCCACAAGGAGAGCAACAGAACCAAGAAATCTGGGCCCAGCTGGCTTTTCAAGGACTCCAGCCAAGGACCATGGAGATAATCTAGAACCCCTGCACAAATTTGCATGTGACAGCTCAATTTCCAAGTGATTCTCCAGGGGGAACAGGGACTGTCTCTGACATGAACTCAGTGGCTGGCTCTTTGAACACCTCCCCTTGAGGGGGAAACAAACTTTACCTGACCACAAGGGAAGACATTGCAGCCACTCCTGATGAGACCTGATAGGCTAGGGTCAGATGGAAGGGGAGGAGGACCTCCTTTATCAGTGGACTTGGAGAGAGGCATGGGGGGAGATGAGGGAGGGTGGGGTTGGGAGGGCACAACAGCTGGGATACAAAATGAATAAACTGTTATTAATATAAAAATTTTAAAAATGAGTAAGAGCATTGGAAATAAAAGGGAGCACTAATTCATTGTTGATGGGATTGCAGACAAAACCATCCACACTGGAATTCAATGTCGACATTTCTCAAAAACCTAAAAATAAAGCTACCGTACAACCCAGCTATGTCACTGTTGTTTATATGAGCAACATTAAGTGAAGTCTATAGTTTTTTGTATTAATTTGTTTATAAGTGTCTATTAACAAAATTAATGACAGAAAAGGAGATAATAAATTTGAGAGTGGAGAAATGATAAGAAGGGAAGAGCAGGCAAATGATGTCAAAAAGCTCCATGAGGGTAAAATATTTAGGGTAATAAAATAAAAATAAATTTAAAAATATCGAAAGTTGGGTATGAAGGAATGTGGGAGTGAACTTGGAAGGAGGTATGTATGCATGGGAGGGAGAATATGTTCAATATACTTTGTATTTTTAAATGTATATGTGTATTATGTGCACAAGAATTTTGAAAAGAATAAACAAGAGTATTAAATGTTTATTAAAATGTATTTGACAGCTAGTTTTAAAATGAATATGGATTAAGTTAATGTTTTGAATTGAGTACCAGTAAGCTCAAGCAAACTAAAATTCTGAGCAAGTAAAATCAACAGATTGAAACTAAAAGGAGGATATATGCAACAAGGACAAAATATAGAAAATCAAAATGCATGTGCAAATTAAAATCTAAAATTGAAATAGTAAGAAATGTTATTATCTTTTTCAAGAATTGCAAAAATGAAATGAAAAGAAAATTATAAAACACTCATCCAGGTAATTTTGTAACATTAAAAGTAAACATGGGACTACAGAAGGAGCTTAAATTTATTCTAAAGCAAAAAATTACTAGAAGAGGAGAATAAATATTACTTTTAAAAATATAGTTGTCAAATTTGAACACAGAGAACTTCCCAGAGATTCATACTCCAACCAAGGTCTATTCATGGAGATAACCTAGAACCCCTTCACAGATGTAGCCCATGGCAGTTCAGTGTCCAAGTGGGTTACATAGTAATAGGAAGAAGGACTGCCTCTGACTTAATCTGATTGGCCTGCTCTTTGATCATCTCCCCCTGAGGGGGGAGCAGTCTTACCAGGCCACAGAAGAGGACAATGCAGCCACTTTTGATGAGAACTGATAGACTAAGATCAGAAAGGAGAGGAGAATCTCCCCTATCAGTGGACTTGGGGAGGGGCATGCATGCAGAAAGGGGAGGGAGAGTGGGATCAGGAGGGAAGGAGGGAGGGGCTTATGGGGGGATATAAAATGAATAAAGTATAATTAATAGAAAATTTTAAAAAAGTTAAAAAAATATAGTTGTCTACTCAGCAGTGTATCAAAGCAGATACTGAGATTCATAACTAAGCTTTGGGCATAGTGCAGGGAATCCTATGAAAGAAGAGGGAGATAGTAAGACCTGGAGAAGATAGGAGCTCCACAAGGAGAGCAACAGAACCAAAATATTTGGGCACAGGGTTCTTTTCTGAGACTGATACTCCAACTAAGGACTATTCATGGATATAACCCAGAACCCTTGCTCAGATGTAGACCGTGGCAGCTCAGTATCCAAGTAGGTTTGCTAGTAAGGGGAACAGGGACTGCCTCTGACATGAACTCAGTGGCTAACTCTTTGACTGCCTCCCCCTAATGGGGGAGCACCCTTGCCAAGCCACAGAGGAGGACAATGCAGCCAGTCCTTATGAGACCTGACAAGCTAGGGTCAGATGGAAGTGGAGGAGGACCTCCCTTATCAGTGTAATTCATGAGGGACATGGGAGGAAATTTGGGAGTAAGGGAGGGATTGAGAGGGAATGAGAGAGGAGGCTACAGCTGGGAAACAAAGTGAATAAACTGTAATTAATATAAAAAATAAAAATTTAATTAAAAAGTATTGTTCTTGATTATCACGAATGCTGAAAAATTTGAGAAACAAATAAAAGTGTTTAGCATATCATTGGCAAATTTATTCTAAGAAATCCTTTCTTGAACTTACTGTGTAATTTTTGGAGCAAATTTAGATAGAAAGAAAAGTGGAAAGTCTCCTGAATAACCGGACTGTTGTGAGCTTCAAGTTAGAAGAACAAAAGTATTTGTTAACGGAAAAAGATGCACTACCTTGACACAACTCTAGCACCACATTTAAAAGAAAGTCCTGTCCTGTTTTGAGAGAAAAATATTAAGAAAAATAAACTTCAAAATTATCCAAGTTTACTGAAAGGATGCAGAATGGCTCAAACATTTGCAAATGGAAGCTCAGGCAAAATTTTGGGGTTCAAACATTATGGAAGTTGATAGCAGACTTCATTAAGCATCCTATGCTTATATGCCTTAATCTACTTGTTTATGAAAGCATATTCCATCACATTACGGTATGTCATTCAAAATAACCGCTCATAATTTTGCTTACTAATTTTTTTTTTTTTTTGGTGGCACCAACTTACATCATAGAAAGGAGCACTGTCATTGCTATGAGTATCTGCTCTGCTCTCACTGTGGATTTGGCATCCACGCCACTCTAATTAGACAGAGTAGGTGATGAATAGCAACTTTGCCTTTAACAATAGTAAGCACTGCATTTATGTTTCTTTCTATGTCAGCATAGAATGTTTGTTCTCTTCTGCACTGAGTGTGAATAAATACAGAAATTACACAGCTATGTTTACAATAAATTTGGAAGCCAAACTTCAACAACAGACAGGTTTTGTATGCTGTAGGTGTTTTCTGAATGAAGATAATTGATTGTTTAAACATGTCACCTTCTATTTGGCAAAAGCCTGCAAGCACAGAGCCATTAGTGCTTGTTAGCCGTGCACCATGCATAGGCAGAAGCCTTGGATTGATTTTTCGTAAAATACGGAGCACTGAAACTCACTCTCTTCCTAAACCTCACATAATTGAAAGCATATACATTAATAAAAAACACGCATTCACACATGCAAATTTTTGAAAACTGAAATCCCACCTGACATTTTAATAAATTAAAGTAGAATTTTGACATACTGTGATAAAGAATTTAACAGAACTGAGAAAAACAATGCCAGTGTATTTTCCACTACAGAAACCTGGAAGTCTAGGAATTCTAGTAAGCAGGTATCATTGGCATTAGTGAATGATTCTTAAAATCCGCTAGATTGGATGAAAGCAGAAACAACATCTCTGACACTAATAGAACATGGAGAATAGACAGCAAAATGTATTGGAATTTAAAACACAAGTCAGAAGGAAAAAGGAAAACACCAAGTAAAGGGAGAAGAGAATGAAGATGGTGAATATGGCTTTCCACAGACAGAGGGAAGCATTGTTCACCTGAGGAACTGCTTCAACCGACCCAAAAGGTCCAGACAAAAAGAAGAAGATGTTGAAGTAAGTTTTAATAAAGGGAACATGAGAAAGGCAGAAAATCCATACTATAAAAACAGATGCTGGGAGAGATATTTTTACAAGAACTCTGTAGGAAACTAAAGCATGAGAGGTTAAGAATAAACAGGAAGTTTAAACTAGTTCCTCCCCTTTCCTTACCCTTTCCTCTCACACATCTCCTTGTTCTTGTGACATTTGCCAAACAGAGATATATTCTCTAACAGGAAACCCAGAGCCATCACACTTGGCTAGGGTACAGAGTGGGCAACAACATCCAAATAATGTAACACCTACCCAACAGCAATACCTACCCAACAAAGATGAGAACACATATTTATGCCAATAACCATTGCAAAGTTCAAGATTCCAGTTGCCTAGATCTAGCACAAAACACAAATATGAACAACCAAGATAATATTTTTTTTTCCAGAACACATCAACTGTATTGCACAAGGCCTAAAAAAAAGTAATTCCTTGCACAGGACAAGTAATTGAATGTTATTATAGCTATGTGCAAGGACCTTACAGAAGACAAGATAAAATAAGAGTAAATGTCTTAATGACTGTGAGAACACAAACAGTGAATAGATGATATAATAAAAACAATTAAAGACATGAACATAGAACTTAACAAAACATAAAATCACTAAAGAAAAACCAGACTGAAATAAAGTGGAAATGGTGTTGGTATAATGTTCTTTTAAAATGTATATGCCTTACCCTTGTTAA
>NW_026585895.1:41399185-41480667 GCF_907164565.1 Psammomys obesus | reverse complement strand
CTAAGATTTCACAAAAAGCAAGTAAAATGTTGGAAATCTAAATGTTAAGAAACTGGAGGTTTAGGAGGGAGTAAATATTGCCCAGCATTGTGTTCTAGGTTAACTAAAAACCCAGTCTCTGTGTGGTGATTTGGTTATACAGCCGCTGAGGATTAACAGCAGCGTTACAAGAAGATAAAACAATAGCAAATATTAATAACTACCTACAACAAAATGGTTAACTCTAGAAGTCAAACAAAAACTTGAGAGGTAAGTCTCATTAATAGATTACAAGACATGGAAGAGAGAATTTCATGTCTTAAAGATAAAGTAAAAGGAATGGATAGTTCAAAGAAAATGTTCAATCAAAAGGAGAAAAAAAATCCAGATAGAAGACATCCAAGAAATATGGGATACTAGGATAAGAACAAATCTATGAATAATAGAGGAAGGAGATGAAACTCAGTTCAAGGCCTGGAAAACATTTTCTAAAAAATCATAGAAGACAACTTCTGGAAACATGCCTACTAAGGTGCAAGAATCATGAAGAATACCAAGTAGACTGGGGGAAAAAAAAACAACTCCCCCCAATTTAGAATGATTTAAATACTATATGTAATTGTGCAGAATATCAACAACAAAAAGATAATAAAAGCTGCAAGGGAAAAAGGCACAGTCATATGCTAATGCAGGGCCATTAGAATAACAGCTAACTTCTCAGTGGAGACTCTTAAAGTCAGAACTCACTTCATAAATGTTCTACAAAAATGTAAAGGAGCACAGATGCCATTGGAGGCTACTAAAGCCAGAAAACTATCCATCACACTCAACAGCGAAAGAAAAAGATACCATAATAAATGCATATTTAAGTAATTGCCCACTTGTCCAGCTCTACAGAAGGCACAAATAACTTCACCCAAGAAGAAAAACAAATCTCTGAGCTCTAAAGAGTAGAGGAAATCTCCACACCACCAAATAAAATAAATCAATAAAATATTTTCATTCATAACTTTTAATATAAATGATCTCAAATCCCAAATAAAATAAATGGACTAAGTGATTGGATTAGAACAAAGGATCTTCTGTACCGAAAACAAACAAACAAAATACATTTCATCATCAAGGAAAGTAAAAGGATAGAAAAGTTATTACAAGCAAACAAACTAAAGGAATAAGTAGTTGTAACCGATTTACTATCTGACCAAATTGACTTTGGTCCAATATTAGTGAGAAAAGATAGGGAAGGACACCAAACACATTTTATACTCCTTAAAAGAAAAACCTACTTGAGAGGCTAATGAAATTCTAACATTTCCACACCAAACACAAGGGTACATAGGTTCATAAAACACTACTACAGCTGAAAACACATTGATCCTTGACAATGAGATAGTGACTTTAATAACCCTTTCTTGCCAACAGACAGATCTCTTGGATGAAGACGAAACAGAGTGTGCTAGAATTTAATAATGTCATTAATTGAATGGACCTAACAGACATCTGATGTTGGAGGAGGGTGTCCTGCACCGTATTTTCAGATGTTGATTTCAGTGCCTTGAGATCTGGTTACCACTCTGCAATGGGCATGGTTATGAATGTTGAGCTCTCTCCTATAACCATATGATGATAAGGAATGTTCCCCAGGTATCCATGATTGGCTAATAAAGGTGCCTATGATTGGGCAGAAGAGAGGTAGGCAGATTAAGGTTCACAGAATAGAGACTGAAGAGACCAGGAGGAGGGGAAGCAGGAAAGGTAGCTAGAGGAAGGGGGTCACTATAAGGCAAGATGGATGATAAACATGCCAACATGACCATGGGAACAAACTGATGGAGCAGAAGGCACCCAGGACCATCAGATTAGCAAGTGATTGGCTTTATGTGGGTTGTAGAGGTACCAGGATTAGAATAGTCAGAATCTGCTATTATAATGCCTACAGCTTAATAATAAATCAGAGTTTCTCTGTGTCAATCATTAGGGATCTGGCTGTTCAAAGAAAACTGCTACTGTAATAATTTCATGTATTAATATAAAAAGAATAATTATTCATTCAACAACCACAGTGCAATCTGCATAAACACTAAGGATATGCTTTCTTCTCAGCAGCTCATAGAACTTTGTATAAAATTTACCACATATCCAGACACAGAGCAAGTCAGATGTAAGAAAATGAAACTAACACCCTGCAACCCATCTGGCCCACATGGATTAAATGTGGATATCAGCATCAATATAAATGTAAGAAGATATACAACTTCATGGAAACTAAACAACTCACAACCGAATGAAAAACAGTGAAAATAAAAAGTAAGTTAAAAAGTAAAAAGTTTTAACGTGTTAAATGAAAGTGAAAACACAGCATACCCACACTTATGGGAGGCACTGAAGGCAGTTCCAAAAGGCAAGTTTCTAGCACTATAGACCAAGAAACCAGAGATCTCATGTTAGTAAGTTAAGAACTAATCTGAAATCTCTAGGGAAATAAGAAGAAATAATCCACAAAGATTTGACAGGAAGAAAGGATAACTTAGGGCTAAATTCAATGACATTAAAATACACAAAATATTAAGACTCAAACAAATGAAAACTTGGTTCTTTGAAAAAAATCAATATAACTTAAAACCCTTAGCCAAATTAACTAAAAGATGAAGAACAAAGATACAAGTTAATAAAATTAGAGAGGATAAGGGAGACATTAAGGCAGAAACTGATAAGATACAGAAAATTATAAGAACATACTCTACAACAGAATTCTTCCCCAAACTGAAAAACTAAAATAACTGATGGATTTTTGTTTTTATATATGACTTACAAAAGTTAAATCAAGATGAAATAGCCATTTAAGCATACTCAAAACCTCTATTGAAATAGAAACAATAATTGGTTTTCTCCCAAGATCAGTGAAAATGTCCAAGGCCAGAAAGATTCAGAGCAGAAGTATGGCAGAGTGTCAAAGAAGAACTAACACCAATACTCCTTAAACTACCCCATGAAGTAGAACTTAAGTAGTGTTTCTTAATTTTTTTCATTAATGAATTTATTTAATTTTCGCTATTAGCAAGCTACAAACATTCAAAAGAAGAGAAAATGATAAAACATGACTCAATAATTCTTAATAAAATATTTGCAAACCAAATTCATGAACATGACAAAAAGATCATTCTCCATAATAAAGTTGCCTTTACCCCAGAGATACAGAAATTCACATGGGTAAATTAGGAATCATAACTCACAACATGCTAAAAGATAAAACCACATAATCATTTCCTTATATTCAGAATAGTACTTTGACAAAATCCATCAGTCATTCATAATAAATGGCCTTGAAAGACTAAAAATACAAGGACTATACCTCAACATAATAAAGGCAATTTACAGAAAGCTCGTAAAAAACATTAAACATTTTACTATAACCAAGACCAAGACAAGGATTTCTACTCTTTCAATACCTATATAAGATCATGCTTGAAGTCCTAGTTGGAGCAATAAGAAAGCTGAAGGCTATCAAGGCTATAAAAATTTGAAAGGAAGAAGTCAAAGTATCTTATTTGTAGATTAGATAATTATATATATAAAAATCCTAAAACACCCACTAAGAAAATTTCTACAGCTGATCAATTCTTTCAGCAAAGTAGCAGATACAGAGTTAACACACAAAATCAGTAGCTTTTCTACATACAAATGGAAAAATGTAATCAGAAAGAAATCAGAGAAAAAGTACTCTTCACAATAGCCTCAAAAATACAAGTGAAGACTTGTACAATAAAATCTTCATTATATTCAAGAATTACACTGAAGAAGACATCAGAAGATGGAAAGATCTCCCATGCTCATGGACAGGTAGAATTAATATTGTGACTATGGATACCCCATCAAAAGTAATCTCTATATTCAGCATAATCCACACCACAATTCAAATGCAATTCTTTACAGAAATTAAAAAGAAAAAAACACATCAATTCTCAGTTCCATATGGAAACAAAAATATAGAAGGATAGCTAACACAATCCTGAATAATAAAATAACTGTGGGAGGTATTATAATGTCAGATCTTTTTTCTCTTCCAATTTTTAAATTTTTTTTAATTTTTAATATTACAGTTTGTTAACTTTATATCACTGCTGTATCCCACTCCCTCTTTCCTTTCCAATCCCCCCTCCCCTCTCCCTCATCTCCTCCGTGCCCCTTTTCAAGTCCATTGATAGGGGAGGATCTCCTCCCCTTTCTTCTGATACTGTTTATCAAGTATCTTCAGGACTGGCTGCAAAGTCCTCCTATGTGGCCTAGCAGGGCTGCTTTTCCTTCACAGGGGAGTGAGGTGGGGGAGAGGGAGGAGGTCAAAGAGCCAGCCACTGAGTTCTTGTCAGAGACAGTCCCTGTTCCCCTTATTAGGGAAACCCACTTCGATACTGAGCTGCCATGGGCCACATCCGAGCAGGGGTTCTAGGTTATATACATGCATGGTCCTTAGTTGGAGAAACAACAGAAAAGACTCCTGTGCCCAGATATATTAGGTCCTGTGGAGCTCCTGTCCCCTCCAGGTCATATTAACTCCCCCCTTCTTTCATATGATTCCCTGCACTCTGCCCAAGGTTTGGTTATGAGTCTTAGTATCTAGAAAGATCATCCTGAGTGAGGTGTCCAAGGAGCAGAAATACACACAGTATATACTCACTTCTAAGTGGGTATTAGACCTATAAGATAGGATAAACATACTAAAATCTGTACACCTAAAGAAAATAAACAAGAAAGAGGACCCAGTGTACGATGATCAATCCTCACTTAGAAAGACAAATGGGATGGACATTGGAAGGAGAAAACAAGTAACAGGACAGGAGCCTACCACAGAGGGCCTCTGAAAGTCTCTACCTAGCAGTGTATCAAAGCAGATGCTGAGACTCATAACACAGCTATAGCCCCCTCCTTCAATTCCTCCCAGTTCCACCCTCCTTCTCTCTTCTTCTCCCATGCCCTTTCCATGTCCACTGATAGAAGTGGTCCTCCTCCCCTTCCATCTGACCCTAACCTATCAGGTCTCCTCAGGACTGGTTGCATTATCTTCCTCTGTGGCCTGGAAAGGCTGCTCTTCCCTCAGAAGGAGGTGATTAAAGAGCAGGCCACTGAGTTCGTGTCAGAGACAATCCCTGTTCTCATTACTAGTGAACCCACTTGGATACCAAGCTGCCATGGGCTACATCTGAGCAGGGGTTCAAGGTTTTCTCCATGAATTTTCCTTTGTTGGAGTATCAGTCTCAGAAAAGACCCCTGTGACCAGATTTTTTTGGTTCTGTTGCTCTTCTTGTGGAGCTTCTGTACCCTCCAGGTCTTACTATTTCCCCCTTCTTTCAGAAGATTCTCTGCACTCTGCCCAAAGTTTGGTTATGAGCCTCAGCTTTGATACCCTGCTGGGTAGAGTCTTTCAGAGGCCCTCTGTGGTCAGCTCTGGTCCTGTTCTCTGTTTTTGCCCTCTTCCAATGTCCATCCCGTTTCCTTTCTGAGTTTTGTTACTAAACTCTTCAGAGAATGAATATGGCTTACTCTTTGTCATATTTTCATTTCCTGCTTTTATAATAAGATACATTAACTAAAGTAGTTTAGAGGACAGGTTACATCACTACCCAGAAGTAACAATAACGGGAGCTTCAGAGTACTGTACATTACACCACACTCAGGAGAGAATAAACACATACAAGCTAGCACTCAGCTCTTCCTTTCCCTTTCTGAAAACAGACCAGTGTCCAAACTCAATGACCTGTGCTCATGCCACCAACTGTTCAGCTGGATTTTCCCACATCATTATCAAGACAATCTTCCACAGACGTGGCCACAGGCCAATGCAACCCATACAGGCTCTCTCTTTGAGACTCTCTTCCTAAACAATTCTTTATTGTGTAAAACTAGCTATCACAATACAATCCTGTTAAAGAACTGAGGAAAAAACAGGAAACACCATGATTAAAATACCTTACACTGTGATCAAATCATGAGAGTAAAGTGTTTGAGCAGCAGTGAAGACAGCTCAGTCTCCATTGAGTAAAGTAACTAGTAAAATAATTGCTATACAATCACAAAGGCCTGAGTTTGAATCTCAGAACAGGTAGAAAGATGAGCATAGTAGGGCCTGTTTCTCTTACCTGTATGTGGGAGGCAGAGACAGTTTGGGGGTTTGCTGGCCAATCAGCTGAGCTTAACAGGCAATCCCCACGATCTAGTGGGTGACTCATTCTAAAACCAAACCAAACACCAAGATGACCTATCTGATGAATGACTCCAAAGGTTATGGACAACCCCTGACCTTCACACACACAAGCACAGACATGCATATAAGTCTATCAGCATGCAAACTTCCACACAAAAACACATATACACAGAAAAGAAATGAATGAATCATTTCTAAAAATTAATAACTATATATCTTTATTTTGGTTATATTTTACAGACAATAATATGTATGTGAAGGCCAAGTTCATGTTCCTTACCCTATACTTTATATACTCCAGGGATTGCAACTTTAAAAATAATAGACAATGTGGGAAAGGAGCTGGACATTTTGTTTAAAAAGATTACAACTCCAGTATTTTTTTTTCCCAAAATGCTGGATATTTAATCTCACTTCATCAGTGTGAAGTATTTTGCTATAAGTGAGAACAGATGGGATTTTTTAATTTTTTATTAATAACAGACAGAAGTTATAAATGTGCTTTCCAGGCTTATTTCCTTTTTCGGACATATCTTTAAGAGAAATTTTTCTTGCTCGTAAGAGACAAGAAGAGGCGCTGTGAAGACACAGACTCATTTCACAGCTAAACGCATTGTAGAGACTCTCTCGCCATCATTAACAAAAAAAAAAAAAATCTGGCCTTGCATTGTTCATCCAAACTTGCTACTAGCTGTCAATGTGCACATTACCACGCTGCCCAGCATCCCCACGCCAGCCAATATATATCACTGTAAGGTGTACCGTCGATAAGTGCCACTCGAGTCTTCCTAAGTACACAAGGTAGTCCTCGGACTAGAGAAAGGAAACTACGGTGGGTCTGAAATCAAACCACAAGACTGTTGTAGTCCTCTAACAGCACAGATTCTTAAATTATGTACAGCCTGGTGTGAAATAAGAGCTCAGCCCCTTATTTAAGGAAACAAGAAGTAAAATTTGCTTAATTTATTATCATCTTTTAACAGAAAAGAAGCATCTTCTAAGTTCTACGTTCATTATAGTTGATAATAATCATTTATCTCCTGGATTTTCTAGCAAACATCCTTTGAATTATCATGTTCTGAATATAGTATAAGTTCTTAGATTTGTAAATGATAGTCAATCTACAAATATAGCAATAAGACAGACAGATGTTTAAACATTCTCAGCAAATTTAGTGCTGCACTGTATTAGCCAAGTTTAACGCTGTTGCTGCAACCCAGTTACTCATTTTGGTCCATAAGCAACTGGTTATTTCTAAAGGCTGTGGGTGGGAGCTTCTTTAGTCCTTCATACACTCTCTGTAAACAAAAAGTGGGAGTTAAAAAGAACAAAAATTACTTATTCTCCTTTTCTCCATTTTAGATATTTTTATTTATGGACAACCTAGGTATTAACTTAATCCACTTCAGATATTTATCCAATTTATTTAGGTCAGCTTAGTATTTATGAAGTTTTCTTTTAATTCACTTCACTGCAATAAATGTTTAAGACTAAGGTCCCAGAATTTAGAAAATTAAGACTGATTTTTAGATAGCAACAATATGCACCAATGATTCTGTTTTTTTTTTTTTTTTTTTACCAAAAAAGCAAATTATTCTAGGAATGTGTCATATTATATTTTTTCTTTTAGAATATTCATGTGATCACAAAAGTAAATGAATAGACTTACAAAGCTACAACAACCCATCTGTGTGTTACAACTGCTTCCAAGAGATACTTGAGCCCCTCTTCTGCCCACCTATGTCCCACTATCATGGCAAGCTTACAGTATTGCATAATATAATCAGTAGTTATTTCTATACTAATCTCTGTGAGACAAACATTGTTTTAGTAAACATATGGGCATAGAGAAACATGCTTGTAACCCACCACTCGATGGGTGAAGCTTGGGAGTTGAGGAAAAGATGATAATGATCTCAGTGAATGCATTGAATGAATGGTGAGTTTAAGGTCAGCCCAGGTTTTTAGAGATCCTTTCCCAACACTGAAGAAGAAAGAAGAAAGAAAGGAGGACAACATTAAAATCTATTGCTCTTCTGGGCAGAAGAGCAGAGTAAAGGAGAGAGGAGGAAGATTGAGACAATTTATATTGACCTTCCGTTTCTCAATTCTACTTTTTTTTAATTTTATTAATTACACTTTATTCACTTTGTTTTTTTTATTTTTTATTGATTACACTTTATTCATTTTGTATCCTCCAATAAGCTTCTCCCTCCTCTCCTCCAGATCCCACCCTCCCTCACCTTTCTGTATGTGTGCCCCTCCCCAAGTCCACTGATAGGGGAGGTTCTCCTCTCCTTTCTGATCTTAGTCTATCAGTTCTCATCAAAAGTGGCTGCATTGTCCTCTTTGTATCCCCCCATAAGCCCCTCCCTCCTCCCATCCTGGTCCCACCCTCCCTTCCCCTTCTTCATGCATGCCCCTCCCCAAGTCCACTGATAGGAGAGGTCCTCCTATCCTTCCTTCTGATCTTAGTCTATCAGATCACATCAGGAGTGGCTGCATTGTCATCTTCTGTGGCCTGGTAAGGCTGCTCCCCCATCAGGGGGAGGTGATTAAAGAGTAGGCTGATCAGATTATGTCAGAGGCATTCCCTCTTCCCATTACTGGAATCTTATGTAAGAAGTGGGAAATAGTAAGAGCTGGAGAGGACAGGAACCCCACAAGGAGAGCAACAGAACCAGAAAATTTGAACACAGGGTTCTTCCCAGAGACTCATACTCCAACCAAGTACCAGGCATGGAGATAACCTAGAATCCCTGCACAGATGTAGCCCATGGCAGTTTAGTGTCAATTCTACTTTTATAGCATTTTATGGTAATAACCTGCCATTTATTTCAAGCTATAAAATATAATGGGACTGACAGACATGCATGCCAATAAGATACCTTCAGAAAAACATTCACATGCATTTTGGCAAAAGAAAAAACAAACAAACAAAAAAACCAACAACAATAAAAACTTAAATGCCTTCTGTTGTAGGTAGATTTTTCTCCTAACCCCAAGCTCCCAGAATAACAATTCATTAGACTGATAATAATTATTTACAAATAACATAGGCCATATAGCTAGGTCCCTCTCTGACTAGCTCATAAATTAAAATAACCCATTATACTAATCTACATTTTGCCACATGACTGGTTACCTATGCTCAGGTACTATGCAGCCTTTATTTTTATATCTTGTGTACTGAATGTACCTGGCACTCTCCCAGGATCTTTTCTGCCTCCCAGATGCTCTGCCTCCTATATCCTCCGTTAGCCATAGGCCATTAGCTTTATTAATTACCAGTGCTATAACCATTCAACACACAAGATATTCCTTCTACAGCATTTTAAAGTAAAGATGGACTAGATTTCAATATATTTGGTAAGTGCTCTTGAAAACTTTCATAAGGTCTTATGGCTACTATATTTTAACTCATTCCTGGTGCACTGTTAACTGCTAGTCATGGCTTCTCAGCCTGTGTCTTGGGTGCCTCCTCTCAGGCCCCTCTAGAGAAAAAAGTTATTCTGACATTTGGGCCTCTCAATTACTTTTGCTTTGGTTTAGGAAAGTGATTTTGCTTTTGGACTAATCATTATTAGATGTAGTAAAAGAAATTCCTAGGTAGCAGGGCCTAGATTTTGCTTAATTGAATTTGACTAGTCTCAAAAGGTAGCTGATGGAGAAGAAATTCACCATACTTTTCTAACTGAAGACCGTATGAATCTATGTCTTAATTCTTTATTTCCTGAAAGGAACAGAATAAGTCTAAGAGACTGATAAGTCTATCTCACCTGATACATGAAAGATTAAATAAATATAATATGAATATAATTTTGGGAAGGTGAATTATTTTGTGAATAGGAGTTAGCTAGGTTTTGGTTTCTCCAGCTTTATAGTAACTTCAGACTTCTATACTCACTTTCATAAAAAGCCCAGGAGTCCAGTTAAACATGGAAACCTGCCAACAGATTCTGTAATGGAAACCACCTCATTTCATTTTACAGAAATACATTGAAACATAATATTGAAAAACTTCATCTTCTGTTTGACTTCAAAGAAATACTGCCATTCTAATGCAATTGTGGTTACACATTCTTAAGGGACTAATTAGCACACAGCTTTTGCATCGTTCCAGAGGTAACTGGGGAGATTAGAGAGATACGCTTATAATATAATGGTTTGTGCCAAAAAGTAAACTACTAATGAAAGACGTATTTTGTGGCAATATTGTTATAAAATTTTAATAAACAAATATAAAGCAGCAATTAATTTTTATCATCTCAACTATCTCACCTATTTATTCTTTGCCTAATGATTTTGAAAAAACGTATTTCTTTTTATTGATTTTATGTGTGTTTGTGTGAGTTTTGCCTGAATGTATGTATGTGTACATGCATACCTGGTATCTGTGGAGGTCATGAAAAGCTGTATAAACCCCCTTGATACTGGTAATACAGGTGGTTGTGAGCCACCATGTGGGAGCTGGACGTCAAACCATGCCCTGTGGAGTGGCACCCAGTGCTTTTAATGGCGCCCAGTGCTTTTAATGGCACCCATTGCTTTTAATAGCAGTGCCTTCTCCCCGGGATCTATTAGAAAATTCTCCCCGTGGTTTTTAATTCCTTTTTTAAAAATCATGGTTTCATTGAAAGCTATTGTTTTTAAGTGGTTTTCTTATTTTGTGGACTTTAATATATTTTTTGCTTACCTTGAGTATGATTGTGGGGGTGGGGTGTATGTGTATGATTGTGTGTATGAGTGTGCATGAGGCTATATGTGTACCGCCAAAGTTGGCCCAAAACTTGTGCCATTGAAAATAATGTCAAGTTAAGTGTAGATCTTCCTGTAGTTAACATTGATTACAAACAAAACTTTTATAGTACAAGTAGAAATAAAACAAATTAATAAAATAAATTTATGTCCAGCATAAGTAAAAGGGGCTCACTTATCTGCCCCTTTATTACATGTTGTGTCCAAAATCTTTTATGAGACTCAAATGACAGATTAAATGCTTGCCTTAACAAGCCTGACAAAATGAATTCAGCCTTTGTCACCCACACTTTGGGGCAAAAAAACTGATTCTACAACGTTATAACCTGACAGCCACTTGTATGTTATACACATATACAGCTCCACTCAAGTCTCTTGCTTTCTCTTACTCACATAAATAATAATAATAATAACAATAACAATGATAAAATTTGGAGATATTTTATGGATCATCTTTCTCCAAAATTTATTTTCCCTGAAGAATATAGCAGGATTAATGGGGATACCCACCAACTTGCACATTTTCGTAGAAACACGCATAAAACTGAAAAAAGTAAAACTTCATGAAATATAAAGCCACAGTATCAGTCAGATGGCTGAATGTATCAACATCCTTGAGGCCAAGGCTGTGATTTCAGTTCCAGCACAGGGACTTACAGGTGGAAGCAGATAGCTGACGCCCACAAGCTGTCCTATGACCTGAGTATGCAAACACTGACCAGCCCCCAAAGAGAGAGGACAGTGGGAGAGATAGAGATGAACATAATAAATAAAAAGTTAAACATGAAGCTAGTTATTACACATATTTAAAACCATGTTGGAAGAAGCTGTAACACATGATAGAAGAAAGCAGGCCAGGGATCAGTAGAAAATATGATTTTTCTCCAGATGCAGGATCATTAGGTTCTCCTGTTGTTGGTGAAAGGGAAGGGGAAGTTCAAACTCTCACTTTTTCTATTTATTTACATCTCAGAGTAAATCTGGAATTTTCATCCTAACTTTTTCTATTTATTAACTCTATAGTTCTTAAAAGTTTTCAGTGAATATTAACTGAGAGATATTTCATGCCGACTTAAAGTATAATTTGCCTTTTCAATGAGATGTGAGCGGGAGCTCTGAAAGTAAAACCAGTAACTAATGTGGACAAAAACAAACAAACAAACAAACAAAAAACAGTCTAACTACTTCAGTCATGCTGTTGCTACTAAGGAAATTTTAGAAATCTGCTACCCATGAAGTATATGTGAGCTATCTATAGCCCTACAACATTACAAACAGAGAGAAGAGGATGAGATACTCAGCTATTATCTATAGACTCGCTCTCTCTCCCTATCTCTCTCTGTGTTGTATATGTGTGGATGAATGGATGGTTGCAATGCCTAAGTACTGGCTTGGGTAAACCTATATATATATATATATATATATATATATATATATATATATATATATATATATATATATATATATATTTGATAAAATTATATATATGTATGATAAAATATCATTAATATTTATTTTATTAATTTGTTTTATTTCTACTTGCACTATAAAAGTTTTGTTTGTAATCAATGTTAACTGTAGGAAGATCTACATTTAACTTGACATTATTTTCAATGGCACATATATATATATATACACATATACATACATATATACACATATGTATATATGTATACATACACGTATATATACATATATAAGTATATATATGTATATGATATATATCATACATTTATAAATGATATTATTTATACATGATACTATTGCTTTTGAAAGCAGGAATTTCATCTCAAACTACTGGATGCTAAAATATTTTTTTCAGGAAATAATGTTACAATCTACTTTGAATACAAAATGCAACAGCACAAATAACCATTTTAAGACATTATTTCATCTATTAACTTTTCATAAATTAACCAAGATGCTGAAAAATCCCATAAAACTATAGATTTATCATATCTCTAATATGCCATACATGATGAACATATGTGTGTGCATGAATGTAGACATAGTTTGAAATTGAAGTCATAAGGACACATATCAAATGATATATTGAGATAAAAATTTTCATGCAGTAGAGTCCACTGACTTTGTTACAATTTATTTATCATTTTCCCCAATAGAACTTTGCTTTCCGAGGGTTCTTCACGAATTTTTTGTCCAACTCCAGTGAGCTAAAACGTGTGTGGGGACAGGTTGTTTACACACTGAAAATCCACTTTCAGTAAGTTGGAAATGTGGTTGATAATAGGTTGTTTGTGATTTGCAAATTTGCTCAGTGAGCTGAAAATTTGTCAGATAATGGGATGTTTATGAATTCTAAATCAATAATCAGTGAGCTGGAACTATGTAGATAATGGGCTGCATATGAGTTGTAAATCTATTCCTGGTGAACTGAAAGCATCTTAGATAATGGCTTGCACTAAATCCAGTTGAGTAGCTGGAAACATAGTAGGCGG
Organism: Psammomys obesus; assembly: GCF_907164565.1. Taxonomy (NCBI): domain Eukaryota; kingdom Metazoa; phylum Chordata; class Mammalia; order Rodentia; family Muridae; genus Psammomys; species Psammomys obesus. The sequence continues at coordinate 41,467,272 of NW_026585895.1, read as the reverse complement.
GGCTTGCTCCTGGGGCATAAATCTGTTCTGTGTGTGTGTGTATGTGTGTGCATGTGTGGGTGACTTGAACGCTAATTAAATAAAGGAGTCTTTACATGTTATTAATCTGTTTACGATGAGGATGCAAACTGCTGGAATAATGGGCTCATTATAGAAGATCCCACTTTATTATCTGGAAACATTTCATCTAACAGATTAGATATGAGTAGTGGATCTATGTTCTGTGACTTAGATATATGAAATGCTACTACGCTGTTTACTGAAGTATTGTAGCTTTAAACTGTTTTCAGTGTGTTCTCTGCTGCATTATGGTTAATGAAGTGGAAAGTCACTGAAGGCCTGTTTTCATTAATGTGGTACCAGACTGTCTTGGAAGTACATTAGGCTTTGCTATTTTTCAAGTCATCAATTTCTTCTTCTAGTCCAACAATGCTATAGACTTTGGAAACCATCAGTATGATTTCCACACAAACACTTGTCATCTAATGGAATTCTCAACACTGTAGGACAGAATAATGTTTAGGTTGGCCTAGGAGACCAGAACAGACACTTGAGTCTCACCTTCTCAGATGAGAAGATGGCATAGATGAGTGTAAACTATTAGAATATTTTTGCATTCTTTTAGAAGACATTTTACACTGATACTTTGAGAATTGTGTGCCTACAATACACTTTTATTCTATCCATGCACACTTCCCCTCTGACTTCTTGGTGACATCATACCATGTCTCTCCCTCCCAACAGTACATCCTTCTTTTAGTGAATGTCAATGAACCTACTCATACTGGCAGCAGTAATGTGTGTTTACCTAATGTGTGCTGGCAGGTGTGATGAAACTGTGTTAAGGTTTAGATTCATAACAAATTTCTCTCTAGCTATGGGACAGAGTTAAAAGAGCATTAAAATTAGATTATTTGCTAATAAACTGACATATAATCACCTGTCCAAATCTTAAAATAAATTTACTGTCAATGATTTTACACATTTTGAGAATTATTTCAATTTTCAAGTTATATTGCTATAAGTAAATATAAAGCTAATGCCTCTTGTGAAAAACCTACACATTCAGCTTCTAAAGCAATTCCTAATAGAATTCATCACTTTTATCATGCTTATAAATGATATACTTATATTGCACTTCTTTTAAATTTAGAAAATTATTTTTATTATTATATGTTAATTAAAGTTAAATAAGATTATTGTTCTGTGATTATTTTTAGAACAGTATACTTTATTTTTCTGAATTAAATACTATTTTTAAAATACTTAATTTATCACGCACCTGTCTTTAATTTTTTAAAAATACTTCATTAGTTAATAACAAAGTGGATGACTACACTTTACATAATATATTCAAACAATCTTTGTCCTGAAGAGTTCCTGTTCATGACACCCAAATTCCTTCCTTTATTTCAGCCAGAGATTTTCTAAGCCTGATCAGTGATAAACTTCTTTTGACAATTTTGGCCCGCTAATGTGCTTTATGAGATTCTGTTGCAGCATATTTGATCACATTGTGAATGCCAAGATTGTGTTGTTTACTGAAAAACAAAAACAACTATTTCTAGTTTTGGTATGGCTCAGCCCTAGCACACACCTAGAATCCAAGAACTTTCTACTTGAATACTGTAACCCGGATGAAATAAAGTCAGCCATAGGTTAAGAGGAGGAACAAGCAACCAGTTGACAGAGAATTAACATAAGAAAATCTCACAGAGTAAAAAGAAGTCAGAAGGACAGACAGAGAGACACACAGGAAGTAGAAGGAACAGACATTCAGTTTAACGGTTTTCTTGAAGGTGCAAACCTCTTTGGGGACTTTGGCTAAGGAGGAAAGTCAGCAGGGAGATTTTTCTCTCTTTCTGAGCTAGAAGGCTTTGACTCCAACATCTAGCTCCCAAGTCTTCACTGGCAAAATGTGTGGGTAGTGGGGGGGGTTCCCCTTCTTTGAGGAGTAAGGGATGGAGCACAGGGAAAATAAGAAGAAGAGTGGGACCAGGAGGAGAGGAGGGAAGAGGCAATGACCGGGATAAAATAATCAATAAATAAAAATTAAAATTGAACAAACAAACAAGACAAAACAAAACAAATAAAGCAACAACAACAAAAAAGATTTCCTTTCACCCTAAAGGCTGTCTCTTCTATTTATTTACTACATGTACATTCTATTGTAACTCTTTAATAATATAATGAAATTTAAAAACTGTTGAATATACATGTCTAAAATGTCTTTGAATTATTTATATTTTATCCAAGGACAGAATGATAAATGTTCTATAGCTAAATCTTTTGAAAGCAGTGTTTCACTAATGTTTACAACTCTAATTTGGGTCTGGGAAATGGCTGGGGAAAACACATGCCTTAGGAAGCCAAAGCAAGATGACTATGTGTTCCAGATAGTTTGGTCTACATAATAAATACAATTTTAGTTCAAGCCAGGCTATGCTTCCGGTGACAGGACTGGATTTCATTCAATTGAATTGTTAGCCAACAGAGTCCTATGGAAATACTCAGACAGCCCAGGCTGTTGCTAAGGCAAAGGGTGGTTTTATGCAAACTGACAGCCTAGCCCCATTTTGTTGAGGACAACAGCCAAAGAACTCATTGATCTCAGAGAAGTCAAGCTGATGCCTTTGTGCCTTTACCCCTACATTCTTGTCTCTTTGGTGCAGGAAGTTACTCTGCAGGCTACCGAAAGTGAAATGTTGACACCAATTCAGCCACAAAGTCTTTGACTTACTTATTTTTTGTCCTGCCTGAAAAATATGCTGGGGCAATGATGGCACAGAACTTGGAGGAGTAGCCAACTAATGTCTGGTTCCATTTCAGGTCCACTCTAAGGGAAGGAACTGATATCTAACACTGCCTTAGTAATCAAGAACCATAGACTAGATAGCCCAGAGACCTAGGGTAAAACCAAACACTACTGATCCCCCACAAAGAAAATCAATGAAATGACTTCAATGATATTCTACTCTATTCAGTGATTAATGCCTTATCTAATCATCATCGTAGAGGCTTCCTTCTACAACAGATGGGAACAGATGCATAGACCTACAACCAGATATTACTTGGAGAAAGAGAGTCTAAATGGGAAGTTGCCATCAAAATTTCTCCTCTTGGAGCTCAGGGAATCCCACAGAAGGATTGTAACAAAAAGTGGGAATGGAGGATACCAGGAAAACAAGGCCTTCCAGTCAATTAAACAACATACATATGAACTCACGAGTCTGAAGCACTAGGCACAGGGCCTACATTGGTCTGCACCAGGTCCTGAGTATATATTACAGGTTAACATTTTTACGGGACTCCTGACTGTCAAAACAAGTAAGTCTCTGGCTACACTGCCTACTCTTCAGAACCCTTTCCTCTTGTTGGATTGATTTGTCCAACCAAGATATGATATTGTTTACTCTATTTTTGTCATGTTTGGTTGTGATCCTTTAGAAGCACAATCTTTTCTAATGAGGGACAAAAAGGGAGTGGATTGGGACAGGAGGAGAGGTCGGGAGAAAGAGGAGGAGGGCAATGAGGAGAATGACGATGAAGATGAAGGTGAGGACAAGGATGAGGAGGAGGGGAAGCTATAGCCAAGATCAAATGTCTGAGAAAAGAATCTATATTCAATACAAGAAAAAACATGAAAAACACGAGGACTAAAAATATAACACTTTAGCATAATGCCTGGCATTATAATATATATAGTAATTATTACAAATATCATATATTAATATTAGTAGAATTAAATAATTGATGATACAAAATGAAATAATAAAAGTAAAAAACATTGTGTCTGTACAATTTTAAGAGAAATAATAATGTCTCATTGTAATAATTTTAACATTAGATGAATAAAATAACAAATTTTCAAAATATATTTAATATAATACTGAAAATCATTTAAAGAGTGATTTCATTTGAATTTAAAGTAGAATCAAAGAGTTACTAGACCCCCTGCTCAGATGTAGCCCATAGACAGCTCAGTCTCCATGTGGATTCCCTAGTATGAGGAGCAGAGATAGTCTCTGACATGAACTCAGTTGCATGCTCCTTCACTTCTCCCTGCTGGGGTGACCTAGCCAGCCTATAGAGGAAGAGGATCCAGGTAGTCCTGATGGGACCTTCTAGGCTAGGGTAAGACTGATAGGGAGAAGGACTTCCCCTATCAGTAGACTAGGGGAGACAGATATGGGAGGTGGAGGAACTGGGAAGAGAGGAGAGATGAGAGGGGCCTACAACTAGGATACAAAGTGAACAAATTTTGAATAATAAAAAATAAAAGGAAAATAAAGAATTATTATTTTATAGTTCTGTGAGGATTTTTTTCATGCATTTACTTATGTAACTGTCATGATATCATGATATGACTCCCTCTTGAAAATTCTCTTACGTTGTATCTTGATGGTCCCATCTTTCCTTGACCTTGGCTACTGATTTCAATGAATGATTTTCCTCCCTGTATGTTTACCCTTTTAAGACTATATTATTGATTGATGCTTTTAGAGCCTGTGCTGTTGGTGTTCTGTTCAGGAACTTGTCTTCTGTGCCAATGAGTTCAAGGCTCTTCCCCACTTTTTCTTCTAACAGGTTAAGTGTGTCTGGTTTCATATTGAGGTCTTTGATACACTTGGACTTTAGTTTTGTGCAGGGTGATAAGTATGGATCTATTTATATTTTTCTACATGTAGACATTCAGTTAGATGAGCACCATTTGTTGAAGATGCTATCTTTTTTCCACTGTATGGTTTTGGCATCTTTGTCAAACAAAAATCAGATGTCCATAAGTGTGTGGTTTTATTTCTGGGTCTTCTATCTGATTCCATTGATATACCATTCTGTTTCTGTGGCAGTACCATGCAATTTTTATTACTGTTGCTCTGTAGTAGAGCTTGAAATCAGGGATGGAGATACCTCCAGAAGATCTTTTATTGTAGAGGATTGTTTTAGCAATTCTGGGTTTCTTGTTATTCTATATGAAGTTGAGAATTTTTCTTTCAAGGTCTGTAAAGAATTGTGTTGGTAATTTGATGGGAATCACATTGAATCTGTAAACTGCTTTTGGTAAGATAGCAATTTTTACTATGTTAATCCTGTCAAGCCATGAACATGGAAGATCTTTCCATCTTCTGATATCTTCTTCTAATTCTTTCTGCAGAGACTTGAAATTTTTTTTTCATACAAGTCTTTGACTTGTTTGATTAGGGTCACACCAAGATACTTTATGTCCTTTGTGGCTATTGTGAAGGTGTTGTTTCCCTGATTTTTTTCTCAGCCCTTTTGTCTTTTCTATAATGGAGGACTACTGATTTTTTTTTTTTTGAGATAATTTTGTATCCAGACACTTTGCTGAAGGTGATTATCAGGTGTAGGAATTCCCTGGTAGAATTTTTGGGGTACTAAGGTATACTATCATATCATTTCCAAATAGTGATACTTTGACTTGTTCCTTTGCAATTTATATCCCCTTGATCTACTTTAATTGTCTTATTGCTCTAGCAAGTACCTCAAGAACTATGTTGAAGAGATATGGAGAGAGTGGGCAGCCTTGTCACTAATTTCAGTGTGATTGCTTTAAGTTTCTCTCCATTTAGTTTTATGTTGGCTATAGGTTTGCTTTATCTTGCCTTTACTATGTTTAGGTATTTGCCTCATATTCCTGATCTCTCCAAGACTTTAAACATGAATGGGTATTGGATTTTGTCAAATGCTTTTTCATCACCTAAGGAAATTATTATGTGCTTTTTTTTTCTTTCAGTTTGTTAATATGGTGGATCACATTGATGGATTTCCATTTATTGAACTACCCCTGCATGCCTGGGATGAAGCCTACTTGGTCATAGTAGATGATATCTTTGATGTGTTCTTGTATTCGGTTTGCAAGTATTCTGTTGAGTATTTTTACATCAAGTACTGGGAGGAATGACTAGAGTTGGGGGGGAGAATTGAGTTGGAGGGACAAGATGGAAACCTAGTGCAGTGGAAAACCCATGGGATCTGTAGGAGTAATCCTAGCAAAGACTCCTAATAATGAGAGAAATGGAAACTGAACAACTCAACTTCTGTAACCAGGCAAAGCCTCATGAAACCTTCAAGGTAATGTTTATTCTGCTTTCAGAGTACTCTGGGAAGGAACTCTAGCAGAATCATCATCAAAGAGACCAGAGAGACCTCAACCAGCTTCTAATGGGAGCAGATGCAAAGTCCCACAGCCAAACACTAGGTGTAGCTCAGGAATTCTACATAGGAGGGTGCGGAAAGGATCAGAAGAACCAGAATGGGCAGGGACATCACAAGAACATGGCCACAGAATCAACTGACCAGGATGCATGAGGATTTGCAGAGATGAGGGAGCCTGTAGGGGTCTGACTTAAGTCCTCTCCGTATATGTTACAGCTGAGTAGGTTGGTGTTCTTGTGGGAATCCTAATAAAAGCGAGCTAGGGCTGTCCCTGACTCTTTTGCCTACTTGTGAGATCCTTTCCCAATGTCTGGGTTGCACAGTACAGCCTTGATGTGATGGTATGTGTGTGATTTTACGGTAGCATTACGCCATGTTTAGTTAAAGTCTCTGGGAAACCTGCTCTTTTTCTGAGGGAAATAGAGGTAGGTGGATATGGGGAGAAGAGAGATGAAAGAAGAGGTTGGGGAGAGGGGAGGAGGGGAAACTTCAGTATGAATGCAGTATATGATAGAATTAAAAAATATAAATGGAATTATTTATAAATTATAAATGGAATTTCAAAAATATCATGTCCTCTTTCTCTTTAATTACTCTTATGTGTGTGTCCATATCCTTGTCTGTGTCCATGTCCCGTGTGTATGTGTGTGCTGTATTCATAAATGCATTAAAAGTAACTTGCAACATTCATACAATGTTCCATGTATGCATAGCTTTTCAGGGCTGATCATTTGGTATTGGAAAACTAATTGCTGTGTAAAAGTTATTTTCTCCCTTTTCTTGCTCTTATTTTATATGCAGAGCTTATTTCTCCTGGAGAATGTGTCCCTTAAATCTCAGTGTTCGCTTATATTTTATAACTTCTTTGTTGTGTATTAGATGTATAAATTGACTTTTATGTATTGCTCATTTTTTACTTATTTCTATTCAGATTTTTTGTTTATAAATATTTTCACAGATTCCCATTTTAATTTTTTAAAATTCAATTGAATATATTTAATTACTATTACATAATCTATTTCAAAAAAATTATAGTTCACCTGGAATCATTTTGCATGGATCAACATAACAATGCATCGATTTCAGTGTCTTTGTTATATAGGCAATTGCCTTTGGTGGCCTATCCATTTTTATATCTGCTATTTTTCTCTGGCTGGCTGGTTTTAGTTTCTTTATAACACTTGAGTCATTTCTTAATAATCTGGTGACCTACTGTCTGCCTTCACACTTAATTGGGATTTATTAACTAGATAATTACAAGTTATGTGTTAAATGTGTAGTCAGGGAAGTTGGCTGGCATTCCATGGGGGCTCTCACACAGAGAAGTTTCTTTTCTTCTCTAGGAAATGTCCCTGACATTTCTCATCCTAGTTTCTGAACTCTTAAGTTATTTACCACAAAATCCATTTTCTCTTTGCTTTGTTCTTTATTATGGTCCACAGTTACACCTGTCAGCGCAGTCAGAGATTTTTGCCAAACAAATCCTGTTGATACTGATTAAGAAATTTAAAATGTCAAGTCAGTGTTGATGCGTTAGCCGTCTTTTCAGGCTAGTATTAGAATGTTTCTCACAGGAGAATTTCAATTGTATCATAGACTTTACCCCATGAGCCCTTAAATTAAATGTTTTATTTTGTAAGTTGCCTTGATTAGGGTGGCTTGTTGTAGCAATAAAGTAACTAAGGCACTCCTTGACTGAAGGCCAGTAAAGAATGCAATGTTTTAAGACTGAAGGTCCCCAAATTAGCTTAAAACTTGCTCGCTGGATTAAATAATTCTGAGCCATAATTATCTGACTATTTATTTAAATCTTATGCCTGAAACAAATTTAAACAATCACATTATTTTATATACATATCATTTCTCATAAGATAGATTCTACATGGTTTAGATTTAAACCAATCCAAGTTTTGAAACATCCAATATTATAAGTTGAAAATATGAGAAACCAATACTGAAATATATTCTCGACTCAAACACTACATAAGAAATATGAATAATTATATTGATTTTTACTTTTATTATGTACTCATGGATATTGTTTTGAGAAGTCAAATGTGATTCTAACAAGAATAAAGCAAATACCTGAAGGCAGTTGTTTTAGTATGACTTAGAAAAAGAAGCTAGATGATTTTAATTTATAACAGAATTAATAAAATGATACAGTCTTTGTTTATGTTAATGAGCACTAAGGGAATAAATAATCATTGGGGAGAAGCTGTGTTGTCTTGCTCTTAAGTAGACACATTAAAGATAGGCATAATAGTACATATCAGTGAGTGTGTAGGAAAGATCCTGCCTCAAAAACCAAGGTGGAGAGAGATACAGGAAGATACCAGACACCAACCTCTGGCCACCAGAGATGCTTGCACAGGTGAGTATACCCCTTCATGTGTATTGATATTCATCCAACACAAATATGTGGAAGCATTCTCACATACAAAGCAATAAATTCCAGTTCTCAGGTATTTCTACATTGTGTATGTAAATGTTATTTCCTGAGTAATATAACTAGGAATGGCTCCTAATGACATTTTGTTATGCCCAGAGATCGGTGTCTCCCTAAGCCATGATCAGAGAAACTTCCTCTTTCAGTAGATGTGAACAAATACAGAGACTAACAACCGGGCAATGTGCAGAGAATGGGAGACCATGGAACACTCGGTTCTAAGTGGAATGTCTCCATCGCATCCTCTTCTCACAGTTTAGAGAGCTATACAGAAGAGGAGAGAGAAAGACTGTAAGAGACAGGAAGGATGGATGACACCAAGGAAACTATGGCTTCCAAACACATCAGAAGTAAGCTACCTGTGAATTCAAAGACACAGTGGTATCATGCACAGGGCCTCTACAGGTTCAAGCCAGATGGAGTCATAGCACTGAGAGTGCAAACTGGACATGAGCCCACATTACTAACCAAGAAGATAACTACAACTGTCAACAGCTCTTAAAGAAAGAACTCATTTTCCCCAATGGAGTTTCACTGGGTACATAAGTAACAATTAAGGACAGACCCCTTGCCCAGCAGCAGCTGGCCAACACAAAACAAACTCAACAGTGATTCTGATTCACACTGCTTTGTTTGGGTGCATTACAAAAAATTTACTAGTATTTTGTTTATATGTCATAGTTTCCAATATTTTGGGGTTGGAGGCTTTATGTGTATGTGTTTGTATGTCTGTCTGTTTGTCTATTTGACTCCATATGGGAGTTTTGTTGTTATTTTATCATATATGTATCATGTAAATGTTAATATAGAACATTTCATATGGTGAGTTGGCACTACTGTAGACACACAAGTTCCACTGCCTTCCTAAAATTGAGATTGCTTTCAGAAAGTCAGTACATTTCTTAATGAATGCCATACATAAATATGCCCACTTTTTTTCTTTCAAAAAAGAAAGAAAACATACAGTTGGATATAGTGGAAGGTGGGAAGGATCTAGGTAAAAAAAAATGCAGGAGGAGAAACTTAAAGTAAAAGAAATAAATGTGGTAAAACAAAGGACAAAATATGTTTTCATAATAAATATTATGTTATAATATGTAATATAAAAATACAATACAACCCAATATAATATGGAAAAATATGTAAAACCATTCTTATAGGAATGGGATGGAAAAGTAATTGGAAGGGATAGTAAGCAAAGGTGAAAGAAATGAATTAATTAAAATGAATAAGTTAATATCTAACTATGGACAGAGGAAGATGAGGGCATGTTGTTACAAATGTAGAAAGCACAGCCAACGAGGTGTGGCCAAATTACCAGAATTTTTATAATTTCATGTTTGCTATTAATAAAGACAGCCTTGTAGGAATGAAGTGTCATTTTTCTTTAAAATGAATATAAAGTTTTGAACAAACAGAATTTAAAAAGAAAGCTTCTGAAAATTTCACAATATTCCCCACAGCAAACTGTTTCTACCGTGGCAGTGAGAATCAGTTTGAAATTTGTGAACTTTCCCTCAGGTCTAAAATGCTGATTCCCCGGAGGTAACTCATATTCCTGTTGAGAGAAATTCAGAAACAGGTTTATACACATAGCAAGAAAACTGCCAATAGTAGTTATTTTAGAGATATGGCTGAGAATGCCTTGGACTGCAAAGGAGTTGTTAATAGAAGAATTAGAGGCTGGCAACTTTGATCAAATACGGGCCTTTTACGTTGTGGGTATCTGACCGACAAATGAGTGCAGGGGAGTCGTTATGAAGTGTACTGGCTTTATGAAAGCAATTTCCATTTCAGGCAGCCAGTGGATCGTGTGTGTCTACAGTAGCGCCAGTTCACTGAGTTAAATATTATACTGTACAAAGGAATAGCTAAACATTCTCATGCAAGTGCTCATTATCATTTTTATATTTATTTCCTGAGATAGAGGAAACCCCAGAAGAGCTTTTATCAAGATGTTACAAAAATTTAGTTGAACATATTGCAAAGTAATATAGACGGGCCTTCTGGAAACGTGACAGCTCAGTGGGCAAGATCCCAGTGTACCTGACAGAAGCATTGTAATGTATGTCACTCAAAGAAAGGGCCATGGACAATGTGCAAATTTTTTCTTGAAAAATCATCCAGTGTCTGTAATGTCCTCCACTGTACAATTTTGGTACGATTTTCTCGTTGCTATTCATCCAGAATGAGAAAAAATAAGGGGTTCCCAATTCTCCCCAAATAGAGCACTACCTAGGAATTGAGACCAGTTATCCAAAGAGCTCCCTTCAAATCTTTCTCCTTTGCATTACACCACCAACAACACAAGAGATAAAGAATTCGTGAAGGGAATAAACACAGAAAATATTGAATCTCCATTGAAAATAATATCAGTGTGTATGTTAACTTCACAAAGTCACCCTTCTTAACCTTGCTATAAAATGTTAGAACTCTTGTTTTTCTTCAGATAATAGGTGAACCAATGTGCTGATTGCCTCACAACATAGGGAGATAACATGGGGGCGGGGGGAGATGGATGAATCTTGCTGTCTACGCTCAAACTAGAAAAAAAATACATTATTTAAAAAACATTATATTTAAATTTTAGCACTTTGTGATATATTCTCTGAATGGTCTAATCATCAGTGGCTTTCAACAAACAGAAAAGTACTAGAAAAAAAACAACTCTGATACTTAGAATGTCTGTATCTCGAAAAGATTAATCCTTCCAAGCGGGCGAAACACAACAGCACGCTGCTGCTTCCTTTTTATCATAATTTCCATGCAGTACATGCAAATTTCAGAAACAATTGCTTTTAGACTTAAAAATCCAAATCACAGCTGACAGATAAGAATCAATATTTTCCCTCTTAGCTACAGAGATTTCAGAGCCTTGGAATCAACACTGGATTAATCATTTCAACTATCATTGTGTAGCATGAAAGGAGCATGCAAGTTGATTTACAAACACTCTCTTGAGGGAAGGTCAGGCTATGACATAAGCTTACCACACTGAAATGAAAGAGCTTCCGTTGGGCATTATTTTTATGCACAGAAAATTTAACCAACTTGTCAAATCTTCCTCTTCCCTTGACATTTACAATAGCATAAATATGTGATGACTGAGGACTCATTCAATTTTAATGACTTCAGAAGGAACTGTCTCAAAGAAATCTAGTTTTATAATTCATACTGCAAAATAGTTTTAAATTTCTCCGAGAGAGCCACCATGTTTCTCCAATGAAGACTGAAAGGAACTCAGCAAACAGCCATGATAATTATAACTGTGATAACATTTCTGCCTCATCAAGTTAAAACTTCTGATAAATGATAAAACATTTTCATAAACGTGTCAAAATCTTCCTCCTTTTCCCACAGCATATGTTAGCGGGCCCCTGGGCCCAACGTCTTTCTTCAGAACACTGGAACATTACTCACCACAGCAGTGTCTCACAGTAACTAATTAATATATTTCAGTTTCAAAGCATCGTAAGGCCAGCCGTGAGAATAGAGGCGTTATAGGCTGGCTACATATGCATAATATTAATTTCCCTGAACAGCAATACAACAAAACATACCTGTGGACTGTGGGATCTAAAGCCTATGCTGGGTTTTTATAAGGGGACTCAAGAGTTGCTGTGTTTTCATGACTAGTATATAATCTAGTAAAGATGAGCCTTCCATCACCTGTCTGCTGGCAGTTTGAACTACAGTTTTTTTTTTCCTTTAAGTTTTGGAGATGTGCACTTTAGGGTGACATTCTCCAGCTTCCCATTTCTAAAGAGTTATTTTTAAAGTAAATATCTTTTAGAGTTATCCATTCTTACACACACAGAGATACCCATTAACACACATTTTCAGACAGGATAGAGGATGTCCAAATAATTAGAGATGCTTCTTATAGAAGACCTTGATTGTTAATTCATGATAAATACTGAATCTTTTCTACTGTGTATAATTCAGTTATAAACCAAGAAATAAGTGAATAAAAAAAGTGAAAATGTTGCATACAGCAATTAATATTTTTGTATTACATAAAAGATGATAAGGAATATGTTTATGTACCAATTTCACATTCAGTCATTATGAAGTTTATTCCAGAACCCTAAGGACATTAAAAAAAAACAAAATTTACAGGTGTAATGGAATGGTGCTATAATTCCAGCCCTTAGAAAGATGGGACAGGAAGATAGAATTTAAGGCATCTGGAAAACAAAATGGCACTCTGTGTCAAAAGAAAGAGAAAGTTTTGGATAGGTATCTAAATAAAGATGTGGATTTTGAAAATGCAAATGTTGAAAAAAACTAAAGAAGAGAATTTGAAGTTCTGCCATCAAAGACACTTCTTGTGTCAGCTCAATGACTCATGTAAAGTCAGTGTTCAGTCCAAGGCCTCCCGCAGTGGTGGCAGGTCATGATGTAAGAAATTGCTAGATCTCTGGTGATATGGGAGGGTTTGGAAGGAGGAAAAGGAAGGAGGAAATGATGTAACTATAATTGAAAAAGATTATATATATATATATATATATATATATATATATATATATATATATATGACAGAATGTATTCATTATCATATTTCCTAAAGAAACTTGGGTTCTAAAGCAGCTGGTAAGTTGAAAATGAAGAATTAAATACAATGCTTTAGATTGCTGTAATTTGAAAAGCATCTGTTTCCCATGAAATGACAGAAAGACGAGTGCTGTTCCTATTTCTCCATGTGTGGGCAAAACAAGTAACCACTACACATTACTTGAATAATAAAGAAATTTTCTTTGAAGACTCTACCTGGCTGAAAACTAGCCAAGTTACCTACTCTTAGCTAGGATTATTTTGCCCTGAAGTCATCCTATCCAAAGCCCATTTCTGCAACTTCAGGCAACAGAGTTAAACCATTTACTTTTCAATCCCCTGAAAAAAGAAACAAACAAATTTATGCACGTGATTTTTTAGATAAGGTCTCAAGACAGAATGATTGTTAATTATGTTGCCTTTTCTCCATGTTTCTTGTATAATATTATTAGATGTACTTTAAAATAGTGATGGTTTTTCATACAATTTCTCTGGTGCAGAGAGTACTGCAACTTTGGTCTATTTTCTGTTTTGGAAAATCCATTAGCTTTGTTTAAATACCTTTCAGAAACCATCTGTTCCTTTTCCTTATACTCCATAACCTCATTTCTTACATAGACTGTTTAGCTCATACAATTCACCTAAAATCCTGCAGGTTTGACTGACTTTAAGAACTGAAACAGTTTCAACATTCTCTCAAAGTAATGCTTTGTAGTATCTATATTACATTAATTATATTATGATCTGTTTATCTGTTATTAGATGCATGCCATAGTATATTCCAATATTTCAGCAACTTTGTACACATGAAATATTTGTCCTCCCGAAACTCTTATTTTTACATGAAGGACTTCTTGCAAAAAAAAAAAAAATCATGATGGAAATTAATCAAAATCCCCACATCATCTTTTGTCCTTTATATATATTTGCAGACATGCACACATGCTTCTGCTTAAGCATGTTCATGCACATGCACAGCATAGTAACGGAAGGAAACATCTGCATAGCTGCATGCAAGTGTTTCATTTTTCATTCATTAGCAAAATATATATGGTAATTTTTTTCGTTACCATATTGATACTGGCCATCTGTCTCATATAGTGGCCCAAGGAACTATCAAATGAGGTCAAATAAAGGTAATTATTTATAAACCATGAATATTGCCTTTCACACAATAATATAGTGATATATAAATCTCTCTCACACAAAAACACATACATATATGTGCATGTATATGGAAGAATTAATAGCAAGTGACAGGAAGAATTTTCAAATATTTTGTCATAGTTCTAGAAATGATTAATGAGAAAATAGAAGACTTTTAAAAAGGGAAAGAATCAGACACATCAGTAGAGGTACATTAAAGGATTTTGTTCTTATTTCCTTCATGCCTTTCAAAACAATTAAACACAGGACACTGGCCATACCTCAGGTGTGTTAGATCAGACCTGGGAAGAGCAAGGGTGGGAGGACAGAAGGTCTATAGAGAAAAGAAGATGGGGGTTGTCTGTGACAAGCTGGAGACCTAAGTCCAGGGGAACTCAAGCAGAGACTCTTAGTCCCTGAGGACATAGAGACTGAAGAGGGCATCCTCTAACTAGACTAGTCTCCTAGGAGAGAGAGGAGAACATCCACCCTATGGGAATGTGCCAACCGCTGACTCCATGAAGGATACTCTGCTAAGCCTGCAGATAGAAGCCTGTCAGACTTCTACTCCAAGAGACTCTACCCAGCAGTACCTCAGAACAGATGCTGGGACTCACACCCAAACATTGAGTGATGTGTAGGTAGTCTTGTGGAAAAGTGAGATGGTAGAGGAAAAGACCTGGAGGTGACAAGACCTCCACAAGAAAACCAAGAAAGCCAACTAACCAGGGCCCAGAGGAGCTTGCTGAAGTGGAAGCATTAACCAAGAACCATGCCTGAACTGGACCTAGGGCCCCCAAGGTGGACAGGTTAGGCTTCATGTGGGTCCTCAAGTAAGGAAAGTAGAGACTGCATTGGACATTGACCTATGTCTTAGTTTTCCCTGTGGTGGGATTGCCTTGCCAGGCCACAGGGGAAGAAGAAATGCTCATCCTGATACAACTTGATGAGCTGGGGTGAATGAGAAATGGAGCTCCCCTTTTTTGAGAAATAGATGAGGGGGAAAGGGGAAGGGATGGAGGATAGGACTGGGAGGGGAGGAGGGATGAAGCCCAACTCAAACCATGCTCATTTTTTTTTTTTTTTTTTAGAGGGAAACAGCTCATTTTCCCCTGGTTCACATGCAAGACAAGGTGACAATAATCCACTGGCACCGTGTTAATTAACCCTCTTATACACTGTGAATTAATGTCACTTCTCAACCAAACTCTCAGCAGAGATTCAGGTACATTGCATCACAACAGATGAGGTGATTTGAATCCAGATACCACTGATGCCAAAGCTCACAGTTTCAACTGAAACAGGATGTGGATTTGTCTCAGGAACTGATAGAGCCAACACAGAAAGAGGAAGGGATACAGAAAATCAGGGATACCAAGTTTGTTGGATAGTGAGTTATGTGAAAGCAATGAGCAAGAAGTGTATTATTTGTGCATTATAAATATGATTTTAACACAAACTTAAAATTCACTTCCTCAATTTTTCTGACATTCCTGATTTTTGTGGCACTTGACATAGTCCACATATGTATAAACTTGAACTGTGTGGAGCAAACTCACAGGGAATAAGACTGCTGAATCAGAACATTCAGCATTTTTGCCCAAAATCCTCATTAGTGATGAGTATCAAAGAAAGGAAGCTGTTTGATTTGTGGCCTCTAATTTCAAAACCAGAAAGTTTCCCCAGTCTTATTACATCACAAATTGTATCATTTAAAATATGCCAAGTAAAAATATCTAATTAGTACTAAATTTTAAATCCCTATAATATAATGCTATATTTTAAATTCTTAAGGGGCTAGAGAGACTGATCAATGATTAGAAGCACTGGCTGCTCATCCAGAAGACCCAGGTTTGACTGCCAGCACCCACGTGGCTGGTCATAAACATCTGTAACTTCTCTTCCAGCTGGTGCCCTCTTCTGGCCTTTGCTGGTACCATGCGTTCACATGCTGTGCAGACACTCTGCAGGTGAGAAAACACTAACTACATAAAATAAAAATACATACATTTCTAAATGCTCAAATGTATTTGGGAATAAATGAAATAAAAACAACAAAGGAATAAATAAATGAAAATTATATATTAATTCAATCACATCTACAAAGCAAAAGATTACAAATCACATTAGTAAAGACTATCTCATATCACCAAAAATCATAGTTTAGTATTTTTTATAAAAAAAAAAATCCTTCACTGTCTACACCTAATTAAAATCCTTCTGCTAAAGAGATGCAAGAAAAGAAAGAACTTTATTTCTTTAAGATTATGCAACTTTTAATATTTTATTTTAAATGAGACTTTCTAGACTGTGCTTGGTAGATACTAAATATTTGAGAATTGAATTAAATGTGACAAGAGCAAAATGATAATTAAACATTGGAGACTATAGAAATGTAATAATATTTTTGGCTGAAAGTATTATACTACATGACATCTAACTGTGATTCTTTCTGCTCACGGATTAGAAATATTACTTTGCAATAAATCCAGACAATACTTTAGTTTCTAACTACCGTTAAAGCAGTGAGTTTTCCATGGAATTACATTACAAAGCACTTTCAACATAGTTTTGATTAAAATGAACAGTAGCACACAGCATGACTTTATGCCATTGTTTAAGAAAGCATGTGCGCTGGAGGAACAAGACATCTGTGTCAGTATTTCCGTAATCAGAGAAATTTTATCTTAGAGTCGATAAGAAGCGACACAGAGACCCACAAGGATAGAGTTTGAGACTGTGTCGTGCCCAGTCCTAAATGGAATGTCTTCATCAAACCCTTCCTCTCAAGGCTCAGGGATCTATGCAGAAGAGAAGCTGCAAAAACTATAAGAGCCAGAAGTGGTGGACAGCTCTGAGGAAACAATGTTTTCCAGGAACCAGAGAACTGCTACCCGTATGAACGCCCAGAAACTGGGCAGCTTGCGTAAGACCCACAGGGGTTCTAGTCAGATGGTGTCAGTGCAATGAGAGGTAGAGGTTGACAAGAGGTCCCATTCCCAGACAGGAAGCTATTTGCAATTGATACCTGCTGGCAAAGGGAAAATCCGTTTTCTTAAACCACACTATCCAGCAGGCTCCTTTTCCAGGAATAGTTTGAATAACTGTCTCTGTCGCTCTGTCTCTCTCTGTCACCCTGTCTCTCTCTGTCTGTCTCTGTCTCCAAGGATTTGGGGTACACTCATTTTGTTATCCTTTGTCTTGTTTTTAGGTTGTTTTGATTTTCATTTTTGTGTTTTGTTGATTTTGAAAGAGAGAGAGAAATGGAGAAGCATAAAATTGAGTGGGTAGGCAGGTGGGGAGGATCTGGGATGATCTGGAGGAGTAAACACATGATAGAAAGTGTAGCAGAAAGCCACCTAGAGCGGTCTTTTTTAAAACTCTATTTTGGGTGTTTAGGCCTCTATCTCCTTTCCACCAACCCCCCAAACTTCAGTAGGAGGAAGAAAGGGTTATAGGGGAGAGGGGGCCCAGACCCCTTTACTTCTTCCCGTCATATAGGGTCAAGGGTTTCTTTTAGGGTTTTATACCAATCTCCGTCAAACACAGACACTGGTAGCAGTCTCCTCCAGTTGCTGCACCCCGAAGCGTTTCTCTCTGTCTGCTCTACACTGCCACACCATCTCTCAAAACCCCTTCATGCTACATGCCAATAATGAACACCCCACATAACGCCTCTCCAGGACACCACCCAGTCTCTTTCCCAGCCTCATAGTTGTACTCTCAGAGTCTTAGAGTATGCCCCTCCTTGCCTCAAATGGAAGGTAGTTACCAGCTGGCAAAGATCACATCCCATATATGACAATTAACAGGTATGGACAAACTATAGACCAACTAAAATCCCACACTTGGGATTAAAACAAAAGCATATTTATATAACATACAAAGAAACCAAAGCTTCCATTACAGGAAATATATTTTATTTTTTGAATTAAAACAAAATGAAAGAAATTAAGTCAACAAAATAGGCCTAACCATCACTATAACTGATATACTTCAAGAACCAAAAACTTAAACACTTAAAGAGAAGGCAAGGTGTGTTTTTACAGGGCAGGGAACTATGAGGATCATTGAGGATGACCGCTGCAAACGCAGAAGCCAGTTCCAAGGAAGAGCAGAAATATTGCCATTCTACTCTTGGATTTTGTTCCCTTTCAGAAGAGTGGAAAAATGAATTATTGTTATAAAGCTAAGAAAAAGAAAAAAAAATCACTTGTCACAGACCATTTACATGTAAGAAAAATACTGCTGCCTTAATGGTACTCTCAGAAAATAAAGTAACCTGGAAATATTAGTAAGGCTAAAGCATTAGTTCTTTTACCTTTGCCAGAGATCATTATCTATCATCAACCCTGGGATGACAGGCAGCTAGCATGCAGCCCTTCATCTTCCTGGCTGGAAGGACCTTCCTTCCTTTTACTCAGCAAGCCTCTGCAATTCTTTTTAAACTAACCCCACAGCTTTCTATTACTAAGTGGTAGATATTTCTGCCACAGAAAATCTCCCCACAACTTTGTAACTTCCAGGACTCCATTCTCTGACTGTCAAAGAATGCACAACTCTTTCTTTTGATGACTATTCCCTGATTGTTCCCCATTTTAGTAATTCACAACAGAGATCAAATTACCCCCAGGGGTATTTACAGCAGCAGTTAACATAGTAATCTACATATCTGTAATGGGTTGGGATATTGAAACAATGGCCAGCAACGAGCCACCTGGAGACCAGAACAATGAAAAGAAAAGGACTATGTTATGTGAAAGATAGCTAATGACTGTTCTAAAGAGTTGGGGAAGACATACTTTTTCCTGTTTGAGATCATTCATGCCTGGGTGGCTGCGGGTATGAGGAAAAGCTAACTGAAAATAAAAATGTGAAGAGAGGATACCAATTAACCAAGCAGAACACAGGCTAAGATACAGCACATTGAACTTTTAAAGGAAATTAGACATTTAATAGAATGGAATTCAGGTATATTATTTTACGAACACGTGTCAGGAAACATGAGATTTCACTTTATTTCATTAAGTGCAAATTACACAGGACAAAAACAAGCTGCATTAGAGACCATGTGAAAATGAATATATTGTTTCTCATGCCCTAGCTTTTAGCTTGGCCATTTGTCTCAAGTATATCATCCTGACAAACTGTGCTGTAGAGACATTGGTGCTAATTTTTCTACTTTTCAATGAACTTCTTTACATTCTGAATATACACTTCCATAGTAAATTAGGTTAAGCATGCCATGATCTTCAAATAAGTTTTAATCAGCTTCTCCACGCATTTGCATAGTTCGTGCCAACCGGATACAGCCTTCTAGGAAATCTCCTTTCTGATATTACTGTGAAACAATGTTTGACTTCTCTCTGAACT
Source organism: Psammomys obesus (assembly GCF_907164565.1). Lineage (NCBI taxonomy): Eukaryota > Metazoa > Chordata > Mammalia > Rodentia > Muridae > Psammomys > Psammomys obesus. The sequence goes on along the minus strand of NW_026585895.1, from coordinate 41,447,573 downwards.
CTGTTCCCTGTTTAACACTGGCAGAAAGGGAAGTGCCTTTTGAATAGAGACTAAATTAACCTCATTTTCCCTCATTACCTATCAGATTAAATGATCAATCAACAGGCACTTCCACAAGATGATTGCTTTTCTAGATGGATGCCATCTTGTCAGCCTAGCAGGCAGGACTGTATTGTATCACATACCTACTCTGAATGTATCTCAATCATATCACCCATCCAAATCTCACAGTTCTGTGAATACAGCAAAACTCAGTATTCTATTGTTATGAAGTTTTCACACATTCATGGGTTAATTATAATTTCTGTTCTTAGGTTACACACGTTTCTATCATCCTGAAGTTTCAAAAGGAGGACGGCGAAATTGCCATATTAAGTATATTAAGCTGTATTGTTTCACTTCATGTTATATTCTACTTTCTGGCAATTACAGGGTGCCTGAATGAAGGTAATTTGTAGTAGAGAGAAGTTTTATTTGTTTTGTTTTGGTGACTTTTTTGGTTTTTAACTCATACATCTGGAAGCTGAAAAGTACATGAGCAAGGGAGCAGTCTCTACTGAATCACAACAGTGTAAAGAGTGGAGTATCAACTAAGCAAGGGAAGAAAAGACAGAACAAAGGACTCCTTGTTTTGTAACACTCCATTCTCACAAAAAAAGTACACTCCCATGATAAAGGTACAATCATTTCCAAAGACCTATTATTTTTCAAAATCCCTACTCCTTCAAAGGTAGCATTGGCAATTGGGTCAGCATGAATTTCAAGTCCAAACCATATGCCAATCATGCTATCGGAATTGCATCGTCACCTTATTTTCTGGGTTTCTATTCATACTATTTCATACTGGCATTCAGTCAAAGATAACTGATTAGTAATCTCTGTTGAGTTTTGAAGATAAAATATCCTCCATTTTGCTCATATTTTGAATATTTAGGGAGATAGTGAGAACAGAACACAGGATCTAACTGGGCACAGGCACCCTCTTGACGCTGCTTGCTTTGGAAGATGAACAGCCTTGGCCACACACCCTGCTTCATGCTGCACTGACTTTCTTTAAGCGCAGGAAGACAGACATGTAATTATGAATGGAAATCATAGGCTGTGCGACAACAGGAAGACCTTTTCCCTAACCTTGCTTCTCTTGACTATTTGATAGGAACAACCAATGTGTGACTGCCACTGTCTAGGCACAGGTGGAGAACAGGACTATGAGAGGGGAATTAGGTGGTTGGTTCTAATAGGAGAAACTCATGCCATCTTAAATGTGTCACTTTGTACTGCCTTTTACTTTTCTAGTTACTTTTGATCTCAGTCGTGCACCTGTTATTACTAGAGCATTAATTCCTCCTGTCAAATAATTCCAAGACATTATAGCAGTTCTTTTATGCATGTAATTCATGTATTTTATTTCAGTAATCTTTGCTGCTTTTATGGGATATTTCTTTTCACTGTCTCCTTGATGCACTACCTTAACTTTTCTAGATTGTTCTGTATTTATTGTCTTATTGAAGAGTTCTTTTAAGAAGTTATTTTCCAGAAGAATCTATGAATGGTGGAGACTGAATGTTCAGATAGTTTTTGAGTGAAGAGATTATTTAACCTGGATACCAGCATTCATATTTTTAGAAAGTGCTTTTGTAATTACCTTGGTTTGACCTTGGCCTTTAAATTGCAGCCATCTCTTTTACAACTGACCAGCTCTGACCCCATTCCTTGGGAAGTTGATGTCACAGTCATTTCTGTCCTCCAGAGCCTCCAGGATTAGTAATTTCCCAAGAGTCAGTGGCCCAGGAAGCAGAAAATGCATAGTGCATCTGTATTTCAACCATATTGCCCCACAGAGCAGTTATCTACGAGGTCTTGATTTAAAGGAACCCTTTTCAAACCCTGACAGCAAGATTATATAGCCAGAGCAGAGTATTCAGACAGCAGAAGTCATAGCTGTTTTTTCAGCTTTCTATTGTTATTATTATTATTATTTAAGAAAAATTCTATCTTGTTTTTCAGATTAGCAGTTTTTTTCTTAATATTCTTGTTAAATGTTGTATCTAGAATTCTGTTTTTCAAGTGAGAGATGGCTTCAAAGTATGCATTTTCAACAATTTGTTTACTAGTAGTTGGGGAGTTGAAACCGTAGTCAGATATATCTATAACCAGCATACACATATATGTATATAAAACATATATATGTGTGTGTATGTATTATATATGAAATAAATATGATATATGTATATTTATAAATGTTACTTACATTTTTCCTTGGCACAGATTTTAACAGGTAACAATATGCATTGCATATTTATCCTCCCATGTCTAAGTATCCATAGAATAGAGTAAGCATTTAATAAAAATACTGAATTGTATTTAATAGCTCTTGGCATGGCTTCTTTAAAGTTTAGATAATAAGTTCTCTGAAAGAGTTGGAAAGTGTGAGGTGAGAGCCTTCTTCCCACCATTTTATGTACTAAACTTAAAGAAAAAATAAAAATCAGTTTGGTTTTTCTAAACAGGTTTTCTCTGTGTTGCCCTGGCTGTCCTGGACTTACTTTGTAGACAAGGGTGGTCTCTAACTCACAGAGATCTGCCTGCCTCTGCCTCCCTGGGTGCCTGTACTTAAAAGCATGCACCCACCACATCCATCTTAAAATGAAAATTCTTAACCTTATTTTGATATGGAGGATGGCTTATGTGATGTGTTTTTTTAATTATTATTATTTTGTTATTGTTTTTGTTGTTTGTTGATTGGTTGGTTGGTTGGTTGGTTTGATGGTTGAGACATATCTTCACTAGGCAGTTTTGGCTAGAATCATCATACAGACCACACTATTCTCAAATTCATAGAGATTTGTCTACTTCTACTGTGCTGTGATAAAAGTCTGGATATCATCTAATATTTTTAAATATATACTGAAGGACATGCAAAATGGCCCAGCAGATAGAGGCCTTCCAGCAAGCCTGATGACTTGAGTTGGATCCCTGAAATATACATCCCAGAAGCAAAAAGTTGGGTCCTGAAAGTTGCACACTGATCTTCATACATATACTGTAGTATGTGAGCTCCCACATGCAGACAAACAAACAAAAACATATGTAAAAACTTTTAAAGCACTGATTCAAATTTTCTGAAATTAGTCATTTTCAAAAAAGATTATGATACACCTAAAATTAAGATAAATTGTTCCATAGCATCCAAGGCTAAATTGCATTTTGTTTTGTTTTGTGTTTTTCTTTTTTGGTTTTTTACCTTTTTTATTTTTTATTATTTTAATTTATTCACTCTGTATCCCAGTTGGAGCCCCCTTCCCTTATCCCCTCCCAATCATATCCTCCCTCCCTCTTCTCCTCTCATACCCCTCCCTCAGTCTACTGATAGATGAGGTCCTCTTCCCCTTCCATCTGACCCTAGCCAATCATGTCTCATGAAGACTAGCTGCATTGTCCTCCTCTGTAGCCTAGCAAGGCTGCTCCCCACTCAGGAGGAGATGATCAAAGAGCCAGCCACTGAGTTCATGTCAGGGACAGCCCTGCTCCCCTTATTAGGGAACACACTTGGACACTGAGCTGCCATAGGTTACATCTCAGCAAGAGGTCTAGGTTATCTTCATGAATAGTCCTTGGTTGGAGTATCAGTCTCAGAAAAGACCACTAGGCCCAGATCTTTTGTTTCTGTGGGTCTCCTTGTGGAGCTCCTGTCCCCTCCACATCTTTCTATTTCCCCCTTATTTCATAAGATTCCTTGCACTCTGCCCAAAATTTGGCTATAAGCCTCAGAATCTGCTTTGATACACTGCTGGGTAGAGTCTTTCAGAGGCCCTCTATGGTAGGCTCCTGTTCTGTTCCCTGTTTTCTCCCTCTTCAGATGTCTATCCAGTTTGCTTTCTGAGTGAGGATTGAGCAACTTCCCTAGGGTCTGCCTTCTTGTTTAGCTTCTTTAGGTTTATAGATTTTAATATGTTTATCCTATATTATATGATTAATATCCACTATTAATATGCCATATGTGTTTTTCTGTTTCTGACTCACCTCACTCAGGATGATCTTTTCCAGTTCCCATCATTTGCCTGCAAATTTCATGATTTCCTTGTTTTTAATTGCTGAGTAATATTCCATTGTGTAAATGTACCGTAAGTTCTGCATCCATTCCTCTGTTGAGGGACATGTGGGTTGTTTCCAGGTTCTGGCTATTAAGTATAAATCTGCTTCGAACATGGTTGAGCAAATATCTTTGTTGTATACTTGAGCATATTTTGGATATGCCTAGGAGTGCTATAGCTGGAATTTAAGATAGCACTCTTACTAATTTTCTGAGAAAACACCAGATTGATTTCCAAAGTGGTTGTACAAAATTCTAGATAGCAATCTTTAACAAATTAGCGATTTCTTGGTGGTAGAATTCGTAAGGAAAATATTTCAAAAATGTTTGTGTAATTTGGGCTCAATATGGACTTAATTCATTATCAAACCAGACCTTAATACATGGACTCATACCTATAACCATATTAATTATTTTTAACAAGATAAGTGTTCTAATATACATAGTAAAAATAATTTACAACAAAATATTCTAACATTCTAGATAATCAACAAATAAAATTATTTGTTATAATAAATCTGGCAATTTATGATTTTTGTGGGATTCCACCTCAGCTTAGCACTTTTCCTGTAAAATTTCCTACTCTATTGCATTGTGTTAGCTGACAATCCACAGAAATACTTTCTACCAGAGACCTATAGTGTCCACATTGGGCTAGGACTCAGGTGGCAATTGTCGGTACCCTTTCTTCCTCCTATTTTGATCTCTCTAGACTTACTCTTTGTCCTGTAGTAGCCTCTTGCAGGGATCTCTCCTCCCACACCACCTCCATTCACTGTGGACTTAGACTCTTGCTGTCCTGGCTAGCTCTTTCATCAATATCCTACTGCAGCTTAACTGCAGGAACCCCTCCTAACACGCTACCTTCATTTTTGGGGAGCACGATCTTTTGGTGTAGATCTAGTTCAGCTTTTTCCCATAGACACTGCCAGTCTTCTCTTTGAGTTCATCTCCATTCTTTTCTGTCAGCTGTCAGTCCACAGAAACTCTTTTTAGCAGTCATCTCCAGTGGACATACTGGGCTGCAACTCAGGTAGGCAATTTTCATTATTCCTTCTGGTACCAGTCCGAGTAGATCTTCCATTTAGCCCCACTCAGCATTTCCTCCTAACTAATCTCTATTATTTCTGTCACTTGTGACCCACAGCAGCACTCTATATCAGGGACCTAACAGCTACCATAGTAGCCTAGAATCAAGAGGGGTCAACAGAAACCTCAGATCCAACTATGCATCTAACAAAGACAGAACCAGATGTCAGCAGAAGAAAGACTGAAACATAATAACTCTAGATGCCTAGATCTCAATGAAAAAAATACACACATGAATAGCCAAAGCAACAAGCTTCCAACGGAACCCATATAGCAATAGCAACGGTAACCATATAGCAATAGGTCCTGAGAAATGCAGTAAGCTGAGGCACAAGACAAGAACTTTAAAACAGCAATTTTGAATATGTGCAAAGCTCTTAAAGATGCTATGAACACATTAAAATACATTTTAAAGAAATAATGAAAATAATTGAAAGCATGACAGTAGACAGTAGAACCAAAAAAATAATAATAAATAAAAATATAAACTGAAATAAAAATTGGAAAAGAAAAATTTATGATGTTAAGCAAAAACTTCAGAGGCAACCCTGACCAACGGATTATAAGGCATGGAATAAAGACTCTCAGATGGTGAAGATGAGGTAGGAGAAATGAATAGCATGTTCAAAAAAAATGTGGCCTCTGAAAATATCTACATACAAAATATTTAGGTTTTCTGTGACCATATGAAAATAAAAAGTAAATTAATAATAGGGTTAAAGAAAGAGAAAGAAATCCAGATCAAAGAATTTTTAAAAAAATGCTTCATAGACTCATAAAAGAAAAAAAAAATTAATCTAAAGAAGCAGGTACTTATTAAGGTACAAGAAGCATACAGAATATCAATTAGATAGACCTAGAAAAAAGTACTTTGTGGCACATAATAATTGAAACACTAAATATACAGAACAACAACAACAACAAAAAAAAAAAGCATATTAAAACTTCCTGGGGAACAACAAGAAAAAAGTAGCACATAAAGGTAGGCCCATTAGAATAACACTTAACCTCACAATGGAGACTTTCAGAACCAGAAGCTCTACAAACTCTGAGAAACTACAGATGTCAGCGTAGACTTCTATACCAAGTAAAACTATCAATCACAATCTCCTACAAAAAAATCCATTTTTTGTACTACATTTAAGCAATTTCTTTAAATCAGCTCTGTAGAAGAAAAAAAAAATCAACCTGAAGAAGTTATTCACACCAAAAGAGACACAAGATATAAATAATCAAAAGAAGAGGAAAAATCCCATAGCATAAAAACAAAACAAAAGAAATCAATAAACACTGCTAACGATAACCCTCAATATTCATGGACTCAACTTTAAAACAAAATTATGCAGACTTAGATTAGAAAGCAAGATCCATCTTTCTGCTGCATTCATGAAATACACCTCACCATAAAGAACAAACATTATCTCAGGGTGCATGCATTAAAAGAGAAAAAGTATTCCACACAAAAGGAGACAAGAAGAAAACAGTTGTAGCCATCTTAATATCTGACAAAATAGACTTTAAACCAAACTAATCAGAAGAAATAAGGAAAGATAGTAAGTACATTCTCGTTTACAAAACATCTATTAATTAATAGGTCATTGCAATTCTAAATAATTATAAACCAAACATGGGGCACTCATGTTCATAAAAGAAGTAAAACTACAGCTAAATTTATTAAACCTCATACCATAATAGTGGATGACTTTATACCCCACTCTCACCAATAGATATGTCTTCCTGAAAAAAACTAACAGAGAAATGTTGGAATTAAATAAATGGACATAATAGATATCTGCTGAACCCAAATACGAGAGAATATACTTTCTTCTCAGCATATTTGTACTTGTAGGCTGAGGCAGGAGGATGGCCTCAATTTCAAGGCCAATCTAGTTTACATACAGAAGAGGAAGGAAATGAGTAAGACATACAAGGACGTTAGACAGAGGGAGAACCAAAGTCTGGAGAACTGCCAGTAAATAGGAAGAAACTCCTGAAATAAAAGTATTGATGGAACATGAGAAAAGAAGATGGTAAAATTATGTAGGAGATAAGAAGGCTACACAGGCATCTAGGCTCAGAATGTCTCTTCCCCCTCTAGAAAAATCTCAGAATGATGAGAAGCTGAAGAAAGAAAGGACAGGTTTGGGGTCTGTGACAGATTTAGTTGGTATTAGAGTCACAACAACAACAAAAACCCAAAGGAGCATTTTGGGATTGCATAATGAAAACTTCTTCATTTTTTCTGCTCTATAGTGCTTTTAAGTGGTGTGTGTGTGTGTGTGTGTGTGTGTGTGTATAGAGCTAACTTCACATCATATGCCTGAGTATACCTCACAGTGGGAAAGCATTTACCTTAGTTACATCTATGAAATCTAGCTGCAGTTTGACATATTTGCTGTTCTACATTTAAGGTTGTTGTGGTTTTGTTTTCAATCATTTTGTTTATTAACATAAAAAAAAGAAAAGTCACATTATAGGATTTGCATGTAAGTGTATGGAACTGGAAAATATCACCCCAAGTGAGTGAGGTAAACTAGACCCAAGAACACAAATATTGTTTATTTTCTCTTATATGTGGTTTTTAGCTTTTAAGCTTTTGATATGTGTGTTACAATCCAAATAATCATGTTATGTTGTTATGTGTGGGAGGAACAGCTATCCCAAGGAAGGGTAAATAGAATATATCCTTTCAAAGCAAACTAGGATATGAGAAATCAGTATGGAAAGGGATGAGAGAGAAGGGGGAAGGGGGAAATATAATACTAAAGACCATTAGTAAAAAAACATATGGAAATCTACTATTGTAGAAACTTCCCAAAATATTTACAAATATGAAATGAGTCTAAATGGAATGACCAATAAATAGGAGAGACAATGCCTGAATGAGACAGCTTATGACACCAAGTAAAACCTCCAGAGCCAAGGATGGGTTATATCTTGTTGAGTTGTTGGCCAAAGGAAACCCATGGGAACTCCCAAACATCATAGGCTATAGACAATGCTATTGGCTAGTCTATGAAATCTGACAGTCAGGCTCTATTTCTGAAGGCAACACTTACTTATATCATTGAACATGGAACAGTCATGGTGGTGCCTAACTAGAAAGTTTAGCACTACTGACTAAGGTTCATGGCATTGAAAGGCACACTAGCAGAGGAGGAAGGCAATCATCAACATTTCCCCAAATACCAACCCTTCAGCATTCAACAGAGATCTACAAGCAATATATAGTGCTACAAACAGTGACACATACGTTATGGGCGTAACCAAACACCCTTTGATCGGATTTAAGGCCCACTCTACGACACAGAACTCATACATTCTAATTTGATCAAGAGTGGAGAATACATGAATCTTAGGGGAAGCCTAATATTATTAATCTAAAATAAAATGGCAAGAAAATTATTGCTAACAATATACTTATATCCTTATACTTCAGTGTCTTACTTAGCCATTACCCAAGAAGTTTTTTTTTCTTGAAGTTGGTGGGAATAATACAAAGATTCACAATTGAGCAGTAAGTAGAGAGTGAGAGAGTCTTACACATTGTTCTCTTACCTCGACCAGCTCATCATGATACAAGTATCAATACACTTACAAACACAATAAACAAGCTAATAAATTCTATGTAAAAAGTAAAACAAGTAGTATTGTTTTATCATAGACATATGAGTAAATACATGTTCATATAATAACTTTAAAAATTAATTATACAATAGATTAAAATCATTAAGATGGACAATTTAAATTGATGAATACTATAAGACATAAACTACATCCCAATAAATCTTTTAAAAGCCTCTTACATGTAAAAAGTCTTTTAATATCAGAGTCCCCCTACTATCCCAGTCCTGTCTCTCAGCCATTTGTGCCATAAAATCTATATTTTAATCTTACCAAATTACTTCTTTTCTATTTCTTCAAGCTAAAATCTTTTTCAGTTCTTCAACTTTGAGAATGTTTACAATCCTTTTTTTAAAAAATTCTTTATTAATTCTACTTTATTCACTTTGAGTCCCCCTTGTGGTTCTCTCCCTTCTCCCGTCCCAATCCCTCCCTTCCTTCACCCTCTGCATGCATGCCCCTTCCCAAGTCCACTGATAGGGGAGGTCTTCTTTTCCTTCCTTCTGATCCTAGTGAATTAGGTCTCATTAGGAGTGGCTGCATTGTCTTCTTCTGTGGCCTGGTAATGCTGCTTCCCCCTCAGGGGGAGGTAATTAAAGAACAGGCCAATCAGTTCATCTCAGAGCACAGATGTAGCCCATGACAGTTCAGTATCCAAGTGGGTTACAATCCTTTTGATCTGAGAATCATTAAGCTATCAGATATGGTTAAAGACTCCAGAAAGGTACTTGGTTGGATTATCAGCCTCAGAAAAGACCCCCATACCCAGAATTATTGGTTCTGTTGCTTTCCTTGTGGAGCTCCTCTTCTCTGCAGGACTTACTATTTCCCAATTCTTTCATAAGATTCCCTGCACTCCGCCCCAAAGTTTGGCCATAAGTCTCAGTATCTGCTTTGATACCCTACAAGGTAGAGCCTTTTAGAGGCCCTCTGTGGCAGGCCCTTGTCCTGTTCCCTGTTTTCTCATTCTTCTGATGTCTATCCTCTTTGCCTTTCTGAATGGGGATTGAGAATTTTAGCCAAAGTCCTCCATCTTGATTAATTTCTTTAGGTATACAGATTTTAGTAGGTTTATCCTATATTATATGTCTAATATCCACTTATGAGTGAGTATATACCCTGTGTGCCTTTCTGCTTTTGGGATACCTCACTCAGGATGATCTTTTCCAGTTCAGACATAGCCCATGACAGTTCAGTGTCCAAGTGGGTTCCATAGTAATGAGAATAGGGACTGTCTCTGATATGAACTGATTGGCCTGCTCTTTGATCACCTCCCCCTGAGGCAGAAGTAACCTTACCAGGCCACAGAGGAAGACAATGCAGCCACTCCTGATGAGACCTGATAGACTAGGATAAGAAGGAAGGAGAGGAAGACCTCCCCTATCAGTGGACAGGGGTGGAAAAGGGAGAGGGCGGGTGGGACTAGGATGGGAGGAGGGAGGGATTTACGGGGGTGGAAGGGGATACAAAGTGAATAAAGTGTAATTAATAAAAATTTAAAAAAAGAAAATAAAAGGACTCCAGAAAGGATGTAGGTCTGTGGTTATTGTATAGAGCCAGTATTTTTTAATTAAAAGTTAAATATGAAAGTTTGCTTTGAATATTTATCAAAATTGCCATAGTCTAGAATGTTGAGTCGATATGTATGATAACATAAATAAAACCTCCTAAGAAAGATAATTTTCTTTAAAGAAGAAAATACTTTTATAACTTCACAGATTTTCTAACTATCTGGCAGCCTACAAGATGGCTGGATCCTCTTCTCATCTGCTATGTTAGTTTGATTACAGCGATGCTGAGAAAAGAGTTAATAGGAAGTTTTTTGTTTGTTTGTTTTTAGATAAGAGTGGATTCTTTCAAAATTCACAGTCACAGGACAAGGGTAAATGTGGTATAGACTCTGAAACCATGGGTCTGGACTTTCTCACCCAATTACATTGAAATGTATTGGTCTATCTCTTGGTGCAATGGGTCGCTTATCCCTACCATTTGCAAAACATTGGTTCCTGTTTACATATTCTGTCCAGTGTTGACAATTCCATTAGGCTGTGCCATGAACTCACAGACCTTATAAATCACAGATCTTATCAGAGAAGTCTCAAAAGAGTTAGGAAGCCGTCAAGTAATTATCATGAATGAGTGTCTTTATAAGTAACTAATTTTCACTTTAAAGTTTTATTTTTAAAATATTATTTGCAATAAATATCATAATGACGGCATCATATACGGTCCCTAGAATATATCTGCCACACACCTGGGTGTGCATCCATTCCTGCCATGTTATTCCCTGTTTGAGAGTGGATGGAGTGCTTCTGGGGAAAAAGCCCACTGATTACAATCAATCAAATGCCTGGCTTCCTTCAGAAGACAACATAAATGCCTCATGTATTTTGTCTTTTTCCTCATACAGAATGCTGAAGGGACCTGATAAAATGAGTATAAAAACAAACAAACAAACAAACAAACAAACAAACAAAAACCCTAATATTATCTTCAAGGTTAGGCTTAAGTTAAATGAGCTGGTTTTTTTTATTCATAAGTTAAAATAAAAAGTACAGTGACCTCCAGTATGGATGGATGTGAGTGAAAGCTAAGGTTCAATTACAGCCAGGGCTTTTATAACTGCAGAGCAAAGTTAGCTCTAAGAAAAAGACAGAGATTAAAAAACTTATGTATTTTGAGAATGATTTTGTTCTCTTCTGTCTCTTGGTAGTACACTCAGGATCCCTAGGGATTCACACTCTAAGAAGCACACACCTAGAATCATGCATCTTCCCTTCTCTTCTACCACCTGGCCCACCCAACTGATCATTCCTATCTACCCAGGAAATGTCCTTAATTCAGTACTGCACAGCATCACCTTTTAAAACTTTCATGATTTCTGCACCAGGCCAATTGTGTATTCTCTAAAGAGCTCCGGTATCTTCTAGATCTACTGTATTGAAATGATTGTTTGCTTGCAGTTTTCTTCATTAAACTGTAGCTTCTAAAGGTCTCTGAACAGACATTAATCTTTTACCCCTAAGGGGCCTAAACTGTACATGATGAATAAGTTAATTAATATGCTGTGGTGATGAATTCTATCAGCGTGGGAAATGACAAACTGAAGAGTAATATGAATGTGAACTTCATCCAGACATACCCAAAGAATCAATGAGTATCAAATATATATTAATCTGTACAGTTATATAACTGTTTTACAGATACATGGAAAGAGAGAAAGAGACAGAAGCAGAGAGAGGAGCCAAAAGATCCTGAGCCATAAATGTACAAATTTGAATGACATGATGAACAAATGTAACAATCTATAGAATAAAAATTGTGACCTTGTGATTGTAGAATGCGTACCTGAACTGATTTTAAAAACTGAACATAGTAGATGCTGGATCTTACTGTTATCAAGCAAATATATATATATATATATATATAGAGAGAGAGAGAGAGAGAGAGAGAAGTATTTTTGAATAAATTATTTCCATAAACTAATAAATCCTACAAAATTATTATTTGCAAAGCTTTGGGAAAATGACCTTTTTCATAGAAAATATGTAGAAACATAAATTAATGAGGTATTTGTGCTTGTATTTATTAAGAAATAAAATACACTGTGACTGGCTCGGTAACTTGGTTTTGGGTTTTTTGATAAACTTCCTTCCAGATTTCTACGTGAAACACATATTTACATTTATGAAAGAGCACATTTATACAAATAAGTATTTAACATATTTGTGAAACAAACAAATCATTTATAAATAAATTAATTAAATATAATAGTGTATACTGGATACAAGATTGGGCACAATCTTGCCAAAGAATAAAACTGAGTTCTTTGAGCTAAAATAAATGTTTGCAATATGTCAATATAGGTCTACTAGATAATAAACACATTGACTATTAATTCACTTTTATAATTAGAGATATATATATACATTTAAAAAATCTATAGGAAATGGTAGTTTTCAGCTCTGCACAAAATGGCATTGACATTGGTGAAATAGGCATTTCATGTTTAAGACTGTATTATGTAAAAATTTATGATAAATGTATATAATATATTGCAATTTAAAAATATAGATACAAAGACTGATTTCGTATAGTGAAATAGAAAGAGTAAGGAATAAACAGAAATTGCAAAGTCACAGCAGAGAAAATCTGTATGAAGATGTTAGTATTCATGAATACTGGAGGACAGAAAAGAGGTTTTTGTAAATTGTGTAGATAATCCACCCTAAATGAAACAAGAAGCTTCAATGGTTGCAGTAAGTTATTTCTTTTCCATGATTTTGGGCTGTTTTACAAATTAGAACCTTGTGCATTCTGGAAAAGGTCTCTCTACTGAAATGAATCTTTAAACTCAAATCACTTCTTTAACATCCCCTCCTCAAGATACATACACATGCTGATATTCAATAATTCTTCAGAAAATAGAATAACTGAATATTATTAGAGATACACTAAAGCTAGCATTTCACCCACACTTGAAGGAGATCCATTAAAATAAATCACCAGTATTACAAGACTTATCTGCAGCAAATATGATGATAAGATGTTGTAGATATGATTAAAGCTACTGTTGACAGTGTGTGCAGGTCCTTGCTGCCTTTATATTTAGGGACTGGATAGATGAGACAATCCTAGTCATTCTTGAACATGAACTCTTGGGAGTACAAGTGCTTCATGCTATTTCTCTAAACCAAATGGCACTTGCACACAAAAACTTAGGGTTTGTACTTACTTTCCACAATTACTTGTCTGTCTTCCCAATTATCTTTAATAAGCTGTATATTTCCAAAGTGTGCATCACTGTAAAAGATCCGATTGGTACCTTCTTTTCTTTGATTGTAGTCAAAGGCCAGGGCAATGATATTCTTGAAATAATGTGGGTTCTCATAAGGACGTACTGGGGAATTTAAATTGGTTTCATCAGAAAGATGTATGCTTTTTAATATTGTTCTTCCAGAATATAGCAAATAACCCTCGTGCCTTAGACAAGTAACTCCATCCCCAGCCAAATATCCATGGGCACAGGCACAAGTTCTCCGAGAATGTCCTCGATAAAGGCATAGCTGCTTACAGCCACCATTTTCTTTGGCACAGACATTGGTTCCTGAAAACAGCAAAACACAAAACACATTTTTTTAAATGAATTATTAAACCACAGGTTTTAGTTTCTTGAATATCAATTTGAAGAATTATATGTATATGTATACGATCTCAGTGGTGTTCATGAGGAACAGAGGGAATTGCAATGGGTGGGCTTCGTTGTACCTCACCGCTCATATATTTGACATAAATTACTATTTCTAAGAGAAGATCAAGTATGTTCTTACTATTAGTTTTTAAGGATAAATAAATTCATTATTACCATCTTCAAAATTATATAAGATATCTTTCATAGAAGGAAATGGAATAAAAAGTATATTTAAAAATAAATAAAACCATCGGCAAAGAAGCAATGATTCAGAAATACATATTGAAGACCACCATTTCCAGCACCTAACAACTTTTGTTCTAAAAGATAATCCAAAACAAAAATTTCAGTTGCTTCTCTAATACCCTAGTTGTGCTATGTACTTTTTGTCAGATATATTTTTGTAATAAATTTTAGAACATATTTTATTTAAAACTTTTAAAGATTTTAAAAACATTTTTAGTACAAACTCATTCTCAAGACTTGTCCTATGTCACATGACCATACATACATGGAAACAAAAAAGAAACATACATATATATAAACTGGTAAATGTTTAATTTCTTGGGCTTCTCTCTGGTTTTTAGAAAAGAAAATCATCAAATGGGAATTTTGAGGTCTTGAACTTGATACAATTTAATTCTTAATCTTGAAGAGCAAAGAGAAATGATGCAAAATATAGTAATTATATATTTCATTAAGTGTGCTGACCTTTCTCTCTCACTCGGTTAAAAATTTTGATCTCCTTTAGGTTGACTCCAAGTCCCGTTCTCATGGTTATTGTTTCCGTGGCATCATTCTTATGGCCTCTTCTGACCGACCCATTGGCATGTGCTCTGCCAAAAGTTGAACATACTAATAAAAACAAAGTTTATTTATTAACAGTTTTCAACCGATTAAAATAAAGCGAGGTATAGGTGAAGATAAGAGACAGGAAGACGAAAGAAACTAGATGCAGTGTGTGCTGCTGAAACGCTGGACCATGGGATAGATCGATGCCGTTACTGGCTGGCCTCTTCTGTAAAAATTACATGGTTTTGTGAAATCTTTTCTGTAACCTTGCTAAAGTAAGGCTAATCCTCCAGGGGCAAATAAATGGCACTAAAATAACATTTTGAGACTCAAACACTTATGAAAAAATAAATTACCTGTCAGACCAGTAGATGTAAGCCCCAAAGACTGCAACGGAAAACAGATCCACATTGCTCCCGGACAGCACCGCTTCACGATTCTCGCCAGTGTCAAGGTCAATTCTCTCTATCTTGTCTGTGCGAGCATCACACCAGTATAATTTATTTTCCTAAATAGTTATCGGAAAGCAATAATACAAACTGCTTTGGTTATTTATTAAGAAAATAAGGAGGGTTAAAAGTAGACTACTGCAAGTTGGCTGCGAAACACTTTAGAATCTTAAAAACAATCCAACAGACCTCATAGTCAATGGAGATGCCATTTGGCCATACTATTCCCATGCTTACAATCATGACCTTCTCAGAACCATCGAGGCGAGCTCTCCCAATGCAGGGCATTTGTCCCCATTCAGTCCAGAACAAGAAGCTGAAATTAAACGATCATTTACAATAGTTAACAGATTAAGGGGCATCAAATAAAACAGCAAGATGACATTAAGACTCTTAACAGCATAACACTTATAATAGAGCTGAATAATAAACCACACAACTTATTTTACACATATTTCTACAGTTAATAATAGAATTTTATTATAAACCATATTTAACCAGGTACAGAAATCACAAGGCTGAATTTAGTGCTTTGGAAAAATCACTTGCATATGCTCATCCTATGTGAAATTCTCCAATCAGTTGCTTAGTTTTTGTTTTGTTTTTTTTCCAGTTTGTTTTTCATGAGGCCTCTGGTGACTGCATGATGGTTATAAAAGCATGATGAACCCTATATCTTAACAGCAAAGCACACAAAACATTACACTGGCCTTTCTTTACCTTCTTAATCACGTTGAACGTTTTTCTTCTATAGACCGTAGGTACAATAAAGACAATGGCTTTTTTTCTGCTTTATTTAGAATTGCAAACATAGCATCCAATAATTGTGATATTGAGAAATTATATCTAATACTATTTAATTTATCCATCTACAAACCAATCATTGTAACTTTTAACCCTAACCCTAACTCTTAAATGTAACTATTCGAATTGAAAGTTTAAGATTAGCCTGTCATCCTAAAATACAGTTTCACAATTACGAAAGAAAGCATTTTCATTTTAATAATCTCAAAAACTGATGTTAAAAAATATGTACTCCAGAAAAATAAGCTAAAGTAATATGAGACAAAACAAAATGAGAATGTAAACAATGATGTTATCAATTCATTCATTATTTTACTCATTCATTCAATCATTCATTCATAAATTTCAGTATTTATACAACAGCAAAAAAAAAAATCATGCTTTTAGATAAATACAACTCTTCCTAAATTTCAAATTATGTAAATACAAGGTTTCCACCTTTGGAAAATTAAAGTCAAGAAAATATGTTAATCATTCATTCAGACAGGAACAACTGTCTGTGAAGATTCATATGAGAGTATGACTGAAGAAAAGATCATAAGGTTTCATATAAGAAACTTAAAGGAAACCTGTTGATGTTTTGGATACTCATATAAAATTATTAATTAACCTTAAAAACTTAAACTACATAAAATATGTATGTTTTATTTATGCATATTATTTAACATCACTTTAGAAATTGTTTTTTAAGCTGTATAAAATATGTGTTGTTTCTTGACAACAGTGTAAATAGAATTCCAAGTAACTGAATCCTGAAGGCACTGTTGTTCATGTTTGCAAGTTCTATAGTTTAGAAAAGGAAAAGTTAGTAGGAAATTTAACTAATGCTTAATTAGCATGAATCTAGTTTAAAAGGCATGAAAAATGTGTATAGCAAAGTCAAGAATTTTAAGTGATAGTTTCAATATATCAAAATATTAATTGGTAGACAAATGTATGATCCCATTTAATTTTCTTAGGACTAATGTCATGTTAAAAGGTAGAAGCTGCTGAGTAAAAATGGAGGCACTCTGGCCCTGGGGGAGTCATTGTTGGCATCCTATAACATATTTAAATAAGGATAGAAATGCATATAATAAGCTAATCTGTTTACAAATATACCAAATGAGCAAGGAAGAATAGTTTTTTATTTAAAATTTTTTATATTAATTATAGTTTATTCACTTTGTATCCCAACTGTAGCCCCCTTTCTCATTCCCTCCCAACCTTACCCTCCCTCCCTCATCTCCTCCCATGCCCCTCTCCAAGTCCACTGAAGAAGAGTTTTAAATTATATTGGTAAATCATCATGTGCTGTTTACGCTTGGTGAAAGCAGACTCTATACTGTGCCCTCCCTCCTCTCCAGTAAAACTCACTCCTTAGGCCCTGAAACCAGCGGCTGAAGGTCACAAAAACACTGTCCTTGAGGAAAGCTACAAGACTATTTCCAAACAAGATTACTGTTTATTCTAAAGTGTTAAAATGTTTATAGTGAAAAGGAAAGCCAGAAGTCCATCTATGGAGAAACTGTAGAATGCTGTTTGGACTTCCCTTACCTGTCTGCCTCAAATTCCCCTGTCAGTTTCTGCTGGATAATAACATAAGCACCTTATCTGTTGGCCTCTCTCTCTGATGCACTTAGTTTAGTTTTGTTTGTTTGTAGTTTTTAACTTGGAAGCCTCACCTGAAGTGTTACTTCTCTACCCAGGGCTCTGTCAACACGGCCCTCCAGCTGGCTTCCCTAATCAATTTCTGCTGTAGTTTGTAAGCCCACAATTGAATGATAGTGCCTATCGTTATCCCTCTCATAGGCCAATCTACTAATTTCTGGGACATTTCAGCACTTGATTTGATGATGCTTTACTGTCTCCTGGTTCTATCTGCTAGCTGATGTTTATTCCTTTTGATTGTACTAGTTATTTATTTAATAAACTAATTTTAATCTAAATGTCCAATAATTTTATATCATTCTGTGGAGTTTACGGAACAAACAGTCTCAGTAAGCAGGTAAATATACTTATCCCCATTTCTCACCATTGTGGAAATGATGGTTGTGAAAGTGAATGTTTTCTGATCATATGATCAAACAATGGACAAGATAGGAAACAAGTTCATACTCTAAAATTACAGACCTGTACTATCATCTTTGTTTTTTATTGTTTTATCAATGCTAATAATTTTATAACCTATTTATTTTTTCTGAGTTGAAATGAATATAACAAGAGATGTCCAAGCATAAAAAAACAAAAAAACAAAAAAACCAAACAAAAAATAGAGGTGAGGTGAAGAGCTGCCATGAGCATGTAAGAGCTTAGTTTTGAAGAACAAGCTTAAATTATTTAATTGTAATAGCCCCTCTTTATTTTGAACTTGTGATACTTCCATGCAAGAAGCTGAGATGAGTACTGGTAAAAATTTCAGGGTTAAAAATATATTAAAAAATAAATTATTCTGGATGTAGGATTTAATGCAAATTTTTCTGCATGTAAGAGTGACCTGAAAGGATATCCTACTATACAAACCAAATATAACTGTGCAAGGGGATGAGTTTATGGTTAATTAATTCATAAATTTGATAAGGTCAAGAGATTTTTGAGTGGACCAAAGTTAACTAGTGTCTTATAAATACAAGGCCAAGATGGATGCATTTTTCCTTGGTTTTAACCTAAAAGTAGAGAGCTAAATAGGTAGCACCTTTGGGAACATAGGACAGACATAGAAAAATGACACTCCAATGCTGGGATTACCGCCCCATTTGAAATGCTTTGCAGTCGTGAAATGCTTACAATGTCGAATGACATGGCTAAGACTTGGACAGATGACGACTTGTGTGGTAAGGAAAATGCTTTCTCTCTTCCATTTTAAATTTGAAACAGTTTAAACATTTTTCAGAATAAAATTCTATATTTTATTCCAATCTTTTTTGGGTAACAAACTATTTGTTAAAATAATATGCAAACCATATCTTTATATATATTTGCACTTACACAGAGATATAATGCTTGATCAAGACAGACAACACATATTGTCCAAAAGAGAAACAAAATGTTTGGTTTTGCTTACAGTTTTATGCTATGCATGACTGGTCAAATCTTTCCATGTCATGCTATGATTTCCTCCACTTTTCATGCATAAAAAAAATGACTTCTCAGTATAAAGAAAATTATTACATTCAATTCTGCCTAATACCTAGGAGCTGCCAAAAGGCGAAAAAAGTCCAGGAGGAGAAAGCTGACATTTCAAGTGAAACTAAATTCCTAGGTGGTTCCAGGATTGCATTTGGCTGCATTTAAAACGACTTCAAGCCTCCATTGTTTCAAAGCAGGCTCCATGCCCACTTTACATGGCACATTTATATCTTGAATGTAGCTAATTTACACCATTATGGCTCCCCTTTCCCTTGACAGTATCACCTGCCATGTTTTAATTTCAAACAGAATTGTAAAATGCTCTAATTTATTTCTAAGATAGGAATTTTAGCACTTAAAATTCTATGTTTATAGAACCCAGATATCATTTTTTGAATAATGTTTACAAACCTTTCATTTTAATTCTTTTTTGACTGAAGTCAAGTCATTAAACAAATGCATGGCAAGCTGTACAGGAACACCTGTCATTGGTGTTTTCAAATACTAATATTTCCTATGAAACTTTTCTACTTTTAGCTCTAAACATGGAAAACTCTTCCTTCATGTATTTATGAAATGCTTTCCACAAAAAATTAGGGTACATAAAGAATATTCTAACATTATTATAAATATTAAGTTTTTTGGCTTGTTAATTGAAATGGAAATTTTACATTAGGGATGATGATTAGGAAGTCAAAGCTATTTACAGACATCTTGCTGACTCACTGATAAGCTCATAGTCTCTCAATGAAGTGGAAGGGTGAATCTGACAAATCTTTCCCAAGAGAAATGAAGCATTTGAGGGTAGAAGCGATAGCTTATGGTTTTTGTGGAACCAGGGAAAAGCAACATTTCATTTTTTGGAGGACGGGGGATGTAACAACACGGCAAACTCAGCATTTAAAAAAGTTAGTTGGGATGAGGGTAATGTGAGATTGATTCAGTGACAGGCAAATAAATCTAAAGGGAATTTGAAATGTAAAGAGATTAAATTGATTTTTAATAGTTTTCAAATATTTATGTATATTTTATAGATTTCACTGTACGTACAATAATTCACTGAGTGACCCAAACTGAGATCTGTTCAAACGATAAGTAAATTGAGGGAGACAAAGCCTATAGTGTCAGAAATAAAGAGAATCAGTAAAAATTCTCAGAAGCTGTAGGGGCCCTCAGAGAGAACCAGAGAGCTACTGAAGGCAGGAAGCAGAACATTAATTTCTTCAAAGGACAGTCAACAGAGGGAAGTGTCCAAGAGAAAGCAAGAGGAGTAAAACCAGAGAAATTCCCCAACCAGGAGTGGGTGAAAACACCCACTAAACGGAGTCAGTCCTGAGAAGCTGAGAAGCAAATATTGAAAGATTAATTAAACATTTCTGGTTTTGTCCAAAAATAAAGTACCTGGGGGTGGTTTGGAAGAAAAAGGAGAATATTTCGTAGAGAAGGACGAGTTTAAAGTGATGAGAAGAGAAGGGGACGACATCTGAGCAAAGCTGAAGAGTGCCATCCTGCGGCAGGATGCCCTGGGGTCATATTCCCACCGGCTCACGGCACTTTTTTTAAATTAATTACTTTTTTTTTTTATTAATTACAATGTATTCATTTTGTATCCCAGCTATAGCCCATTCCTGTGTCCCCTCCAAATCCCCCTCTTCTCCTTTCATGCTCCTCCCCCAGTCCACTGATAAGGCTGGTCCACCTCCCCTTCCATCTGACCCTAGCCTATCAGGTCTTATCTCAGAGGATCAAAACCTCATCATAAAACCAGACACACTAAATCTGTTAGAAGAAAAATTGGGGAAGAACCTTGAACTCATTGGCACAGGTGACAACTTCCTGAACAGAACACCAACAGCACAGACTCTAAGATCAACAATCAATAAATGGGACCCCATGAAACTGAAAAGCTTGTGTAAAGCAAAAGACACGGTCATAGGAACAAAACAAATGCCTACAGATTGGGAAAGGATCTTCACCAACCCCATATCTGACAGAGGGCTAATATCCAATATCTAGAAAGAACTCAGGAATTTAAAAAGCAACAAATCAAATAATCCAATTAAAAAATGGGGTACAGAAGTAAACAGAGAATTCTTAACAGAGGAATATGGAATGGCAGAGAAACAAAGAAATGCTCAACATCCTTAGTCATCAGGGAAATGCAACTTAAAACGACTCTGAGATTTCACCTTACACCCATCAGAATAGCTAAGATAAAAAACTCAAGTGACTATTACGAGTAAAGCTGTTACAAACATGGTTGAGCAAATGTCCTTGTTGTGTACTTGAGAATCTTTTGGATATATGCCTAGGAGTGATATAGCTGGATCTTGAGGAAGCACTATTCCTAATTGAGAAAGTGCCAGATTGATTTCCAAAGTTGTTGTACAAGTTTGCATTCCCACCAACAATGGATGAGGGTTCCCCTTTCTCCACAATCTCTCCAGCATGGGCTGTCACTTGACTTACTCATCTTAGTCGTTCTGATGGGTATAAGGTGAAATCTCAGGGTCATTTTGATTTGCATCTCTCTGATGGCTAAGGATGTTGAACATTTTTTTTAAGTGTTTCTCTTCCATTCTTTATTCCTACTGAGAATTCTCTGTTTAGCTCTGTACCCCATTTTTTTTAATCAGATTGCTTGATTTGTTGCTGTTTAACTTCTCTAGTTCTTTATATATTCTGGATATCAACCCTGTGTCAGATATAGGGTTGGTGAAGATTCTTTCCCAGTCTATAGGCTGTCGTTTTGTTCTGACGACAGTGTCTTTTGCTTTACAGAAGCTTTTCAGTTTCATGAGGTCCCATTTATTGATTGTTGCTCTTAGAGCCTGTGCTGTTGGTGTTCTGTTCAGGAAGTTGTCTCCTGTGCCAATGAGTTCTTGGTTCTTCCCCACTTTTTCTACTAACCAATTTAGAGTATCTGGTTTTATTTTGAGGTCATTGATCCACTTGGACTTTAGTTTTGTGCAGGGTGATAAATATGGATCTATTATCATTTTTCTGCATGTAGACATCAGTTGCACCAGAACCAGCCAGAACAACCCAGATGTCCCTCAGTTGAGGAATGGATACAGAAATTGTGGTACTTTTACACAATGGAATACTGCTCAGCAATTACAAACAAGGAAATCATGAAATGTTCAGGCAAGTGGTGGGACCTAGAAATGATCATCCTGAATGAGGTATCCCAGAAGGAGAAAGACATACATGCTATATACTCACTTACATAGACCTATAAGATAGGATAAATATACTGAAATCTATCCACCTAAAGAAGATAAACAAGAAAGAGAACCTGGCTAAGATGATCAATCCTCACTTAGAAAGACAAATGGGATGGACATTGGAAGAAGGAGAAAACAAGTAACAGGACAGGAGCCTACCACAGAGGGCCTCTGAAAGACTACCTAGCAGTTTATCAAAGCAGATACTAAGACTCATAACCAAACCTTCAGCAGAGTGCAGGGAATCATAAGAAGGGGGAGTTAATATGACCTGGAGAGGATGGGAGCTCAACAAGGACTAAATATATCTGGGCACAGGGGTCTTTTCTGAGACTGACACTCCACCAAGGACCATGTATGGATATAACATATCCATCTAGCCTGTAGTAGCTCAGTATCCAAGTGGGTGTCCTAGTAAGGGGAACAGGGAGTATTTCTGACAGGAACTCAATGGCAGGCTCTTTGACCTCCCCACCCCCAGGGGGAGGAGCAGCCCTGCTAAGCCACAGAAGAGGACTTTGCAGCCAGTCCTGAAGATAGCTGATAAACCAGGGTCAGATGAAAGGGGAGGACCTCCTCCCCTATCAGTGGACTTGGAAAGGGGCAGGGAGGAGATGAGGGAGGGTGGGATTGGGAGGGAATGAGGGAGCAGGATACAGCTGGGATACAAAGTGAATAAACTATAACTAATATTAAAAAAAAATAAAGAATTTAAAATAAAAGAGTATTTTTCTAATAAAAAAGTGACCTCATAAAATAATCAATAAGTGAATAGTCAAATACTCTGGCCTGGAATGTCTTCAAAGTTCTGTTCTCCACACAGTAGTGCAAAAAATACCATAAGAAACAGTAAACAAAAACAACAACAAAAACCTCAGGAGACAACACACAGAGAGGATGTGGAGAAAGGGGAACCCTCCTCTGTTGCTGGTGGGAATGTAAACTTGTACAACCACTGACAGCACTCTTGTTTTACCTTCCCACAGCTAACACTCCAGGGACTTATGGGTCATGCTGATGACCCTGTGAACATGCCCGCCATTGATCCATTGTTTCTCTCATTTTTGCTGCTTTAAATGGGCAATGCCACAAACTCATCTCAAGTGTCACATGAAAGCATCTTTTTCAGCCTTCCTGGGGGGCAGGGGGAGATGTCTCTGTATCTCCTGATATCTCCCTGTGCTGTGACTACCTTTCAGGCTTCCCCTCCTTAAACAACCAATCCATCACAACTGTCTGCTCTGAATCCCTCATCTCCTGCTCCCTCTGACTTTCTCTCTCTTCCTCTTGCTCTCCTTCTCTCTCTCTCTCTCTCTCTCTCTCTCTCTCTCACTCAGACACACACACACACACACACACACACACACACACACAATTTTTCTTTCTTTTTTTCTTTTGTAGTCTAACCTGTCATGGTCAGATCAACACATTGAACAAATTAATGAATTAATTATATGAAGTGGTGGATGTTGCTGTGGTAATTTCTGGAAGTATAATTTGTACGTTTTTCCAGTGAAAATGTTGACGTTGTCAAACATAAAAATGGTGAACTCAGGAGTAATATTTAACACTTAAGGGGAATGAGTACCTGAGACCATCAATTTTACAAAGTCAAAAAAAGCAAAATAATGTTCAGAATATACAAAAATAACTAAATTGAAAACAAACAACTCTATAAAGCATAGGATAAGAAACTGAATATTTCTTAAAATAAAAAATACAAGTGGAAAATAACATTAAAAAAACTGTTCGAGGGGCATAGGAGAAGAAGAGGGAGGGAGAGTAGGATTGGGAGGGGATGGGAGGGGGGCTACAGTTGGGATACAAGGTAAATAAACTGTACCTAAAAATTTTAAATTAAATTAAAAAAATTTGTTCAACACCTTTGCTCGTTAAGAAAATGCAAGTTAAAACCACTTAAATATTCTGCTTCACTGTAATCACAATTGCCACTTTCAGGAAAATAAACGACAAGAAATACTTGTAAGAATATGGATAAGGGGAGATTGCTTATTCACTATTGGTGATAATTTAAACTGGTGCAGCTGCTGTGAAAATCAGTGTGGGTGCTTTGCAAAACACTAAAAATAGATCCACTAAATCTAATAGCATACTCAACTATGCTATTCTTAGGCATATACCCAACGGACCCCAGTTGCTACAACGGAGATTCTTGGACAGCCCTGGATACTTCAAGCAAACAAATTAGCCTAGATGTCCATCAGCTGATGGACAGATAATGAAAATATGGCATATGTACTCAATGGACTTTTATTCATCTGTAAAAGAAGGTGAGATTATAAAAATTGCAGAACTGGAAAATATATGAAGCGATATAGCAGAGGTTCAGGAAATCAAACGCCACATGTTCTCTCTCATACATGGATCGTATTTCCTAATTTTTATATGTGTATTTATGTGGGGGAGTGTACAAAGGCAAGCAAACTACAAAAAAAGGCCCATGAAACAAACAAGCAAACAAAAACAGAAAGGAAATATTAGGTTTTAGAAAAGTTTAAAGACACAGAGTGAGAGAACTAAGAAGAAAAGGAGAAAGGAGGGCCAACTCAATTAAATGTGAGCAAAAAAGCTTACTAAACTTACTAAATTTACTGAAATTAAAAATCCAAAAAAGGGAGTTTGGCTGGAGTTATTTTGAATGGAGAGCTTCAGCTCCTCCTAGAAACCATAGCATATTTAAAGGAAAATGCCAGCCAGAAAAGTTCTTGAGGTCACCCAAACGGTACAGGTTCTTCTTACTGGTCTTGGTTACCCACAAGAACTAGATGGTAAGATCTTATTGCTGAAAATATGGTATGTGTTGGTTACATGACACGGAGAAATCAAGCTGGAACTGAGCAGGAAGCTCCCTCCCTGAAGGCTAGCTTTCATGGTTTCAGAAGATGCTGTGCAGGCTGCTGGAGAAAAATTGTCATCCATAGTCATATTCAGCTGTGAATTTTTTATGATGCAAGAATGATCTGCCGGGCAAGATGTGTCCATTGGTGCACTAGTAATTTTACACTCTGGAGGACACACAACTACTTTATGACTGTATTTCAAGGCCACTTAGAGATGGAAATTCATCTCTGCAATTATAAATCTGGTCAAAACCATGGCTGGAAAGCATATCGTCCTCTGTGGGGAAGCTCCTGTCTTTGTTTTGATAAATGGACGTGACGTGCCTTTCAAATTGTCTTCAAAATATTTATGATTATGCCTGTAGATTAGTAATGCTGTCAACTTTGATCATAAAAGGATCTTTGTTTTTATTTTTTAGTAAGTGGTAGTTAAAACATTATTACAGAAACTCGTAAATGGAGGAAGTGCTGAGGATAAACGATATAACACTTGGCACTAATTAGAACAACTATAGCACCCCTCAAGGCTCATGGAATATTTTCAAAGATGAGACAAAAAGAATGTAAGAGCCAGATAAAAGAGAGGGACTTGTGGTTTGCTCTTTCTGTTATGTCCTAGCTACTGAGCATTTAAATGCTCAGCAGCACTGATGGCCATCCCTCCATAAGTAGGTATAGACAGTTTTTGGACAGAGAGAGAGAGAGAGAGATTCTTTGGTAGTGTGCTTCTGAGATGGCCATATGCTAGTAAACAACCCTTGATTCTGATTCTTCTAAGTGTCTCTAATAAAATTCGTTGAGTAAATTCACCCCTAAAGACATAATAGAATGGGTACTAATTGGAAGAAGAAAGGGGTCACCAGGAATAAGAAGAGGTTAAAGGAGAATAACAGGGGGTAAAGATTTCTATAGTGCCTTATGTACTTGTGTGAAAATGTCACTGTAAAACACTAATGTTAATACATTATAATGGTAAGACAAATGGAACAATTAAAAAATAAACAATTCATAAAGAATAGGTTAGAAGGACCAGTAAAATAAAGCAATCAAGGGAGCTAGATTCTTATGCTTAAAAAGTCTCTGAGAAGTCAGAGGCTCTCTTCCCTATAGCAACTAAGCTTATTTTGACATTTGGTGCAGATTTCTTAGACTAGGACATTATCCAAGCCTGAAGTAATGGACTAACTATTTTAATACTAATTGTGTCAATATTTACTTTTATTGATTGCCCATTTGATGCATTTAAGGATGAACATCTAGACCATTGTCTTTACATGCCATGAACTCATGGAAGTATTTATTTGTACACGAGCTGTACAGGAAAGATCAATCAGCGTTTAATCATGGATATGGAATGGAATGGGATGGGATTATTGGGCCCTGACTCTCCTGATTAGCTTTTGGAAGTTAATGGTTGTTGAAGGTGGGTTAGTCATTTTGTCCAGCAGTATACCCACTGGTAAGATGCCCTTGATCTGATAAATGAACCTCTACAATGTATATTCAGTCAACTATATTTCAATTCACTGGGTAACAAAAATTAATAAGTAAAAACTG
Organism: Psammomys obesus; assembly: GCF_907164565.1. Lineage (NCBI taxonomy): Eukaryota > Metazoa > Chordata > Mammalia > Rodentia > Muridae > Psammomys > Psammomys obesus. The sequence goes on along the minus strand of NW_026585895.1, from coordinate 41,420,778 downwards.
TAAAGTAAAAGTGAGCTTAGCTGGGAAGAAAGTGTCCTTTGGGAACTGGTGTGGGGAAAGAGAGTAAATAGGGTACAAGGCTGGCCAAAATACGTTATATGAAATAGTTAAATAATTTAAAAATATATATTAAAAGTCATGGTAAGTATGACTTCTTCCAACAGGTACTTGAATAATCAAAATAAAGTTTCTGTGCTAAAATTATTACCACATTGTAGATATTAGAATTAAAATAATGTTACTGTCTAAATTACTGCGATAGAACTTAAGAAAATAACAGTTCAGATCCAAAAAATATAAATAAACCTTAAAAGTTACCCTTTTTCTGGGTGCACAGCGATAGATCTTGGTTGATCCAGACCTTGGGAAATAATTACATAACGGAAAGAGCCGTTGAGTCTCGCAACTTCAATTAAATTGAAACCATGATCTGTCCAATATATGTTGCCTGGGAGAAATACAAAAATGTCCACAATCAAGTTAGGAGTAACAGAATTGCCTATCAATTACTCTTCGAGTTAAATTCCTGAGTCACATAGCTAAAAGTTTGTGTATTTCAGTCTTTTGTATTTGAAAAACAGCTATAATTAAGCTAATTCATATAGAATTTCAATGCCAATCTCATATTTTTCTGGTTTAAGCTGTATAGTTGTATACTGACACATTCGTAATAATTTGAAACTTCTCCCAACTGTTCAAAGTATGTGTTTTAACTTTATACTGACACTAAGCTAAAAGAAATTTCTTGTGCTTTGTTTACGATGTGGAGCTCTCTGGAGAATTGAGCAGAGATAACAATACACTTTCTACAACTACATAGAAACACTTATCCAAAGGCAGTAGAAAGAGCCAAACTAAATGCAAAAGAGATTTTTCACCCCCTTGGCTAGAAGAATTTTTAAAATGTTCAAAACAAGAACCAGAAACTTTCAGAAGAAGAATGAACCCCCTAGGAAAAAAAAAAAACTGTGGAATTAAAATAAGATTAAGACATAGATTTTACCAGCAATCCAGTCAATAGCTATTCCTTCCACTCTCCCCAAGCCATTGGTAACAATGTCTTCTTTCCAAGTCTGGTCTCTTTTAGCTCTGCTGATTTTATTAAGGCCCATGTCTGTCCAATAGATGGTGTCATTTTCTATTGATAAATACAAAAAAAAATACATCCATATAGAGACTATTAAATGCATTGATGTACATATAAGGATTGCAGGAGAATCAGCATTGAGGGATTATCCTGGATAGAATATAGTAGATTGTAAAACATTCCTTAGGATAGTTCACCAATATAAATAGTAGTAAGTAAACTATAAAATCAATGAAATTAGGTTTCAGAATTTAAATTTTAAAGGTACCTTTATAAAAATTCTTTGTTACATTTTCTATATTGTTGTATTCATTTTAGCTCAATGTTTTAGGGTTTTTCTATTACTGTGACAAAACACCATGACAAAAAGCAAGTTGAGGAGGAAAGGGTTTATTTGGCTTACACTCTCAGACCACAAGCCACCAGTAAAGGAAGTCAGGACAGGATCTCAAGTAGGGCTGGAACCTGGATTCAGGAGTTGGTGCAGAAGCCATGGAGGGTGCTACTCTGGCTCGTTTCTGGTTTGTTCAGCCCACTTTCTTATAATACCAAGGACTACCAGTCCAGGGATGGCACCACCCACCTGGGGCTGGGCCCTCACCCATTAATCACTAATCGAGAAAATGCCCTACAGCTGGATCTCATGGAGGCATTTTTTTCAACTGAAGCTTCTTCCTTACTTATGCCTCTAGCTTGTGTTAAGTGACACACAAAACCAGCCAGTATACTCAGTAAGTCTCTGTTCTCATGAAATTTTGCTGAACTATGTCTTTTTCTTCTATTTTTGCTTGTTTCCTACTTGCTGCTGAGTACTCCTGAGGATAATCAGCTGAAGAAAGCCTCCAAGCACAGAGACAACAGAGAGGCATATAAAATTGTTTCAATTGTTTCGAGGATATTTTAAGCATTCAGTCATTCTATATATGTAAATATTGAAATCATCACATCAATTTTTCTTTCTGAATATGAAATAGCATCTCAAATGTAAACAATTCTCTTATGTCTCACATTCTTTTTATGTAAATAAATTTCAGAATACTTGAAAATTGCTTCATGCTACCACCAACTCTTTAAATAACTGACCTTTTTGAAGGAAAACTGTGCCTAAACATTATGAATGAAATATATTACATACATATGCAAATGTATGAATGGTAGTGATTATAGGCAAATGATTTTCTACACAGCTTGGAGAAAGACACTGGGGACAAATCACTAAATAATAAATTTGCCACCAGCTAAGGTTTTGTGTTGTGGCTAATTTGGACATTTGAAGAACAAATTCTTTAAGAACAATACAATTTACTTTGGCACACTGACAAACTATGGAAATAAAAGACAATGCAATTAATATAGCAAAGCCATTTGTTAGCAATTTCTAGGATTTCATCTCAAATGAAATATAGCTTCAGTTCTTAGAGCAGAGTTGGGAGTGATATCAAACAACACTGCTATCAAAAACGGTTACGTCTGGGATATGATGCTTTGAAGCCAAGCAGAAGGCAATGTACACACGTAATTATTAGGAAAGCAAGGTCTTTTCTGATCTGCTTGTCAATTTAAACATTTTCACCATTGAAACGGGGAATTTTAAAGTCTTAACAAAAACTATTTTACTTTTTATAAATGTTAAGTGATATATAGTGAGTTCCATGTTTGCTTCAAGTACTAAGTTCTATGAAACAGGCAGACATTGTTAAACTTTCTACTTTGCTTCTACATCGGATTTAATTAAGACAAGATACAAGACTGTCCTACAGTCTTCCTGAAAGTACCTTCCACAGTGATGATGAACATTACTTCAGGCCTTAGGGTTGTCTTTGATCATTTTTTTTCTCATGTTCTATATCCAGTTACTTGTCCAACTGTGCAAATATTTAATCCAATTCCAACAAACCACTGTTCTCTTTAATTTTCTTTCAAAAGATAGCTCCCATTCATTAATAGCCCATTCCTTCTACCCTGACATTCAAAGTCTCTACCTCATACTTGGAGTTTCCAGTAACTCCTTACTGGCTTCACTTTAACTCCTAAACTTTCCCTTGGAAGAGTCTTTTTCAATTTAAGAATACATATTTAAAGGGCAAGTAAGACTGCACTTGCCTCCTTTCCTTCAAAATTCCTCATGTTATACCTGTGCATCATGAAAATAGAGTTCCTTGCCATTAATTTAATGACCCACGCAAAACGTTTATACCTCTCCATCCTGATATCTTTCCACTCTCTCTCTCTCTCCTTCCACCTTCTCTAGTAACAAAGACTTTCCTGCTCTAAAGACAAACTGATTTCTCTTCAGTTGCAAGTTTTTTATTTTACCTTTCCTTTTAGTCTGGAATGTTCTTTTCTTAGAATATTCTTTATTCTTTTCATAGATCTTTTTCAAACTCAAATATTCCCTTCTTAATAAAATTTTCTTGACTATCCTATAAAAATATTTTCTTGACATATTTTTTCTCCCTCACTAATTTTGTTCTCCTGTATAACACCCATTCTTATTAAAGACATTTATTAATCCTTTTCTGGTCCGTAAGTGTTGATAAGTGGGTACTCATGCCATTTCATGACATGTACCTTCCATAAAACTTGTTATAATAACTGCACATAAAAACACATTTATTGATTTGTTTATATCTATCTTGTCTTACAGTGTTGTATGTTTTTAAAGTTTGGAATCTTATTTTATTCCCTGCTTTGTTCCTAGAAGTTAGGACAGGCCCAGCAGATACCAACTTCACAGTTAACATTTGGAGAATCCAAAAGTGAATATAAAACACTGTATAAAACTTGTAGGAATGTAGCACAAGAAGGAGTTTATAAATGTGGTAAAAATACAGAAGAAATGATTGACAATAAATAAGAATGTAAGATGAACAGCTGTAAGCTTTAAAGACACCCACTAAGCAGGAACTTAAATAAAACCACATCAATATTCCCAGTGCATTACTTTTCAAGTATTCTGCAAGCTATGAAGATGTCCATTCTCTGTTAACAGCAAGCATGACCCTACAATCTAATCTTCTGCAAACTAGAATCTTGAAGGTTATAGTTCCTGCCTCTGTCTGTTAACCTATACCCAGAAAGTTTTCAGCCTCCAACACTTACTGCTGAATAAGCTCTCCCTTTCGGGTTCTTTCTGAACTTTGGCTAGATGGTTCAATTACCCTGTTTTGGTTCAAAACTTTTCTCTAAACTGACTGATTCAAACTGGCTTTTCTCCACTTGTGACTGAATTGCTCTGCTTGGAAAACTTGCCTCTGAACTCTACTAACTAAACTGCATGAACTCAACTACACTGAACTGCACCAACCTGTACTTTACTTCCAAACTCCACTGGACTATTTCTATGAACCCACTCTCTCTCTCTCTCTCTCTCTCTCTCTCTCTCTCTCTGTCTCTCTGTCTCTGTCTTTCTCTCTCTGCTGCTGCTACTCTTAAGTAGCTTCTCTTTCCTGTCTGTTCTCATGAGAGTTGGGCATATCTTATCTCTGACTTCTGTCAAATCATTATTTGATTTGTCACCTTCTCTGCCCTCAATTAGATATGGTTGTTTGGGATTAAATGTATGTACTTAGGGTATGTCCAGCTGGATCACACAGACCTAGGTCTTTGGATGTGATCTATTGCCAGAGCAACCATGTTGCTGGATTAAAATTCCTCTACAACATCTTCATACTACTTATTGTTTAACATATATTTTTGCAGATAATTTGAATAATGGCACCTGCTTTTTTCCTAGTTCCATTTATTTGATATGCATTTTACCATAGTTTCATACAAATCTACATGGATTTGGAAACTCTCACCATGAACTTCATTGTACAAAGAAGACAAAAATAAGAAACCCCTGATGGAAACAGAGGAATTGAGTTTATGAACTCAGCTAAATAAAATAATATGTTTCAGCACTTTTACATAGAGACATCCTTAAATAATTCTTTAAGCTTCATATCTAGCTCATGTCTGTTAAAGATACATACAAAGACTGTAAAAATTATCACCAAAATCTATTACTAAGGAGTAGCATTTTATTCAAATTTATAAAATTTCCTTAGTTAATAAGAAAGCTGTGCATAAATATGTTCACTTTCTTGATAAATTTCAGATTTTATTCCCATAAGACATTGTATATATGATAGTTAAAGTACTTTTTATTTTTTATGAAGAAATTTATAAGAATTTTTAAAGGTTGTTGGACTTTTAACAGTTTGTTACATGTTTTAGCAGTTCACTGCTCATGGAGCACAAGGAAGCTCAAGCTCAACCTTCAAAGACCAGTTCTATGCATTTTGATTGTTGACATCAGAAAAATATTGTATCCATTGGTCTTCTGTCTTGTAGCCATCGACTTTCACTCTGGTTTTAATTATTTTCTAACGCCTTCAGGTGACCTTGTACCAGATAACTTTTCATTTTGTGGTCAGAAATATGCACATTTTCAATAATTTGTCTTGTCATTCATTACCAGTGACCTTAACAGACAAGCCAAGACATATAATTGTTGCCACGTTTATGAAGGCTGCCTTAAGGCCATAGAATTCATTACTTCTTCTGGCTTATCTAAGATAACAGTTTGCAGTCTGTTTCTCATTTATGACATTGACAGATATGACAGTTATTTCTAGTGCAAGCACCTTCTCCTACACTTTCAAAATTACCTTTTCTATATGGTTTTAGAATTAAAGAAAAAGTTCTCGTGCCATTTCTATATTCTTTCATCATTATGATTCTCAGCTTAATGTTCCTGTTAAATCATTTTGACCTTGAAACTCTTGACTTTAATTGATTTGGACTTTACTACCAAACAGATACACACAGGATCATTCACACAAACATGAAATACACACTCAAATGATTTCATGTATGTAAGTGTGGGATCGGGAGGTTTTTTTTAAGACATACAAGTTAAAGATTAGACTCTGGATCCTTATTCTACAAGGGCAATTGTCACACCCTCCACCAGCTTCTCAGTGGTTCTGTCCTGTGGAGCCTAGGTGAAACACCATGTCTCTGGATCCTCTCTCTTCTTCCTCCCACCTCTGCTTACTGTCCCTTTCTCTTTCTCTTTATCTATTTTCATTAATGACATCTTCTCTCAACCTCAGTACCTAATCTGTTTTTCTGTAGTTTAGAAGTTCTTAGAATACCCAGGGAAATTTGTAATAGCAATAACACAGCCATTCCTCCAAGATTTTATTTTATTTTATTTTATTTCATTTCATTTTTCAATTTATACCTGAAATTTAGCTCCCTCCTTCCCCTCCTCCTGGTCCCTTTCCTCTGTTCCTCCCTTAACCCCTATCCTCCCTCCCCTGACACACAAACTGACCTCAGCACATCCATTCACATCATGATTGTGTACTTCATAGTTCACAGTGTCCTGGCAAGGGAACCCCGCCAGGGTTAAGTGATTCTAAACAATATAAGAAACCATGTCAGAGACAGCACCCATCCCCCGTCTAGGGCACCCACATGGAGGCTAAGCTGCCCATTGGGTATAAATTTGTAGAGAGCTTATGTGCCATCCATTCATAGTCCTCGGTTGGTGCTTCAGTCTCCACAAGATCCTCTGGGTCCAGGTTATTTGGGACTGTTGGTATTCTTGTGGAGCTCCTTTCTGGACCTCTGAGATTTTAAATCACTTATGTTAAAGCCCTGCATAGGTTAAAGATTACTAATTAACATATTGTCGTAGTTAGCATCAGCTCTCAACTTGCTAAAACCTACTGTCTCCTAGGAAGAAGGAACATCAGTTGAAGAATTGCTTATTTTAGGTGCCCTTTGGCCATGTCTGTGAGACATTTTCTTGGCTGCTAATTGATAGACGAGGGCTCAGTCTACTGAAAGCAGGATCATCCTCAGGCAAGTGAGGCTGAGCAAATACATACAGAAAATAACCAAAAATATCACGAAAATCCAAGACAGTGCAAGAAAATGTTAAAGTTCTGGTTTATGCCCATGTTCTTTACTCTTTAAATTTTTCTTTCTCATGCACCTAGTCCTGCAGTGACTTAATGTGCCAGTGCAACTTGGCACTCATGGGAGCCCTCCCTCTTCTCTGAGAAGAAGAAGAGGGGAGAATTGTGGGAGGGGTATGAGGAGGTGAAGGGAGCTGTAGTCAGGATGTAAAGTGAATAAATAAATTATGAACAAGTTTACATTTCCACCAGCATTGGATGAGGGTTCCCTTTTTCCACATCCTCTCCAGCATGTGTCATCCCTTGAGTTTTTGATCATAGCCATTCTGATGGGTGTAGGGTGAAGTTTCAGGGTCATTTTGATTTGAATTTCCCTGATGACTAAGGATGTTGAGCATTTTTAAAGTGTTTTTCTGCTATTTGATATTTCTCTGTTGAGAATTCTGCTTGGCTCTATACCCCATTTTTTAATTGGGTTACTTGGTTTGTTGGTTTTTAGCTTTTTGTGTTAATTATTCTGGATATTAGCCCTCTGTCAGATGTAGGGTTGGTGACAGTCTTTTCCTAGTCTGTAGGTTGTGGTTTTGTTCTGTTAACAGTGTCCTTTGCTTTACAAAAGCTTTTCAGTTTCAAGAGGTCCCATTTATTGATTGTTGATCTTAGAGCCTGTGCTGTTGATGTTTTGTTGAGGGAGCTGTTTCCTGTGCCAATGAGTTCAAGGTTCTTTCCCACTTTTTCTTCTAATAGATTTAGTGTGTCTGGTTTTATGTTGAGGTTTTTGGTCCACTTGAGATCATCCTGAGTGAGGTGACCCAGAAGCAGAAAGACACACATGGTATATACTCACTTATAAGTGGATATCAGCCATATAATATCAGATAAACATATACTAAAATCTATAGTTCTAAAGAAGCTAACCAACAAGGATGATACTAGGTAAGAGGCTTAATCCTCATTCAGAAGGACAAACAGAATAACATCAGAAGTAGAAAACAAGGAGCAGGACAGGAGCCTTCCACAGGGGCCATTAGAAAGACTTTACCCATCAGGGTATTGAAGGAGATGCTGAGACTCATAGCCAAACTTTGGGAAGAGTGTGGGGAATCTTATGGAAGAACAGGGAAACCTGGAGGGGACAGGAACCCACAAGGATACCAACGGAGACAAACAATCTGGGTTCAGGGGGTCTTGCAGAGGCTGATGAATCAACCAAGGACCGTGCATGGAGAAGACTTACATCTCTGCTTACATGTAGCCCATGGGAGCTCAGTCTTCATTAGGGTCCCTTTTTAACAGAAGCAGGGGCAGTCTCTGAAATGAACTCCATTGCCTGCTCTTCGATCACCTTCCCCTGGCAAGGTGGCCTAACTAGACCACAGAGAGAGGATCTAGACAATCTTGATGAGACCTGATAGGTTAGGGTTAGATAGTAGGAGAGGAGGGCCTCCCCTATCAGTGGACTAGGGAAGAGTGGGGAGGAGTGGGACAGGGAGGAGATGAGGGAGGGGGCTACAGCTGGGATACAAAGTAAATAAATTGTAATAAATAATAATATTAAAGAAAAACTTACAGAAAATGAATTATGAAAAATTTCCTCTTTCTTTGTGGATACCACATTAAATTATAGGAGTAAGACCTTAATCAAATAGATAACTTTGAGTAAGTAATTTCTTAGTAAATGAATAAGTAAATACAGGATAAATGAAATCTGTTGGTTTTGGTGGTAATTAGTAAAATAAACAAGACAAGTTTAGTGAAACTAATACAACTGCCACATGAAAAGTATTTCACAATGAAACTGGGTTGACAGAATTAACCACATATTTGTGGTTAATTTCTTTTGAGGACTGTGATTAGAAGATGCCCTCTGGGTCAGGCGTGGTTAGTTCCAAAGCTTGGGACATAGAGGCAGGCAAATCTCTGTAAGTTTAAGGGCAGCCCTGTCTTCAGAGTGAGTTCCAGGAATGTTACACAGAGATATCCTGTCTCAAGAAAACTAAAACAGAAGAGGAGGAGGAGGAGGAGGAGGAGGAGGAGGAGGAGGAGGAGGAGGAGGGGGGGGGGAGGAGGAGGAGGAGGAGGAGGAGGAGAAGAAGATCCCCTCTGAGTTCTCAGATCAAGCCATGCTGAGCCTTCTTGCTCTGAGGACTGAGATTCTCCCTGATCTCACCTGTCTGTCATAGCATGCTACTCTGTCTTGACCTACAGTATCTTGGAACAGATACAAGTATGTAAGAATTTTGAAGCAGAGAGAATCACTTCACAGAGCAAAGGAGATTTTTCTTTATGCCAATTTTGGAAACTTGAGTAGCAACTGTTTTACTTTTTAGTAAAATTATATTTATTATTATTATTATTAACAATTTATTCACTTTGTATCCCAGTTTTAGCCCCCTCCTGTATCTCCTGGTCCCACCTTCCCTCCCTCTTCCTCCCCTTTTTCTCTCCCCTAGTCCACTGTTAGAGGAAGTCCTCCTTTCCTACTGTCTGACCCTAGCCTATCAGGTCCTATCAAGAATTCTTGGATTCTCTTCCTCTGTGGGCTAGCTAGGTCACTTCACCAGGAAGAAGTGATCAAGGAGCAGGCAACCGAATTTATATGAGAGACTGTCTCTTCTTTCTTTATTAGGCAGCCCATATGGAGACTGAGCTGCCCATGGGCTACATCTGAGCAGGGGGTCTAGGTCTTCTCTATGCAAGGTTTTTCTTGATGCATCAGTCTCTGCAGTTCCCCACTGGGTTCCAGTCCCGTCGGGTCCTTCTATATCCCTCTTCTTCCATAACATTCCTTGTGCTCTGTCCAAAGTTTGGCTCTGAGTCTCTTCATCTGCTTCTATTCCCTGCTGGGTGGAGTCTTTTAGAGGCTCCCACCTTGTTCCCTTTCTTCTACTGCTTCCAGTGTCTATCCTGTTTTCCCTTCTGAATGAGAATTAAGCCTCTTCCCTGGGGTCCTCCTTGTTGTTTGGCTTCTTTAGGTCTGTAGATTTTAATATGTCTATCCTATATTATATAGCAAAATCCACTTATAAGTGAGTATATACTGTGCATGTCTTTCTGCTTCTGGTTACCTCATTTCCTTCACAATGGCCAAAAATAGCATTTGCTTTAAAAGAGAACAGTTCACTAAAACCTAGAGGTGACAAAGAAACAATGTATTAAATGCAATGACTTCAGAATAAAGAGAGTCAACACGTGACTGCACCCAATTTGTGTTTACAGCCAGGCCACAAGATATACCTGCCAGGGCTCAGGTATAAGTGAAATTGTTCTTCCTATTCCTCCAAATGTAAAAAGCATCACTTTAATCACTTTCTTTGTTTAATAAAGATCCAGGTTCTTAATATTCCTTATTCAAAGAGACTCAATAATAAACTACTAACAAATTCCATTTGTTTCTTTCATCTTGAGAAAGGTAAATCAATGAAAACACTAATGGGCAATTATCTAACAGCAACAAATCACTAAGTACTCCATCATTGTGAGTAAATAAGGTTCACAGACTCCAAAGGTGTTAGATATCTCCATCCCATTATTGTACACTGCAATAAAAGGTCAAATAGTATATCTTCTCTTCTTGAGTATTAGTTTATCACATAGGAAACATAAGCCTGCCTGGCTTTTGTGTTCTTTATGGAATTTGCATTAAACATATTTAGTACAAAAGGTTTAATATTTTCTCACAGGGGAGAGAAGAGAATGTTCCCTAATCTGTGAAGTCACCCTTGATTTGGTTTGCCACCATTGCTCTACTGTTTCTGCACATATGAAGTCACTTCTCAGGTGGAATGTGGCTCCTTTGACTTTCAGGAAGCCCATGAGAACACAAGTATCTGTCTCACCCTCATTTTCAAATTAGAAATAAAACAAAGGCAACTCCAAGTAGAAATCACTTTAATGTATTCTCCTGCAGCTTTTCAACAGAAAGATGTCAAACTAAGACAGCTTGTAATGCCTATCAGAAACCCAGGAAACCATCAGTTCTTTCCACAAAACTGAGACCTTACATTTTCCTGTTAGAAAATGGCAAAAAATCTTGTTCCTTAAGTATTTGAGTGTTTGTGATACCAATAATCCCTGTTTCAGACAATTATTAATACACTACAAAATAAAGTACAGATTTCTCAGCAAATATGTCTGAATGTTTTGTATCATCACTCCAAGTATGAAAAACAATCTTTAATTAAGAGATTTATTGTCAAGATTAAATTGTAAAAAAAAGACTATTGAGAGGTAGTGAGTTCTCATATTTTTAATTACTTCTTTCATTTTTTGTTTATTAATTACACTTTATTCACTTTGTATCCCCCCTGTGGTTCTCTCCCTCCTCTCCTCCCAATCCCTCCCTTCTTCCACCCTCTGCATGCATGCCCCCCCTCCCCAAGTCCACTGATAGGGGAGGACTTCTTTTTCTTCCTTCTGATCCTAGTCAATTAGGTCTCATCAGGAGTGGCTGCATTGTCTTCTTCTGTGGCCTGGTAATGCTGCTTCCCCCTCAGGGGGAGGTAATTAAAGAGCAGGCCAATCAGTTCATGTCAGAGACAGTCCCTGTTCCTATTACAATGGAACCCACTTGGATACTGAACTGCCATGGGCTACATCTGTGCAGGGGTCTTAGGTTATCTCCAGGCATAGTCCTTGGTTGGAATAGCAGTCTCAGGAAAGACACCTGTGCTCAGATTTTTTGGTTCTGTTGCTCTCCTTGTGGAGTTCCTGTCCTCTCCAGATCTTACTGTTTCCTACTTCTTTCCTAAGATTCCCTGCACTCTGCCCAAACATTGCTCGTAAGTCTCAGCATCTACATTGATAGTCTGCAGGACAGAGATTTTCAGAGGTCCTCTGTGTCAGGCTCATGACTTGTTCCCTTTTTTCTCCTTCTTCTGATGTCCAGCCTCTTTGCCTTTCTGGATAGGAATTGAGCATTTTAGCAAGAGTTCTCCCTCTTGATTAGTTTCTTTAGGTGTACAGATTTTAGTAGGTTTATCCTATATTATATGTCTATATGAGTGAGTATATACCATATGGATCTTTCTACTTCTGGGATAGCTTACTCAGGATGATCTTTTCCAGATCCCACAATTTACCTGCAAATTTCATGATTTCCTTGTTTTTTTTGTTGAGTAATATTCCATTGTGTAGATATACCACAATTTGTGCATCCATTCCTCCATTGAGGGGCATCTGGGCTGTTTCCAGCTTCTGGCTATTACAAATAAGGCTGATACAAACATGGTGGAGCAAATGTCCTTATTGTGTACTTGAGAATCTTTTGGGTATATGCCTAGGAGTGGTATAGCTGGATCTTGAGGAAGCACTATCCCTAGTTGTCTGAGAAAGCGCCAGATTGATTTCCAGAGTGGTTGTACAAGGTTACATTCCCACCAGCAGTGGAGGAGGGTTCCCCTTTCTCCACAACCTCTCCAGCATGTGTTGTCTCTTGAGTTTTTGATCTTAGCCATTCTGATGGGTGTAAGGTGAAATCTTAGAGTCGCTTTGATTTGCATTTCCCTGATAGCTAATGAGGTTGAGCATTTCTTTAAGTGTTTCTCTGCCATTCTATATTCCTCTGCAGAGAATTCTCTGTTTAGCTCTGTTCCCCATTTTTTAATTGGATTACTTGATTTTTTGCTGTTTAACTTCTTTAGTTCTTTATATATACTGGATATTAGCCCTCTGTCAGTGTTATAGGGTTGGTGAAGATCCTTTCCCAATCTGTAGGCTGTCGTTTTGTTCTGAAGGCAGTGTCCTTTGCTTTACAGAAGCTTTTCAGTTTCATGAGGTCCCATTTATTGATTGTTGCTCTTAGAGCCTGTGCTGTTGGTGTTCTGTTCAGGAAGTTGTCACCTGTGCCAATGATTTTGAGGGTATTCCCCACTTTTTCTTCTAAGCGGTTTAGTGTGTCTGGTTTTATGTTAAGGTCTTTGATCCACTTGGACTTTAGTTTTGTGCAGGGTGATAAGTATGGATCTATTTGCATTTTTCTACATGTAGACTTCCAGTTAGACCAGCACCATTTGTTGAAGATGCTGTCTTTTTTCCATTGAATGGATTTGGCATCTTTGTAAAAAATCAGGTGTCCATAAGTGTGTGGATTTATGTCAGGGTCTTCTATTTGATTCCATTGACCCACCAGTCTGTTTCTTTGCCAGTACCATGCAGTTTTTAGTATTGTTGCTCTATAGTACAGCTTGAGATCAGGGATGGAAATACCTTCTGAAGATCTTTTACTGTAGAGAATTGTTTTAGCAATTCTGGGTTTCTTGTTGTTCCATATGAAGGTGAGAATTTTTCTTTCAAGGTCTGTAAAGAATTGTGTTGTTAATTTGATGGGAATTGCATTGAATCTGTAGATTGCTTTTGGTAAGATGGTTATTCTTTTAAACTGAAGTTCCCTCTTCCCATGAGACTGGCTTGAGTTAAGCTGGGAAAAGAAACTAACCATCTTACTGGCCCTTGTACTGTGCTGTATGCTTGTCTTGAATGTGATTAAAGAACAGTAAACTCAAACTCAAAATATTCACATTGGTCTGGTGCTATAGCTCTGGTAAAACACTTAGCTAGTATGTGTCATGTCCTACCTTTAATTTCCATTTTCACGGATTAGAAAAGAAAATAATTATGATACAGAATATAAACATATTGTGTCACATACATATGTTATGCTTATTTTTATTTTATTTTATTTTATTTTATTTTATTTTATTTTATTTTATTTTATTTTATTTTATTTTATTCTGACAGTGTCTTTTGATGGTCGCTGGGATAACCTTGAATTTGTGATCCTTCTATCTCAGTCTCCTGAGTGTGAAGAATATAAACATAGGCCATCGTTATTTTTTTCCATGTTTCCACTTGACCTTAGGATGAAGACCAGGGCCTTTAATAAACCAGACAGTGAGTCATAGTGAAGGGCAGAAGCCATGTTGAGTAAGAGAGTTTGCAGCATTACTCTCAGTAACTATTTCAATATATCATACATTTTCATGTAAGTGACATACGCACATATATCTCAGAAACAAAGGAAAAATACTAATATATATATATATATATATGTGTGTGTGTGTGTGTGTGTGTGTGTGTTTGTAATCTACAAAATCTTAAACATAACAGTGGAAATTTTCACGTGTTTTGTTGTTTTGTTCCCAGAGAGGTTTCTCTCTTAGAAAAGCCTGTCTTAAAATTTTGCTGTGAGACTGTATCACCTAGAAATGACAGCGAAATTACATCCATGAAGTCTCACCAACATACCTGCCTAAATAAGACCTGACATCAACAAACGTTCTAATGTAAATGAGGCAAGGTTCACAAATCCTCACCTATGGATAAATAACTATAGGCAACTAAAGAATGCTGAGAACGGAAGAAATTATCCCCAGTGAAGAGCACACAAATTAGTTAGCCAATACCAAAGGATCAGGGAGCAAAATATACATACTAGAAATGGACAGACTAAGCAGATTGTATTTATATACTTAGCAGTGTGTGTGTTTGTGTGTGTGGGTGGGTGGGTGTGTGTGGGTGTGTGTGTGTTTGTATACACGCATGAGTACTAAGGTAAAGGCACGCATGGAGAACAGAAGACTTTGAGTGTTACTACTTTCCTTCTACTTTGTTTCAGAAAGTTTCCTTTGTTGGTTTTCTGCTATGCCTTCCAAGCTAACTGGTCTGTGAAGTCTGGGGATTGTCTTGACACTGTAGGAATGTTGAAAGTGGAGGTGCTCCAGCTACACCTGTGGCTTTTGTGTTGGTCCTGGGTAGCCAATCTCAGGTCCCCGCTTGTACAGCCTACATACCAATAAACCTGATATCTCCCAAGACCATCCAACCATTTTTTTTCCTTTGAGACAGTGCCTCATCAGCTTAGTCTCTACTTCATTATATAACCCAAATTGACCTCAAACCCACACAGTCCTAAAATTATTAATCAGTATTCAGATTTATATCTTCTGTCAGGAAGCTGAACTTGCTGTTGCTTTTCTAGAAATTTGTATTTATTTCTGTGTTGTTAACATAGATTATTTTGTAGCTCATTTTAGGGAGCTGTCACCTGCCACTCTAGTGGATTGCATCTAGTTTTCATTCCTCATGGGTTTATGTCTATTTTCAGCTTTCCATAATGATGATTATCAGATTTACATAATGATGATTTCATAACCGTGAATGCTCAGTTAAGTTATATAAGCAGAATTAAATGTATTCTTGATAGTTACATGTAGAATAATATGATAAAATATTTGATGACAAGCTAAGCAATTACACAACATGGTAATGTGTAGCTCGTTATTTAATTGCAAAAGAACTAGTAGGAATTCACAAAGCTATATATATTTTTCCTATGATGAATATTAATATCTGGTGTAGGCTATCAGAATAGTGTCATATTATAATGAATTTCATTATTTATCAAATTTTTGTTAAATGAGCACAATATGATCCTACATAACTCATGCTCAAAATTCCAAGAAAATTTTCAAATACTGAAATTCATAGAAAAATGTAGCAGTCATAGACAAAAGAATACTGTATTTGCTCCACATCATTTAGCCAGTTTCCATGAGATTATAAGATGTCCTAATATGTTGTACTTGAAATCTATAAAAAAAATGGTAATAAAATAAAAGTGATAAAAGACACATGGAAGATTTGTGAATCTTCTTTCCCTCTCTCTCTCTCTCTTTCTTTCCATTTTTATGTTTGAGAGTTCCGATGATCATATGTTTAAATGTCCTCCATCAGGTTAAAATTTCCCCATTAATGACCATGCCAAATAAGATGCAGAAACTTAATGGTAATAGCACAGATCTACATATGTGAATCATAGCTTATGTCATTCAGAAAACCCAGACAATTCAACAATTTACCCAGGTATTTAAGTTGAACTATACTCTAGGAGCCATAGAGTGTCTACTCTACAGGTAGAAGAATGATGTAGAATAAGAAAAAAGAAAGTATTTTCTTTTTTTAGCTAAAAGAAAGGCTTCAAATGAGTTAGGACTTTGAAAAATATAAGAGTCAACCTTTCTTTTTTTTTTGTTTTTTTGACTCAACCGAATCAAGAACAGGGCTCCTAAAAAGTATAAGTTTTGTAGAATAGCAGTTAAAGGATTTATTTCACCTCTGTAGGCCATACTTGTGCTGGTGAGAAGTTGAATATTGTACGCTATGAGAAAATTAACTAGGATAAAATGAAAAACATATAAAAATATTCCCATATTAGTTGGCATTATCAGGAAATAAAATGAAATAAATTATAGCTATTTTTTAAGTTTGGAAGATTTAAAAACGTGTATCTCAGGAGACTTAAAAAGCAAGCTTCTTCAAGAAATACAGTGAGAATACAAATGAAATATTTTTAAAAGTTTATATCATAAACATCTTTAGAAGGATAGTCAAGGACAAAGTTTTGTTCTGAAGCAACTAACTTGAAATGTTTTCACTTATCAAAGTAGAGATATAACAGTTCGCCGTGTCAGTCTGTGTGTTCATCCTTTCCCCCTGCTATAATTCATAGAGCTGCAAGGCTCTTAGATCTTAAAATAAAAGTAGTGGCAGACTAGTAGATAATTGGAGAGGAGTCTACAAAAGAAAGATCTCGTGCTTCTGTAAATTTAGCTCATGACTGAGCAGAACTGCCAGCTTCCTCAGACTTGAGCTGAGGAAAACATTCTTTGTAGAACACAGCACAGGAAGTCTCCCTATAAGCTGCAATATATGCCTTATTCTGTGTGTATGTGTGCTTATAGCCTCCAGATTACCTAACTTTATGACTTGTGTGTAGTGAGAATTTTGGTTTCTTTAAAAACCCAGTTACGTTATGTGACTATGCTTTTGTTTAAATCCCATGTGTGGGATATGGGGCTGCTTCAGATTATCCACAGATGTGCATTATGATTGTGTCACGCACTAGCAGAGGATAGTTGATGTTTGGAACTCTGGGAGCTTCTAAGAGGGGAAAAAAATGCCAGAGCCCAGAAAGGAATGGGGGCACTCTGAAAACGAGGGCAGCCACTGCTCCCCACTGTTGCTCATGGTTGCTGTTGTTGCCGTTTGACGAGAAGTTGGAGCTCTCCTGACTACCAAAATTACTTGCTCCATGGAACCCAATGGCCCTCTAAAGAGATCTCTGTCTCCGTGTCTCCTTTTTCTTTCTTTTTCTCCTTCCCAGTGTTGAGGGTTTGAAAAGGATTGGAGTGGATAAGGACTGGAAGGGTGGTAAAGATGTAAGAACCCAATAAAATAGCAAAAGTGCCAAAACTTGTATGAAGGCTTGCAATAAAGTTATAAAACTAAACAATGAGAACTTTGTTTTCAGAATGCTACTAGTAGAAATTCCAGTATTATTTATAACAGCTAAAATTAAAAAAGAAAAAAGAAAAACAGGCATATCTGGAAGATTGAGAAACAGTTTGCCATACCAAACACTGTGATTACACAACAATAAAAAGAATAATAAATTACTAAAACATGATGCAAGTCACAAGTACTATTGAAAGGGAAAACAATTGGATAAAGGAATATATATTGCATAAAATTTACTTTTCTAAAATTTCCAAACAAATCATCAAACAAATGGCAAAATTAATGGTCATAAAATTACACAAGTTCCTGTTTCTGAGACTAGGTACTAACTGGCTAGCACTAAAATAGAATTTGATGGTATGAAGAATTATTTTAAAATGCGTTACCTGTTCACCAACTATACCGTAGATAATTAATTATATGAAAGTAAAAAAAAATGAAATATAGAAAAGTTTTATAAAATTTTGTATGGTAAATTTTAGTTGAATAATCTAACCTTTTTCTGAATTATGTTTCTTTGGGAATAGATATCCCAGGCCTAACATCCGGTAATCACAAGATAAAAGTGAATTCATAAGAGGATAAACCACAATGTCTGGTACAGAACTTTAGTACCAGATGTATATGCCAAATTAATGGAAATCATACACACTTAAGCAATTAATCCTTTCGGGGAAATATTTTTATCATTATGAAAAACAACATAATTCACACCCATTCCACTTGTCAGGAAAATGAATAGAGAAAAGTAACTTAAAATCAGATAGGAAGAATTGTAAGTTAAAAAGGGACCTCCAGGAAAATAATAAATGGGTGGTTCTTTCCATGATGCTTAAACCACTCTTGCACAGGTGGTCTGAGCCAGGCCAGTGTTATTGCACTTCCCAGGGTTCACAGCTGGGTAAGACTATTATTGCTTTTATTCCCCAATAGCATGCAGAGCATATTTTAGCATTTTGAAATACAGACAATAGGGATGATTCTTCCAAGTCACTACCAACCTAATATCTTTGTTCTGTGGCTAAGGTATATGGTGTCTTCAGCCATTGGGTCAAGTTCTACTGTGTACCCAATAGTATTGCCAATAGTCTTTAGTGTTTGCAAGGGTCTATAGGATATCATTGGCCAACTATTCTGAAAGAGGTAATTAATTCCTGGTGATAGATTTTTTTTGTTAGTCTATGGTATCTATTAGGGATATTGTTGTCTTATAATAGAGTAACTGCCTTTTAACCATTTTTATGTATGCCTGTGTGTGTGTGTGTGTGTGTGTGTGTGTGTGTGTGTGTGGTGTAATGAAGCTTCTACAGTAGTGGGTAACTAGGGTAAGTAACCTGGCACCATTGTAGAGCCACAAGAACCTATGACTAGACAGGTGCTAGAGGAGAACCCATGACTATTATCATGCTAAATGGACATAGTATTAAGCTGACTCCTAATGACTTATTGTTATCCCAATAGATTAGTGTGTTTTTCAATATTCCTCACAGAATCTTCTGATAGATGGTTATGAACATAGAGATCGACATGTGGCCAAGCCATAGAGAATAACAGACTGCTCCATATTCTGCCACAAAGGGAACATCTACACTTCACTGTCTCCTCCAAAGGCTCATTGACCATTCTGGAAGAAACATTTAAGAGCAGAGGTTTTAGATGACTGTAATAAACAATGGTATTGGCACACAAGGAACAGCTTTACATAGGAATGCATAGCAGTAATGACAGCGTGCATAAGATCCGTGCAAGCTCAAGCCATACCAAATCCTAACGTAGAGAGGGGAGCTATTGTCAACTGATTGATACTGGGAGAAGAGTCAGTTTTCTTCAGGTGTGTTGCCACTAGTAGGTGAGCTACACTCAAGTGGAAAGTCATACATCCATGGGCATTACAAATTGAACTGGACTGCTGAAGAAAAGGGGAGTTGGTAGGGGTTGGGAATGCAGTCACAACCCATTGTACAGAATTCTGAGATGACTAATAAAAATGGAAAAGAAAACCTGGGTTTAGAGAGCCTGCCAAAACTGATACTCCAACCAAGGACCATGCATGGAGATAATGTAGAACCCCTGCACAGATGAAGCCCATGACAGTTCAGTGTCCAAATGGGTTCCATAGTAAGGGATACAGGGGCTGTCTCTGACATGAACTCAGTGGCTGGCTCTTATATCACCTCTCCCTCATTGGTGCAGCCTTGCCAGGCCACAGAGGCAGATGATGCCACCAGTCCTGATGAGACCTGATAGATTAGGGTCAGATAGAAGGAGAGGCATTCCTCCCATATCAGTGGACTAGGTGAGGGGTATAAGGGGAGAAGAGGGAGGTAGGGTGGGGCTGGGAGAAGATGAAGAGGAGCTACAGTCAAGATACAAAGTGAATAAATTGTAAAAAGTAATTAATTAATTAATTTAAAAAAGAAAACCTCCAGGAATTGTAACAAGAGTTCAGACAGGGCAAAGACTAGATACAACCAGCCTTAGAAGAAACTGAAGGTTCAATTACTGCAATTCAAGGGAACTTGAAAGAGAAGAGGAGGAGTTATAAGAGCAGTAGCAGCAATCACAGATAGGATGAGCACCCTCCAGAATAGATCTAGAAGGACCCTAGTTAAGCAATAAAATTCTCATACTCTGTAAACCACTCTACTATCCTAAAGTTTAGGTTGCATAATTGACAGTCTAGTCTCTTTTTCATTATGAGCAAAATTTTACTGAAACTATGTCAAAGTTTAAGATGTTTCCTAGCTAAACTGTCTCCTTTTACTCTCCCTTTCAGACAGGTAAAATCTTTACCTCAGTGTGGCAAATGACACACATTTTCTCTCACAGGAGTTTTCTTAGTATAGCAGTATATTCTTGTATACCTAAAAATATTTGGTTCTTTTCTCAAGAGTCCAAACCACCATATATGATAGTATGAATCTCTAGGAAATTGAATATTCAGTGGGGTTCATGGTTTACTTTCTACCAGCTTCTAGGAAGTGGATGTTATAGTCAGGGACAGTTTATGGTGCAATGAGAGTACTGAACACATGATACTCAGTTAGCAAGAATTTTCCACTAAGTGAAGCATCCCATTAAAAGAAGAACATTCTACCAGGAGCAGTGCACCTTTAATAATAAAGAGGAAATAATTTCTATACAGGCAACATGACTGTCTGGCTGGTCCTGTACTGTAATTCACTCTCCAGAGAGATAAAAAGAAAGCTGACAGCTGCTGACAAAGAAGCCTTCGTCCCCTGCAATGGGAGGAGGACAACAGTGCGCAAACTGAAGCTCTAACGGTTGGCATTGTGGAGTTTCAGAGATCTCAAAATGCTCAAGCAAGACAGGTAGGTAAAAATAAATAAATAAATAAATACACTTTGGAAAGACCTGGGACCTCAAAATAAGACTTTGTGTGGGGTGTGTAGGTGTTATATCTGATACGGTATTGGCTTTTGGATTGACCTATCAGTGTTTGCAGAGGTGATTTACTTTTCCCTATGAAATCTAAAACTTAATTGATTTTGAAAAATCTATTATAAAAACTGTTTCTTGGTTCCTTAGAAGCTATACGCGTTTCCTACCAGGCTACTTTGCCAATGTCTAAATCCCACACTAGTCTGTCTAGAATTATTGAATATCACAAAGGATCAAAAAGGAAAACGATCCACAGTAGATAAATACATGACCACGCCAAGCTAAGACTATCCTCCTTGAATTTGATTTGGAGGGTGGTATGTCGAGAAGGCTGAGGAAAAAAAAAGGGTAAATAAAAAGCATTCTTCTACATTATGATACTCTCCCAGAGCCAGATATTGAGACTCAGGAAAGGACCACAGACATAATCTATTCCAAAGTGACTTTCAAAGCCCTCTTCTACTGGATAACCACAGAAGGCATGACATTTGGCAAGACTGAGAATAACGCAAGAGCAGACAAAAAGCCAGTGTCACTCAAAAGTTCAGAAGAGCAGTAGTGGCTCTGCTTAGTGGTCCAAAGTTGACACGGTAAAAGATCGGGTTAGGTGGAGACTATACCAAGTTTGTCTCAGTATCTCCATAGTTCCGTATCCACTACCTCTAAATTTGCTGTGTTTAACTAGCATTAGGAAGTTCCAAGGTCCTAACTGCCCTGAATAGAAAAGTGGAAGAGACATCCATGAAGACTTGGACTACAGAAATGAGGGATACATAAAGCGCAGTAGCCTTAAGGATCAAATACAGCCATAGAGCCAACAAACAGATGTTTAACTCCTACAGCATTCACACACACACACACACACACACACACACACACACACACACACACAC
>NW_026585895.1:41377155-41399175 GCF_907164565.1 Psammomys obesus | reverse complement strand
CACACACACACACACACACACACACACACACACACACACACACACACGTACACCCTAATAACAACACTACCCCCAACTACCCACAGAGAGAAATAAAAAAAAAACAGGTGAAAGAACAGAAGCCAGGAGGCAGTTGTTCTAATAAAATCTCATGACTCTTTGAATAAATCCTAAACCTACTTCAATTTTAATATTTTAATTTTTAGAATTTACTGACTAAAGAAGTAGATAAGGCCTTGGAGAGAAGCACCCTGAAACATTTGATAAATTATGTGACTATTACAATCTGGCTAGCTCTTGCTGATAGAGCACTTACAGTCATTTACCTGGGTGTCACAGTGGTGGAGAGAGGGAAACTCAAATACCTGGAGTGAGTGTACACCCTCTAAATAAAGGTAGGTGTCCTAAAACTTAATGCAACATCTCTGGTGCTGCAGGATTGAGGTGGGAGCAGAGCTGCTTAATGAATGAAGTCCTAGCTAAGTCTTGGCCCATTCTGGGCTGACTGGAGCCACAGACTCACATAAGTGCCATTTTCTATCCACCCACAAAAATTAAACTTGGTATATTTGGAAGGTAGGTGAAAAACGCTGAGTTTATTAACTCTATGGTGAGGACATTCACAGAAAAGCTGAAGGGATAACTAAAATGACCTTTTCCCGCAAGCAAGCACCACCACCTAGACTCTAATCTGGATGTCTAAGATAGAAAAAGATAAAACATTAAAACACCTCAAAGAGGAGAGGCATGAATAGAAAGGTTTTGCATAATCACTAAAGACAGATTATTGCCCCTCTACAGGTAAGCAACTCCTATTTAATTTCTACCTGATTTAGAAGTCTGAGTTCTGGATAAATTGAAAACTATTATAAACTAGAAGAGGCTTAAATAAGTTAAAGTCCCAGTAACAACCTTCTGGGCTTCATGAGGCATCATGTTGGAGAAAATTTATAAGCCCTTGGGCATATGGCATATCAGCTCTGACCTAGTAAACAGTTTGATTATAAACCAATCTCAGACGATAATCAGAAAAAATTTAAACTCTACTGTAACAGGTAATTATTGTTTATAGTTATGACCCAGGGTTATATTAAATTTTATACTCTTTGCATATAATAATTTGGAGCTTTAAAAATATGCATCACTAGATTCCCAAGAAAACATTAGAGTGGCCTATTATATAAAAAAATAATATACTACTAAAGCAAAATAAATTAGTGATGGCTAAGATGCTGAAAACATTGGTAAAAATATATATATTCCAAAGAGTTGAAAGGAAACTTCAGGAAAATTCAGAGATGTGCTATTTTAGTGATGTTTTTATGAATCAAATTACTAAAAAATGTGTTTAATTATCCTCTTTGCAGTTCAATAATGGCATACTATCAGATAAAGCAGCCACTCCTGATGAGACCTGATAGACTAGGATCAGAAGAAAGGAGAGGAAATCCTCCCCTATCAGTGGACTGGGGATGGAAAAGAGGGAGGGTGAGTGGGATTGGGAGGGGAGGAAGAAGGTAGCTACAGGAGGATACAAAGTGAATAAACTGTAATTAGTAAAAATTTAAAAATGAAAAAAATACTACCTTATAGAATAAAATACAGTGCATATCCAGCCTCGTTGGTTATAAGTATTAACATGAGCTTCAGGTAATTTTCTTAATAATATGGAAACTGCAAGGTTTTACCAAGATACAAAGCACTAAATGCCTATACAGTGGTATTAGTGAAACAAACTTTTATTTAATCCAATAGGCCCTATCATGTTGAGAGAGCAAGATCCAGGAAGAGGCACAACAGAGAACTCACAAAAAGCCTTAGTGGAAAAACTCAATATAAATTAATTGCATTCAAGAATAAAATAATCACACAAGACCCTTTAATAAAACCTATATAATATATCCCTGGAATCAGGAAGAACCTAATACTATATGTTGAAGTCTCTAGCAAGCAAGGATCAAGAATATCCATTACAATTATGTTCTCATGTAGAGCAAGGTTTTTAAACAATCAGCTGAAGGAGAAAAACCAACTTTGTCTTTATGGATTATTTAGTTCTCTATATTGTTACAAACTTAACATGAATTACAACATTCAAAAGCAGCTCTGAAATCAGTAGATAAGGAAAACTGTCTTATCTGTGGAAGATCTATAAGCAATAACATAGGGTCAAAGAAGTTCCCATTTTATGCCCATCTATAAATTCTGAGTCAATAGATAGAGGAAGGGCATTTGTTATCGGGATGTGCAAAATATGATTAGGAAATTCAAGGTAGGAAAGTCTAGGATAGTAGAATGTGAACTGATACATGAAAATCGGCACAAAGCATGAAGACTTTTGACTTGTGTTTTTACTTGCCCCAAACACTTGTCATTAGGGAAATACTAAGAAACAAAACAAAACTCTGTAAACTGACTTTATATTTATCCACTTAAAAACTGAGTATAGAACTAAGAAAGTAGCCAGAATAAGAGGTGCAGCTCACCAGAATCCACTCCCCTAACAGGGAAGAGAACCACTCCTCAGCCATAGGCCAAATGGACTACACAAGGAACAGAGGACAGAAGACCAGAGTGGAAACAGAAACCAAGGGTCAAAACACACATCCAGCATAGACAAAGTTGTAAACTGGCCCTTAAACTTATAATCACACCAACCCCAGATGGCTACTCACCATTATAAGAACACAATCGAAACCAGCCAACAGACAGGGTAATGTGTCATGAGCAGAGCCCAGCCATCCTATGTCAGCAAGTCTTGAATATTCCAATACAAATTAATCACAAAAGACATTACTTTAAATCCAACTCCATAAAGATGATAGAGGTCCTTAAAAAAAAAAAAGCGAATAAATCCCTTAAAGAAACCAAAAAAAACAAAAACAAAAATAATTGAAGAAAATCAATAAATTCTTTAAAGAAAGCCAGGAAAAAAGAAACAGTAGAAGGAAATGAAAAACCTGTTCATGACCCAAAAATAGAAATAGGAGCAATAAAGAAAACACAAACTGAGAGAATTCTGGAAATGGAAAATCTAAGGTAAATTAACAGGAATTACAGATGAAAGCATCAACAACAGAATACAAAAGATGGAACACAGAATCTCAGGCATTGAAGATACAAAAGACGATACAATGTTAAGCCTAAAAATTCCTGGCACAAAAAAATTCAGGAAATTAGGACACTGTGTAAATACCAAATCTAAGAAAAATAGAAATAGAAGAAAATAATCCCAGCTCAACTGTCTGGGATTTGTTGAAATATTCTCAACAAATTCATAAAAGAAAATTCCCTCAACCTAAAGAAGGATATTCCTATAAAAGTACATAAAGCATACAGACCACCAAAATGATAAGACAGGAAAATAAGTACCCTTACCACATAACCAAAATATTAAACAAACAATACAAAGAAAGAATACTAAAAGATGGAGGGGGAAAAGAGCAAATGATACATAAAGGCAGCCCTATTAGAATCATACCCTGAAAGAATTACACTCTAAAAGCCAGAAGGGCCTGGATAAATGTGCTGTAGATTCTGAAGGGCCAATGATGCCAGCCCAGACTACCATACCCAGCAAAACTTTGAATCACCATAGATGAAAAAACAATTAAAATTAAAGTCAAAATCAAACAAGTCTATCTACAAATTCAACCCTATAAAAGTTACTAGAAAGAAAAGTTCAACTCAACTATATCCATAAAGACATAAGAAATAAATAATATTGCTCAAGCAAAACCAAAAGAAGGGAGGTGTGGAGGCATGCACACACACACACACACACACACACACACACACACACACCACACCACACCAACACCACCAACAACAATAACAACAAAATAAGAAGCATTAAGATTCACTGATCACTGGTACATCTTGTACCAGTGGACTCAATTTCCTAATAAAAAGACACAGAGCAATAGAATGGATGGGAAGACAAGATCTATCCTTCTGCTGCATAACAGAAACATCCCTCAATGCCAAAGATAGACATTATCTCAGAATAAAGGGTTGAAAAGATTTTCCGAACCATTGGACCTAAGAAGCAAGCTGGTATAACCATTCTGATATCTAGCAAACATCTAATAGCAAACAAAATATAGACTTCAAACAAAAATTATTCAAAAGAGATGGGCAGGATACTTTATATTCAGGAAAGGAAAAATCCACCAAGATGACATTTTGAAATAAACATCTGTGCCCCAAGTGAAAGGGCCCCCTTTTTCTTTGGAAAAAGAAACATTATTGAAGCTTAAATCTCACAATGATACTCTTATGATGATAGTGGGAGACATAAATTCTCAACTCTCACTATTAGACAAGACAGGTCATCTAGATAAAAAGTAAACAAATACTGGAACTAATAGATTTTATAAACCAAATGGATCTACAAAGCATTTCACCCAAACACAAAAGAAAATGCCTTCTTCTCAGCACCTTGTGTAGCTTTCTCCAAAATTGACTACATATTTGATCACAAAGTAAGTCCCAACTGATGAAAGTGAACTAAAATAACTAACCCCATCCTTTCAGGCTACCATTAATTAAAACTGGATTTCAACAACAACAGAAACAATACAAAGCTTATACACTCATAGGAACTGAACTCTAGTGAGTCAAGGAAGAAATAAATAAATTAAATATTTCCTAGAATTCAATGAAAATGAATACATCCCATACTTAAACTTATGGCATACAGTGAAAGTCTCCCCAGGTCTGTTCTCCACCCTTTTAACTCTCTGAGCCCCTTCTCCTACCCTACTTACGAGATGTGCAGGGACAAAGATACAGCAGAGATTGAAGGGATGCTCAACCAATGCCTGGCCCAACCAAAGACCTATCCTATCAGAGAGTGCCAAACCCTGACACTATGAACTATGCTTTGTTAAGCTGGCAGACAGGAGCCTGACAGAGTTGTCCTCT
Source organism: Psammomys obesus (assembly GCF_907164565.1). NCBI lineage: Eukaryota > Metazoa > Chordata > Mammalia > Rodentia > Muridae > Psammomys > Psammomys obesus. The sequence goes on along the minus strand of NW_026585895.1, from coordinate 41,394,249 downwards.
GAAAGATTCTATTCAGCAGTGCCTCAAAGCAGATGCTGAGATTCACAGCCAAACATCGGGTAATGCAAAGAGAGTTTTATGGAAAAGTGGGAGAAAGAGATAAGGACCTGGAGGTGACATGAGCTCCACAAGCAGAGAAACAAGGCCAACTAACCAGAGCCCAGAGGAGCTTGCTGAGACTGAAGTAGAAACCAAGGACCATGCATGAAGAGGACCCTAGCAGAGGGCAGCTTCAGCTTCATGTGAGTCCTCTAGTAAGGAAAGTGGAGACTGCATTAAACTCACCTGCCGGCTTTTTGATCACTTCTCCCCGGTGGGACTGCCTTATCATGCCACAGGGGAAGAGGGCATGCTCAATCCTTATGGAACTTGATGAGCTGGGGTAGATGGGAAAGGGAGCTCCCCTTTTCTGAGGAAGAGGCAAGGGGTGGATGGTGAGGGAGGGAGGGTGGGACTGGGAAGAGAGGAGGGATGGTATAACAACCGTTATGTAAAGTGGATAAAAACAATAAATTAATTAAAAAAATTTAAACCACTTTGAGATTCTATTTCACAGCGTCAGAATGGCTAAGATCGAAACACAAATGACAGTTCATGCTGACAATGATGTAGTGGCAAGGGAACACTCCTCCATTTTCTGGAAGGAGTGCAAAGTTGTACAGCCACTATGGAAATCAAAATGGTAGTTCTTCAAAAAACTGGGAATCATTCGTCTCAAGATCAAGTTATATCACTTAGAACTTGTGGGAGTGTCTAACCAATGACTGGTCCAACTTGAGGCCAAGGCCAAGAGAGGGAACCCACACCAGACACTACCTGAATGGCCAGGAAGCAAAAGCTGGATAACACAGAGACCTAGGATAGAACCAAACAAGACTTAGGAAAAAGAAAAAAGAAAAAGTAAAAGAAAATGTTAATGAAATGATTCCTAATGATATTCTGTTATTCTCATAAATTGGTGTTTATCCCAGTTGTCTTTAGATAGGCTTCATCCAGAAACTGATAGGCATAGATGCAGAGACCACAATCACACATGAGGTGGAGCTAGGAAATCCTGCAGAAGAGGAGAAAGGAAAAATTGTAGGACCCAGAGGGGTCAATGACATCATGAGAACGAGGCCCACAGACTCAACTAAGCCGAGTTTATATGGGCTTACAGAGACTGAAGTGACAATCGGAGAGCCTGTATGGGTCTGAGCAAGGTCCTCTATACATATGTTAGGACTGTGTAATTTGGTCTTACGGTGGTACTCCTACAAGTGGGAGTGGGAGGTGTCTCTGATTCTCTGGCCAGCACTTGGGATCCTTTTCCTCTTACTGGGTTGCCTTGTCCGGCCTTTGTATGAGATTTTGTGCCTAGTCTTATTGTAATTCCTATGCCATGTTTGCTTAATATCCCTGGGAGGCCTGCTGTTTTTTGAAGGTAAATGGAGAAGGAGTGACCTGGTGTAGAAGGGAGATGTGTGTTGGGGAGGGGGGAGAACGAGGAGGAATGGAGAGAGGAAAAGCTGAAGTTGGGGTGTAATACAGGAGAAAAGAATAAATATTTAAAAAAAAAATAAGGAAAGAAAAAAGCCATTATGGCAAAGATGAAACCTAAATGGTTTGGATTCCCATTTGTCATGGCCAGTTACAACAGAAAGTTTCTTATTTGCAATATTTCTCAAGAACGTTAACTCACTAAATATACAGTGGTAAGTAAATCTCATTTTAACCTAGGAGTGGCAGTACTCATCCTTATAAAATTATAAACAGTTCTACTCGCAAAACAGAGTTTGCCTCCTCCTTTACAGTCTGCCAGTCGGCATCATGATTGAGAGTTTTAAGGAACATACAACATAGAATAAACCCACTAAAATCTGTACATCTAAACAAACTAAGCAAAAGAGAGGACCCTAACTAAAATCTTCAATCCCCATCCTGAAAGGCAAAGAGGATGGACATCAGAGGAAAAAGAAAACAGGAAACAACCTAGGAACCTGCCACAAAGGGCCTCTGAAAGCCAAAAGAAAACAGGAAACAACCTTGGAACCTGCCACAGAGGGCCTCTGAAAGCCTCTGCAGTATAGACTGTCAAAGCAGATGCTGAGCCTGATGGACAACTGATGGGCAGAGTGAATGGAATTTTATGTAAGAAGTGGGAAATAGTAAGAACTGGAGAGGAAAGGAACTCCACAAGGAGAGCAACAGAACAAGATAATTTGAACACAGAACTTCCCAGAGACTCATACTCCAACCAAGGACTATCCGTGGAGATAACCTAGAACCCTGACAATGCAGCCACTTTTGATGAGAACTGATAGACTAAGATCAGAAAGGAGAGGAGAACCTCCCCTCTCAGTGGACTTGGGGAGGGACATGCATGCAGAAAGGGGGGAGGGTGGGACTGGGAGGGGAGGAGGGAGGGGCTTATGGGGGGATACAAAATGAATAAAGTGTAATTAATAAAAGTTAAAAAAAAGAAAGCTCTCCAATAGGCACAAATCTCACAAGACAGAGACTTTGCTCATGTGACTCACTTAACAACAAAGACAGCAAAACTGTGAACCTCCAACCACTGGACTCACTGTCTAAGATGTGCTCTACTGCATCATCTCAGATAATGACAGATCAGTTGACCCACCATCACAGAAGCAATATTTCAAGAGTTGGGAATACAATCCTAGTAATAAAATTCAGACATTATATTAGAGACCAGTAAGAAGAGCCTATGACATTAGAAAGGAAAGAGAGAGTTTTAGATGCCTCATTTTCTATCACTCTCAATGAGCCAATCGAGAATTTGTGTTTTTCTTTTATTTAACTTTGGGGTCTAGAGAATCAGCATTTTTTTTTGTACCAAGGGGTCCACTTCTAATGAGGCACAGCAAGAGGCTCTGAACTATGGCTACTGTGAAGCTGCTTTGACTTTTCAGGGTCTAGAGATCAGACAGTGAAAAGGGGAGTTGACTACACAGCTGTGGATGGCTTTGTATATGGCCTAAGATCAATTGCAGCTATAAGCTCTGTGCTTTCACGTACTAGCCTCCTTCCTCTATATTTCTCCACAGGAAGAATAAGCAGAAGCCATAGAAAAGCCTCTTTTAAGCAGAGCATATGGGTGGTCTGGAGCAGCTGAGTACATGCACATTTAAAATCTATATGTAGGAAAGCTCTATCAAGTGACTCCAAAAAATCTTCCTTATTTCAAGGCTCCTCTTTGTACACCATTTGAGCTGATGACATACTTTTGTTTAAACGCTCAGGCAGATCCATTCATGGGAAATGAATAACTCCTTTGAAAGTATTTTGTGTGTGTGTGTGTGTGTGTGTGTGTGTGTGTGCTTTTGTTTTTGTTTCTTTTTAATTAAAGTCTTCTTATCAGCCTTACTCAGAACTGTACTTGGAGGGACCAGGGATCACCTTACTGGTTCTTAATAGCATTAATAAAAGGATGTGAAGATAGACTCAGTAGGAAACTAAAGCACAATATTGTTAGAACTTGAGAGAACAGCAAGGTATGCCATTTGTGAATCTTGACAATTGTCAAGTGAGGGGAAATTTAAATAAAAGCCATATCTTTAAAAAAGCAAACAGGAGACTTCCATGGGGTCACTTTGGCCAACAATTCAATTAGCTGTAACCCATTCCTGGTACTGGAAAAGAATCTGGAAAGAGTTGAGGAAGGAAAACTGTGATCAAATATACTGTGTGAAAATAGAATCTATTTCAAATAAAATTAAAACTATAATTTATAGATGAATAAAAAATAAAGCAGTTTCAGTAATGAATGCCAACAAATGGACATATGTCAGACAAGAAGCTACCTTAAGCGCTCCAGATAAAGAGTGAGAAAGCTCAAAATGTCCAGGAAAAGCCTATATCCAAAAGAAACATATAATTAAGAAAAAGAAAAGCTTGCTTTTCCTGTTAGCACTGAGAAAAGCAGGCTATATGACACTCTGCCTGATGAAAGCTCCCTACGCCCCTCCATCTAAGGATGGACTTCTAGGAAACAAAACCTAACCATCTCATTGGAAGCATAATTAGTCCTGCTCACTCCCCTATCCTTCAGCTGAATCAGATTTTCTGGGAGTAGGAAGAGAGTCTGGATGCCTTACCAGACTTGCAGGGTCAACCTTTAAGAGGATAAAACAGTAGCCTGTAATGTTTTGGTTAGCATAGAATGTCAGGTTTCCCTCCAATTATGGAGAATGAATTTAAGACTATCATTTCAACCAGGGGAGAATAGCTTCATGTTTAAAAACAAAAATGCCTCAATAAAATCCAGACAGCACTGGGCGTGGTGGCCAATACCCTTAATCCCAGAACTCAGGAGGCAGAGGCAGGTGGATCTCTGTGAGGTCGAAGCCGGCATGGTCTACAAATCAAGGCCAGGAAAGCAAGAGCTCTATTAAATAGAGAAATTCAGTCTCAAAAAAAAAAAAATCAAACAAACAAACAAAAAACAAAACATTCCAGACACCTTCACACTTTATTAATGAGGCACTTCCCTTTCTACAGTTACCAAGAAAACAAAAGGTGGGCTATAAGTTCTTCAAAGCCCAATAACATCAGTTAAATCCTCAAGACCAATACTGACAGTCTAGGTGTCTAACAATCCTCTTCCTTCTGTCCTCCACAAAGGACAGCCTACGTCAAATTTCAACCAGTTTCCTAACTTTTTCAGTCAACTTTTTTTTCCAGTAGACTTAATTCCTGCCTAGGATATTGGATAGCCTTGGACAATGATTCTCAACCTGTGCATCTCAACCCCTTTGGGAATGGTATATCAGATATTTACACTGCAATTCATAATAGCAAAAGTACAATTATGAAGTAGGAATGGAATAATTTTATGGTTGGGAGTCACCATGACATGAGGAACTGTATTAAAACACAGCATTAGGTAGGTTGAGATTTCCTACCTTTTCATAGAGCGCAAACACAAGCAATCACGTTTTCAAAGATTCCTTTCAATCTTAGTTTATTGGGATGACTCAAATGACTACAGTAGTTAGGGAATTCTTCTGTGTGCCAAAGAGTGAGGAGACTAGTGGCAGTGTGGAGCATTACAGTGCAGGTGACCTGCAGTGACTTGTGCCATTTAACTAGTCATGACTGTGACCTGATATTAGCAGTTTTATTTTCTTTTCTAAGATGACAATGTGCGACTCTTGAGAATAATTTCTGAGTCAACAAAACCCATACATTTTGCTGTAGGATAACTTTGATGTAGGTGATGAAGTGTAAGCTTCTATACTTTCTGTCATGTATATGCCAATGGCAATACCTAATTCCCAATCTCAAATTTACAAAAAAAAAAAAAAAAAGATTAGTAGAATGTTTTTTCTAACAAAAGAAGAAAGATAATGTCTTCTAGTGTATGCTGTAGGCCCAAAAGATTAGGGCACACATGAGGGTGAGGTTACTTTGAGGCTATGAAAAATAACTCTTCCCTTCACTGTAGGAACAGTCCTCTTTATCTAGATCATATACAATAGCTTCATATATTTTATTACAATAGTTAAGTTTCTAATATAAAACAGTCTATCATTTTAAGTCTTAAATTGATCAAACATTGCATTTCAGAGAAATAGCAGCCAAATTAATAGTATTTTGATATAATTAAAATATGTGCTAAGATATTTGAGAAATTTGATAGTTAGTAAAATAAATCATCTGGGAAATAATTGTTATTCTTATATAATTTCAATTTTGGAAGAATCCATGAAATATACTGTCACTAATAACTCTGTATGTTTTAGACCTGTTATTAATGACTCTTGCCATTGACAGTATTAGAGCAATGTTATTATAATTTTAATTATATAGTATTGAAGATGGACTATCTTTATTACCAGAATTCACAAAGAAGTTCAAAATTTTAGAATGACTTATCCAACTATTTACTAATCATATGGCATGATGTAAAATACTTGGTAAGATTTGCATCATGATTCTCAGTGCTATTTTGAGACTGAGGAGTTGTCACCAGCATGATCAATGACTGCCGAAGGTATTCTGAAAACATAATACAAAGAAACTCATTGCAATTGAGACAAATATCATTCTTATACTGCTAGTCATGAACATTTCTGGGATTGATTTTGAATTAGTTAAAATAAATCCAGAAACATGAACAATATTTACTTATAACTGACACTTTTACAGTAACAAATTCCAAATACTTTGTGAGTGGAAAGAAATCATATTAGTGACAGAATGTTTCACTGAACTAAATGTGCCACTCGTAAGCTATGCTAAAGTGATTAAAGTGAGCCAAAGTAGAGGGCTCATCTCTGAAGATCTTCTGCACAAACAAGCTAAGAGCACTTAGAGGGCAATGGTGGGTGATGAGTGGGCAGGCCTGTGTTCGTAACAAGTGCTACAGTGAGCTGAGAGCTGTTCTCGGGCCTCGCTTCTAAAAACTCTGCTCTGAGATACAGGGGTGTCTCTCTTGGGGACAAAGGTTAACAGATCGCTTGCCCTTCAGTATTGCTTGAGAGGCACCCATATTCCACTCTCAGGAAAAAATGCTATAAAAAATGTGTTTTTTTTCCCCTCCCTAGTAGACTTATTTTAATATGGGGAATTTATTGGCATAACAAAGGAAACAACATTTCTAGTTCATTTAGTGTGTTGAAGTGAAGAGAAACAAAAGAGCTTCTCATCCATGTTGACTGTTAGGGCTGAAAGCCAAGGACCTGGAAGATTTTAATTACAAAATAAAAGCAGTCACAAGATGGCAGCTCTGGGCATCTGTAACGTGGCTAATGAAAGGTGAGTTAATGTGGTCACTGTCATCATCACAGAAAAGTATGCATATAATATTATCACATTAGAGTGAATAATGCAATATAAAATTACGAAAGAAGCGTTTAAAACATTGTTTTGTAGCCAGTTCCCTTATGGTCTGTTAACAGCAATAAAAGTAATTGTAGGGCAGAGAGAAGTGAAGACTGATTTCTAGCTTCCAAGTCACCCACGGGATCCAGGAAGTATCAATTAGGGACTCAGAATCTACCCGTCTGTCATAGAACACACCTGCTAGTCAACATGGCCAGGGATACTGAGATTCAGGACAAGCATTTCTGCCATTTATTTTACATTTCATACTTTATCATTTTCTCAGGCCATGTTATCTAAACTACTCATAATTAATTGTTCAATACTTAGACAATTTTCTTTTGCATGGTTAATCAAAATCTAGAACCAGGTTGTATTTTGTTATCTAGTTTTCTTACCAGACAATAAGACTCTTAGAATAAGCAGGGCCTGGGTTTGCTCTGCTCTATGCTTAGTACCTAGAGAGGGAGTTAGCACAGAATTCTTCTGCTCACCATGGGCTAAGCAGTGACGACACTAATAGGGCTGGCTAAACAGATCAGTGGTTAAAAGCAGTAGCTCCTTTTCCAGGAGAAAAGAGTTCAGTTCTCAGCACCAACATCAGGCAGCTTACCACTGTCCACAGCTCTAGCTCCTGAGGATCCAATGCCTCTGGTTCCCACAGGAACTTACACTCATGTATACATAGGCAAATACACACACACACACACACACACACACACACACACACAAAACATAATTAAAAATAAATCTCAAAAATAAGAAAATTGCACCAATATCATTGCTTTTCCAACTACTGTTTTTTGTTTGTTTGTTTGTTTGTTTGTTTGCTTTTATTGATTTTTCAAGACAGGGTTTCTCTGTGTAGCCTTGGCTGTTATGGAACTCACTCTGTAGATCAGGCTGAACTCCAACTCAAAGATCTGCCTGCTTTTGTTTCCCAAGTGTTGAGATTAATGGCATGAACCACCACTGCCTGACACTCTCTCTCTCTCTCTCTCTCTCTCTCTCTCTTTCTCTCTCTCTCTCTCTCTCTCTCTCTCTCTCTGTGTGTGTGTGTGTGTGTGTGTGTGTACTTTCTCAAAAAAACTGGGAATAGCCATACCTCAAGACCCAGCTATACCACTCCTGGGCATACACCCAAAAGATGCCCACCATTCAGTAAGGATATTTGCTGAATGATGTATATTTATAATAGCCAGAAACTTGAAACAACCTAAATGTCCATCAACCAAAGAATGGATAGAATCTATGGTACATTTACATGATGGAATACTACTCAGCCATCAAAAAACAGGGAAATCATGGAATTTGCAGGCATGGATGGAACTAGAAAAGATCATCCTAAGTGAGATAACACAAATCCAGAAGGACACACTGGTATATACTCAACTATAAGAGGATTTTAGTCATATAGTACAGGATAGACTTACTGCAATGTACAGACCCTAAGGAGATAAACCCGATGGGCACTGTAGCTTTATGTCAGTGCACTAGTTAGAGGAGTGGGGGATATCTCTGACATAGACTATGTTACCTGCCTTTTTGATCATTTCTCCCTGATGTGACTCCCCTACCAGGCCACACGGGAGAAAGATGAACTCAGTCCTCATGTGAATAGATAAGCTGGTGTGTCTGGGGTGGGGGAGGTTCCACTATTCTGAGAATTAGGAGAGAGGGAATGGGGTAGAGAGGGTGGGACTGGGAGGAGAGGTGGGAGGGGCCTATGACTAGGATGTAAATTGAATTAATTAATTAAAAAAGAAAGGTCAAAAAGAGAAATAAAAAAAAATAAAAGAAAATTAGCCTGTATTAGGAACTGACTCATAGCATCTTGTGTACTCACTTTTATTCATAAAGTTAATATAACCGAATGTAGACATAAACATTTAGAGATCTATCTAACTTTGTATTTGTAACATGGAATTATTTCAAAAAAAATGTTCATTCTTTAAAAATGATGGAAACTGGGCCATTGAAATGGTTCAGCAAAGGTGCTTTCCACCAAGGCTGACAAGCTGAATTCAATCTCTGAGGCCAACATGGAGCAAAGGAGAGAACTGACTCCAGCAGATTATCCTCTGACTTCCAAAGGTACACATGTATTGTGTACCCCCAGATGAGTAAATAAATTTAATAATTTTAATGACTGAAATATAATAGAATATTAAATTTTTGACTAAATTAAAGGTCAGTATGTAAAGTAACTATCTTGAATAAAGACTGGTAAGTCTAATTTTGTATTTAGAGGACTCAATTTACTCAAATTAAAGACAAATATTTGCTTTTATATTCTATATCATAAAAACAACCTAATTGAATCAGTTGCTTCATTAAAAATACATGCTAAGGTAATATTCAATTATCAATTTAGTGATGAGAGTATTTCTGTATAAGTGTTCCCAAATAAGTGCTGACATAAATGAACATTGTTCATGTGTGTGTGTGTGTGTGTGAAAAAGAGGAGATAGAAAAACTATGCGTATGTGACAGATAGAGAGGAGATTGTGTGCATGTGTGTGTGAGATCAAGGAGAGAGAATGACTGTGAGCACATGTGTGTTCGAGAGAGAGAGAGAGAGGAGAGAAAGACTGTGTGCATATGTGTGGGTGTGTTTGAGTTTGAGTGTGTGAGTTTACGAGTGAATATGTGTACATCATATTTGAGAACTCCTGTTTTTTTCATTTCTTTCCATTTTTGTTCCCTTTATTTTCTTGCTGAATCCAGACACTGCACAAATTTATCTCAACTTCCACCCAGAAACAGTTACTTTGACACTCTTAATATGAAAAACCAGATCCTGACCCATTTCTTCCTAGTGATAATAATTATTGTGCATATGTATGTATAATTTTACATAATTTATATGTATGATATTTAGCATGTTACATCTGATCAACACAGAAAAGTCATTCAGTGAACTAGACCAGAGACAATATGGTCAGGTTAAATAAACATTAAATTTGATAGTGAAGAGTTTGTGATATGCATTTTGGCAAGAAAATGTTTTAAATGGTTTTGTACAAGCAAATAACTCCTTTATGCCTATGTTAAAGATTCTTCAAGTGACAAGGCTCACTGCCCAGAGTACATAGAAGGTCACATGATATCTGTAGAAGGTGTCTAGCCTTAGTTAAAATACAATTTATGGTGAACCTGTAAGCGAACTATGTGCCTGAACAGGCTTGTCTGGAAGTAATAGGTGCTGCTTTTTTCTCACAGTGAAGTACACACGGGAGGAAGAGAGACTCTTGGTAAGTCCCCATAAGTTTCCTTTATTCTTTCCTGGTTTATGGTTAGACTAAAACAAAAATTATTGTCTTTCTTAAAAGAAAAAAACAAAACAAACAGTGTTGCATTATTTCTATATTGAAATTCAATTTTTAAAATAGCTGTTCTCATCACACTTCTGACATTATGCTGAATTCAAGTCTAGGTTTCCTAGGCAGCTGGGAACATGAGCTTTACTACATAACCCCTCCCAACACACACACACACACACACACACACACACACACACACACACACACACACCTAATTTTTTTTTTTTTTTTTTTTTGCTAGTGCCTAGGTTAAATCAGTGAAATCAATCTGACTTGAAACATAGCGGTAAAATTTCCTGTCTCTGAATTCTAATAATAGCTTATACATAGTGAAATTTATGTCTCACAAGTTAAGTTGTGATTAATTCTGTATTTCACTGTGATTATCCTGAACTTACAAATGTGCACAGGAGAGCCATGCTTTCTCTGAACTCGAACACTTAATTTCTCCCCACCTGCAGTTGCCTACACGTTCTGCATGCCAGACTGTTTGTTATAGGATTCAGTCTGATTCTGTCAGGAGCACAAAAAAACATGCAGTGATTTTACATAGTAGATTAAAAAATATATATTTGGGTCATTGCCTTCAAAGTAAAGCCATGCTTGTTACAAAAAAACGAGAAGGGAAAAGCCTCTGCCATTTCCTTTCAACTGGTTTCACGTAAAGTGAAACTGATAACACAACCTCAGACACCTTAAGAGAGAAAAATAAAATGTCCTAATATAGAAAACGATTTTAATTCATAATCAAAATCCACGTACGTTTATTTGGAACTGTTCATCTTTGGATATGTCAGTTCTAGTCTTTGGACTTCTGTGGTTGTGTAACAAGCTTTTCTAAGAAGGTTCTGGCTATAGTGACTATGAATCTTCAACACTAGCAATGCTCAGCAAGGCTGCTCTCCTGCTCTGCACAAAGTTAGTGGGTAAAGAAGGTAATCACATGAATGGCCACTCTAACAACTTTCTGGGGAGCTGAACGCTGGAGCAGGAATGTTAGGGCTTGCATGGGTCCCCTTCACTATTTGTCCAGTCGGTGACTCTGTGGAGTGGACTTGTCTCTCTCCAGCCAGTCTACAGCTTCCTGGAGATGCGTCTCAAGAGAGCAATGTAGACGCTGAAGAGCTTTTCGTGTCACTTTTTGTGAAGTCTTTCGTACAGCCTCGCCACAGACTTGCCAAAAATCACAGCAGCGAGAACACAGAGCACCTGCTCAGGCATTAGTATGTGCGCTAGGAGCTAGTCGATCAGTCCTTTTTAGAACCAAGTCTGCTCTTCTCTCCTATCGCTCTCACGCAAAATGATCAGGTGAGAGCAGATCTCTTTTGTGGTGTTGTCAAATCAGAAGTCCTGTTAAGTCCCTAGTTACAGGAAAGACATGATTGTCTTTCAAGAAACCCGAGGCAGCTCATGCACTATTAATATTCTGAGACTGTAGAGCACTTCAGAGAATGAGTATCTCTGGATATGTATAAAACATTTAAATCTGCAAACAACATTTTTTTTCCCTGTATCTAAGAGTATTTGTGATTGCAAATGCAAGGCTATTTTCAAAGTGCGCAGTTTCCAGGACATAGGGCAGGTTGATTGTTCCATCCCATTTAGTTTTTCTGTTCAACAACATAATTATTATCATGGCTCATTTACATTTGGAACACCAGATGTGATAGCATGAGCTGTTAACACATTACTATCGCTAGGACTTTTTAAAGTCTTATTATATTGTTATATTATTAATTCATGTCACAATAAGAAAGTATGGCCATATTCTTCTTAATTATATACCTGATACTAACCAAGCAATAGTTTTTGAAAAAAAATCAATGTTACCAGTGGTTTAAAAAAATGGTAATAAAAAGAGTTAATCTGCTTGAATATTTAGAAGACTACATAGATGAATTTCAGTGAAATCATTGAAATGAGAAGTAGAAAGCTCTCTAAGGCCAAATGTAAGGAAATACACATATATGTGCACACACACATTCAAAAACAACATCCTGATTTCAAGAGTTAAATTTGTCTTGGTATGAATTATTTCAATATTATTGTTACTAGCCATTCACAAAGCGTATTTCTACAAGCAAAATGGTTTAAGAGCACTTTCTGCAAGTGAATGACTTTACAATATGGTGAGTTCATTAAGCAAAGCATGCATACCAGCTGGTCTTCATTCTTCTAATGGACAGATTGAAAGCTGAAACTCCAATTCAAAAGGCTAAAAGCCAAGAGTACAAATCTCACCAATGTCAGTCTTATAACTTAGTGGCTAAAGTGACAATGGAGTACCTCAAATGTTTTATTGCTACTTTGTTATTTCACACAAAAGGAAAATGGCATAAACATGGCAGGAATTTTCAATGAATCCCACAAACTCTCCAAATCTAGCTGCAAATATGCAGCTATGCCTTTATCACGACTGCAGTTTTAAATGATCCTGGAATGTGTGTCTGTGGAAGGAGCCTCTCCACCTAGTAAGCTGAACCCAAAACTTATCCCTGACCCGAATGTAAATGTAATTTTTGCCTACACAATCACCACTTCTGCCCATTGCTTGACATGGAAATCTCCACAGACATTACAGGATAGAAGTAACTACAGCAAAACAATGAACTTCAATTTTCTCTGAAAAAAAAAAATAATGCTCAAAAATTCTTTAGATGATCATTACACTATGCAGGGTCTCTCAAATTTTTTACCATGAATTCTAGCACATTTGGAAATATAAGCTCACTTTTTAATTCCATACAAAACAAAGATACCTTCTAACCCCAAGAAAAATTTAAATTCTATTTTGAAAAGATAACTATTTTTCTCATATGAATGGGGAGGAGGTCCCCCCTATCAGTGGACTTGGCAAGGGGCACGGTGGAGAGGAGGGAGGGAGGGAGGGACTGGGAGGGAATGAGGGATTGGGACACGGCTGGGGTACAGTTAATAAAATGTAACTGATAAGAAAAAAATAAAATACAAAAAAAAAAGAAAAAGAAATTAGATTTTGATTTTTCCAAGCTGATGAATGAAAAAATTTCCCTATTTAGAGAAAGAATTTTGAATCATTTCAAATTAAACTTGTTTATGAAATTCAGTGTATTTTGGAAGAAATATTGCTCTTATGGTATGACTATGCTGAGCGTCTTTGGACAGTAACTAGTAAGTAAAGAAGAAGTAACTGATGCTTCTATAAAAGACAAAAACTTCCAATACTCAGAAGAGAGGAGAAAATATCATATAGAGAGTTCCCATCAGTTTGAACAGGAAGGGTTTCTATAACCCACGAGTAGAACACCAACTTAAATGACAAGAAATGAGCACAGGTTAAACTTTTAGACTTTATAAAGGATGATGCATCTTTGTTATTTGTTTGTAGATAATTTTGTTATATGACTATATTAAATCATTTTTTTAAATAGACTTCAGTTCTTAGAGAAGCTTTAAGCTTACAGTGAACAGTGAGAAATTAGAGATTTCCCCCAGATCCCAACCAGCTTCACTCACTACAAAAATCCCAGCACTAAAATGGTCCACTTGTTAAAACTGATGACTCTGTACTGACAGATCCTGACCAGTGCATATTAAGATTCCAGCTCACTACTGCTGTTACTCGTTTCCTGGGTTCTGACAACTGGATAAATGACATATATTCATCAGTTAGACTCGAACAGAGGGCCTACCTTGATCCCTACACCAGCCAGAGCCCCACCCATCCATCCTCTGTGCCACCATCCTTGCCACATTGTTACAACTCTGATGCCTTTATTGTACCCATACTTCCCTACTTTCATGATTGTGCATATCAAATCTTTTAAAAATTGGGTTGCCAACAGTTAATACGTGATTTTATGATCAAGATGGAGTGAAAACCTTGATATTTTTCAAAAAGGGGAAAACACATAACATGATTTTTAATTTAAAAAAAAAGAGTTTAAAAGGAAACCACAAGGAATATTAGAAAATATTTTTAGATACCATGCTGGGTAGAGTCTTTCAGAGGCCCCATGTGGTAGGCTCCTGTCTAGTTCCCTGCTTTCTCCCTTTTCCTATGTCTGTCTTGTTTGCCTTTGTGAATGAGGATTGAGCATCTTACCCAGGGTCCTCCTTCTTGCTTAGCTTCTCTAGGGATATAGATTTTAGTATGTTTATCCTATATGTCTAATACCCACTTTTAAGTGAACATATAATAGCATGTGTGTCTTTCTGCTTCTAGGATACCTCACTCAGCATGATCTTTTCCACAGTCCATGGCAGCTCAGTCTCTGGCATGAACTGACTGGCTGGCTCTTTGATCACCTTCCCCTGAGTGGGGAGCTGCCTTACCAGGCCACAGAGGAGGAAAATGCAGCCAGTCCTGATGAGACCTGGCAGGCTAGGGTCAGATGGAAGGGGAGGAGGACCTCCCCTATCAATGGACTGGGGGAGGGGCATGGGAGGAGATGAAGGAGGGAAGGTGACATTGGGAGGAGATGAGGAAAGGGGCTACAGCTGGGATACAAAATGAATAAACAGTAATTAATGAAAAATAAATTAAAAAAATTATTTTTAGATTATTTAAAGTTAGGACTTATACCGAAACTGACAATTTGAAATTTAAATAGTTCTTAAAAGGAAGTTCACAGTTTTGGCAGCCTATCTTCAATATTAAAAAAAAAAAAGTTTGATTTTTTCATAACTGTAATTTTGCTATTATTGCGAATCGTAATGTAAATATCTGTGTTTTGGGGATGGTCTTAAGTGACCCCTGTGAAAAGGTCATATGACCTCTCAAGGGGTTGAGAACCACTGTTGTAGATGCATCTTGTATCATACTTGTAAAGACAGAAGCATGCGAATACACAGGCCTGACTGAAGCCCTGTCCCTCATTTTACAAGCTATATGCACCTTTTTCTGAAAAAAAAAAAAAAAAAAAAAAAAACAAAAAAAACACTTGCTATATGCTTCATCCTTCAGAGGATCTAAATAATGAGGCCAACGGTTTTGGGGAGGAGTCTTTATTTCAGAAAGCTCTCATGTTATATTAAACTTAATTAAATAAATATGATATACATTTCTTAAAAAAAAAAAAAAGTTTGGACTTCCAGCTTGCAAACTAGAAAAGATCTGAAAACTCGCTCCAAAAAAAAAAAAAAAAAAAAAAAATAGAAGAAGCAGATGCTTGAAACTAGAGTAATTTGTTTTTAAATATATGAAAAAGAACACTGGAGAATATCAGAAAAGTTGGTCCCTTGAATAGTTCAGTAAATTTCACAACTCTCCATGTTGACCCACCGAGATGAATCAAAAGAAGAGATGGATTACTTGGGTGTGACATATTCCTCACAGTCCCTTACAGAAATCAAAAAGCTTTATGATGAAGGCAATATGATGAAGAGCTGAGGTAGAAGGAGGTCAGCCTGAACTGAGTATAATCCTGTATCAAATGACATTTAAAAAAATATTAGTAATACTTCTTTATGACATTACTCCTGAACAAATTTAAAATAGAGAGATCTTCCTTAGATTCATGAAGAACACCCATAAAATTAAAAATGTTTAAAAACAATGATGTATTTTCCTTTATAGTCAAACAAGATGCAATCTCTAACATCATAGAACAAGTGAAGAAGCATTGGTTTACCCCAAGAGACAATACAGGGTAAAGATGTCATCACCAATAGCTTCTCATCAGCACTATTAAAGCCTGTACAATGTGCTTAACAACAACAACAACAAAAAAAAAAAAAAAAAAAAGGAGGAGAAGTAGGAGGAGGAGGAGCTAAAAGAAGAGGAGGGGCATGGGAAAGAAGAGGAAGAACAAAGGAGTGAAGATGGAAATGAAGTAAACCCATTCTTCCTCTCTTGCTTCTCTTTCTCTGTGCTAATAAGCTCATGAAAAGATAATAAACAAATGTAGGCAGTAAAACAATCTACAGCAAATCCTTATGAAGAGGATATATCCTGCTAGTATATCCACAATCAAAACAGACTATTTGGTCCTGTCACGTCAGAAAAAAAGAATGAAACCTTTCCTGAACGAAATGCTAAACCATTAAAATAGTTTAGAGAAATCTTCATAAAGTTTTGAAATGGATATATATGGCCTACCCGGTATACTAACACCTACATATATGCCCAGGAGAAGTTAAAACTGATTTACAATACCACATTCTATACAGGAATATTCCTATTACCCTTACGAAAAATAATGCCAAAGCCTAACTTATATCAACTGAAAAAAAAAAATAGATAAATAAAATGTTACCTACATGGAAACTGAGCATCTGCATATTTATTTGGCAAGAAAGTCACAAAGCGTGAATGATTTTCATCACGTAGATTTCTGTGAAGATGTTCTAAACTTAAATATCGGTGACAGTTGGACAACTGTGAATACATTCCAAGGAAATGACTTGAACACTTTGTTGTGGAACAGTTCATAAAAATGAATTACAAAATATTTTAATTACTTTAAAAATTCTTGTTAAAAAAAGAAAATTCTATTTTTTAACTATGCAGATGTAAAAAACGAATAAAAATGTCAAACTTGAAAATAATTCAAAGTTCAAAACTATTGAAAGCTGGGTGGTGGCATGTACCTTCAGTCTCAGCACTTGGGAGACAGATACAGGCAGATCTCTGAGAGTTCAAGGCCAGCCTGGTCTGCAGAAAGAATTTCAGGACAAGCCAGGGCTACATGGAGAAATCTTGTCTCAATAAACCAGAAAAAAAAGTGTTGTAAATATTAAATATGCAAATTAGGTCTAAAGAGTGGCTAAGAGGATGTACTGATCTTATGAAGGGCCTGAGTTCAGTTCCCAGTACCCATACTGTCCAGGTCACTATGATGACCTCTGGGTCCAAGCTCCAGAGGATTTAACACCCTCTTCTGACCTCCATTGGTTCCTGCATGCACATGCAAAACACACACACACACACACACACACACACACACACACACACACACACACA
>NW_026585895.1:41373582-41377145 GCF_907164565.1 Psammomys obesus | reverse complement strand
ACACACACACACACACACACACACACACACACACACACACACACACATAATTTTTAAAATAAAAGTAGTCCTGTTTAGTTTTGTTTTTCAAGACAGGGTTTCTCTGTGCAGTCCTGGCAGGCCTGAAGCTCACTCTGTAGACCAGGCTGGCCTCAAACTCAGCCATCTGCCTGCTTCTCCCTCCCAACTCAAGGTGTGTACCACAACTGCCCAGCGAAATTTTTTTCTTAAACAGTGTAGTTATATTAGAAATAATATTTGCAGCTGATGTATCAAAGCATAGAAAAGTGTTATGATAGAATGACATTTAGTAGACACAAGATAAAATGATATCAAGAAAATAGAATATTTTTTCATTTTAATTTTTATTAGTTACTATTTATTCACTTTGTATCCCCCCTGTAGCTCCCCCCCTCCTCCCCTCCCAATCCTATCCTCCCTTCCTCTTCTTCACACATGCCCATCCCCCAGTCCACTGATAGGGGAGGTCTTCCTCCACTTCTGATCCTAGTCTATCAGGTCTCATCAGGAGTGGCTGCATTGTCTTCCTCTGTGACCTGGTAAGGCTGCTCCCCCATCAGGGGGCGGTGATCAAAGAGCCAGCTGCTGAGTACATGTTAGAGACAGTCCCTGTTCCCATTACTGTAGAGTCCACTTGGACACTGAGCTGCCAATGTGCTACATCTGTGCAGGGGTTCTAGGTTATCTCCATGAATGGTCCTTGGTTGGAGTATCAGTCTCTGAAAAGACTCCTGTGCCCAGATATTTTGGTTCTGTTGCTCTCCTTGCAGAGCTCCTAAAATCATGAAATTTGCAGGTAAATGATGGGAACTGGAAAAGATCATCCTGAATGAGCTTAGTGAAGCAGAAATACACAGATGGTATATACTCACTCATAAGTGGATATTAGACACATAACATACGATAAACCTGCTAAAATCTGTATACCTAAAGAAACAAATCAAGAAGGAGGACTTTGGCTAAGTTGCTCAATCCCCATTCAGAAAGTCAAAGAGGATGGTCATCAGAAGAAGAAAACAGGGAACAAAACAGGAGCCTACCACAGAGGGCCTCTGAAATGCTCTACCCTGCAGGTGCTGAGATTTATGACCAACCTTTGGGCAGAGTGTAGGGAATCTTATGAAAGATGTGGAAAATAGTAAGACCTGGAGAAAACATAATCTTAATGTGCCAAAATATTAATAGTTGTAGACAATGTAGAATAGTATTGGTGGACATTTTATTTGTTTCTTTTTTGTAATTTTGCAATTGTCCCATAACTTTAATAAACTAATTTTAGATGAATATTTATTCAATTATAGACTGCATCTGTCATAAGGTGGTGATAGCCAAAGTAATCATTATTACTTCACCAGATCATTTTAATTATTTTAAATGATGATTTGGTTTGATAGGTGCCTATATTTTATTTAATCATTGTCGGGAGCCGACAAAGCCCCCAGACTCTGATTTGTCATATCCTGCCGGACAAACAACAGACGTCTGTGAATCATACCTTTCGGTTAACAGCCCTGCCGGACAAACAACAGATGGCCGAAACCACAGACGTTGTTTTTAGTGACTGTATAACCTTGTGAGCCTCCACTGTAACAATCACATGAATCAAGTGACTTCTTACAATAGTCTTAGTGATTTTCCACCATTACTTCCTCCTCCTTGAAACCCCCCCTCCCTGCCAGAACTGTCCTATAAAAATACACTACTGAACAATAAAGTTAGCACTTGAAAGGCATTCGTCTACTTGTGCTCGTTTCTCTCTCTCCCTCGTCTCCTACAGGTACGACCCCCTTCGCCCCCACGAATAACTAGGTCCCGCGGGTCGGGACAGAGTGGCGCCCAACGTGGGGCTCGAAGTACGGGTCGACCCGGACGGACCCTCGAGAAAAGAGCAGGCCTGCGACATCAAGAAGAAGTCGGTCACACTCCTCTGGCCCGGAGAAGACTGCATGACCTGGTAAGTTTTGCATTACACTTCCGTCTCATCGAGATGGGGCAATCTTTGTCTAAGGAGGCGTCTTTCATTAAGGATCTTAAAGCCTCCCTTCGAGAGAGAGGAATTAGGGTCAAAAAGAAAGATCTAGTTGATTTTTTCATTTATATTGATAAAGCTTGTCCTTGGTTTATGTTAGATGGCCCGACAATACATCCCAAGAAATGGCAAAAGGTGGGTCGTGAGCTTAATCAAAAATTAATCTCGGGGGAAGATCAAGCCCTTTCCCCTACAATCTTTTCTTTCTGGGGGATTATTCGAGATATTGTTGAAGATGCTGATAATGACGCTGGCAAGCGACAATTACTTTCAGTGGCTGAATATTGTCTTTCTTCCTCCAAGCAAAACTCACCCGCCGCTTCTCGCCCTCCCTCTCGCACTTCTGATTCCTTCTCTTTGGCTAACGCCTCTCCTCTTCCCAGCCTCCCTCGACTTTATCCGCCTCTCCCCACTGCTGATATCCCACCACCATGTTCTGGGATGCCTACTCACAAAAAATCCTCAAAACTCCTCGGCCCATCCATTTCTCTTGCACAAGATCCTGAGCCCCTAGATCCTGGAGATGCCGCTACGCTTGAAGACGAGGCCGCTCATTATCTTAATGATGATGATCCTCCCCTTGCCTCCGCGCCTCCGCCATTTACTCCTTTTGTCCTCCCATCCTTCCCTACACTGCCTACAGATATCCTCTCCGAGACCCGGTCTCGCCTTTCTGCCCAAGTCCGCGACCTGACTGAGATTCTCCATCTCCAACGACAACTTTCGCGACTCACAACTCGCTGTTCTGGCCTCCCTACATCCAATTCTGCCTCTGCTATTCCTGAGCGTTCTCCTCCATCTAACTCTTCGCTCATAAACCCGGTTCTTCCTCTGTCTACCCCTTCTCAGCTTGCTTTTCCTGTCACCACTCGCTCACAAGCACGTAGCGTCTCTGCTCCTTCTCAGTCTACACCTGCCCGTCCCGATCATGTCAGTATTCAAATCCTTGACGATGAGGCTTCTGATGCAGAGACTAGTAATGATGATGATGAGGAAAAACCCTGTGACGAGGATGAACCCTATGAAGCCCCTAACTCTTCTCACGCTCCTGTTAGTTCTTCTGCTAAAACCAAAACCAAAACTAAACCCTCCTCTGAGGAGCCTGGTGACTTTCATCCCCTTCGGTTTAAAAAATTAGAAAAACTTAATTCAGCCGTCCGCACCTATGGCCCTAACGCTCCTTTTACTGTTTCCCTCCTTGAAAGTATGGCTGGGGGCGGATTCCTGACACCCGGTGAATGGCTTACTGTTGTCCAATCGGTTCTCACAAGAGGCCAGTTTCTTTCATGGCAAGCTGACTGGTATGATCGCTGCCGTAACCTAGCCAATAATAATTTAACAGATCCCTGCAAGGCCTCAGCAAAATGGACATTTAATAAACTAACAGGACAAGGTAAATATGCTCCAATACAGGCACAACGCGCCTTTCCTATTGGACTTTTGGCTCAAGCCCATGGAGCTGCCCTTGCCGCCTGGCGAGCCATTCCAGTCAAGGGATCTGTCCTCTCACCTT
>NW_026585895.1:41315381-41373572 GCF_907164565.1 Psammomys obesus | reverse complement strand
CGACCCCCTTCGCCCCCACGAATAACTAGGTCCCGCGGGTCGGGACAAATCATCACTCTATTTTGAGTAATATGGTTTATAAGAACATTACAAATAATTGAAAATGCAAATATACTTATTAGTATTCATTAATTATAGCTCTAAATTAAAATCTGAAACAACTGAACTCCAACCATCAATTGCTTTACCACTAAAATAGTATATATGGAAAATTATAATAATAAAAAAGACATTTTCAATGTGGTTGTGAATAGAAACCACTGAGAAATCTTAGAATTTCTATTCTCCATTGGTCAGAGTAATATGTCCTAAGAAACAAAATGAAAATTGTGAATACTCTTATTTGGTATTTAGTGAATGATTTTTCAAATACAGTTCAAAGTTTGATTAAAATATGATATCAGTTTGTTCCTCATCTTAATATCTGATTTACAACAAACCAACAAATGGACCAGAATATCTCTCTTAGTATTTCCCCTGATGAACAAAGCAGATTAACTAACACAGCCGGTTTCACTCTGAATCTGCTTACATGCACAGTGTCATGACTATTGAATAAGAAAATAGATGGTCCTCACAAATAGCCTGTAGGTTAGCAGCTAGGGTGCTGCCAGTACTGGAGTTTGAACATCTAGATCTGATCTGAAAATCTAGAAGAGACGCAGACTGTTAACAGCATAGGGTGCAATTTCTGTCTCAGCTGTACTCCATAGCTGGAGCTTCATAAATAGTAAGCAATCTCTTCCCGCTACTTATAATCTGACACTACAATATAGTTTGGGGTTTCATCTGAGCCTTTTTCTTCTTAATTCACTGCTATATCACCTTTCACTTTGCATTCACCAAAATGAAAATGAACAAGTAAATGAAACCAATTTCTCAATTGAAGAAATCAGTTCTGTTTTTTTCACTAGTGGGTCCCATGAGCTATTACTTCTCTTCCTCCTCTGTTGTGATTATGATGATGACCTCTTTAGGATGCCTCTGATGATGTAGCTGTGCCATTTCTCTTATGTTGCTGTTTGGGAGAAATCCCTAAGCTTTACTCTCAACGTTTCCGTAACATCTGAGCCCAGCACTTGTTCCCCAGGGACTGAACTGTGATGTAACACTGAGTGTTGCACATTGTATACTTATTTCATTCATCGTTTTATGCTTCATTTCTTTTCTTTTTCATTGAGTTTTTGTGTTCTGGCAATTAAACTTGGGTCCTTGCATATATGAGACAAAAATCCAAACCCGTTTCATGTAAATCTCAGGAACAAAATTCCAATTACCAATTCGGAAGTTACACTTGATCTAGACCTCACACAACAACCACTCTTCCCAATCACAATCTTCTCTACTAAACCTGGTTTCTTAAAAGGTAACATATCTCCCTCCCCACAGCATTATTACGACAAACTAAATGACACTAATACATTAAGTGACATGTAATGCAGTAGAAATTGATCAAAATAAATTAAGTTTCTGGATTTGGTGGCATTTTTTAAAATTTCTTCTTCCAAAACTCTTTCTTCCTAATCTCTGTTGGTTGGGGTACTCATGTTCATTTCTAAGATTTTTTACCTCAACTAGGATCTAATGCTAAACACACACACACAAATGCAGTTACTTGGTTTTCTTCACTTTTAACTCTCAAAGGGTCCATTTATTATTGACTGCCTTTTGAGAAAAATAAGACCAAATGATAAAATAAAATCAAACATATGGCTATAACATACAATCAGTCTGAAAGTCAATTAAATAAGTTCTTCTTTTCTCTTTTAATTAAGACACTTTTTACTTGATTTAAAAAACTTGGCACATATCCCAAAGATGCTGCATCATACAACAAGAACATTTGCTCAACCATGTGTATTAGTAATAGCCAGAAACTGGAAATAACCCAGATGTCCCTCAACCAAAGAATGAATAGAGAAACTGTGGTACATTTACACAATGGAATACTACTCAGCCATTAAAAATAAAGAAATCATGAAATTTGCAGGCAAATGGATGGAACTAGAAAAGACCATCCTGAGTGAGGTAGCACAGACCCAGAAAGACACACATGGTATATGCTCATTTATAAGAGGATTTTAGTCATGCAGTACAGGATAGACATACTACAATGTACAGATCCCAATAAGATAAGTCTGATGAGCATCTTAGACTTCACGTGGGCCCACTAGTTTGGGGAGTGATAGATCTTTCTGACATGGCCTATGTTGCCTGCCTTTTGATCACTTTTCTCTGATGGGACATCCCTACCAGGGGAGGAAGAAGAACTCAGTCCTCATGTGAAGAGATGAGCTGAGGTGTCTGGGTAGGGGGCTTTCCCTATTATGAGGAATAGGGGAGAGGGGATGGGGGAAGGTGGGTGTGCCTGGTGGGAGAAGTGGAAATGGCCTATAATGGAGATGTAAACTGAATTAACGAATAAAAAGATGGGAAAGAAAAAAAATGTAGCTAACACTCTCAGAAGCTGAATCCTAGCTTTTATTTTTTCTTAAACAAAGCAATGTCAAAAAGACAAATGGACTAATACGTCCTTGGTTTTCTTAAATTGGATGGAAGAAAAGAAGCGCTTTCCAAGGCTGAAGTTACATGGAACAATGCTTAAATTGCCATTGTCAGTCAAAAGGGAGATTGCCAAGTACCACTTGACACGTCTGTGTAGTCAAGACAGGGATACTGAGAAGTTACAAATGGAGTTAGTGTGTAGTGTAAGTTATAGTAATTTGGAAAACAAGATCAAAAGATTAAGCTTTCTTTAGAAATGCTTTGTTCACTTCTCTGTAGTGGGACTCTAATTAGAAATGTGGCTGCAGATGAGAGCTACTCAGCCAACCATGTTCACTAAGAAAACATGTCAATCTCCTAGCTCCTGTCAATAACTTACTGTGAATTAATGTAACAGAACTTTGGTTATCAGAGCTCAGCTTTGATGAGAAGGTATAGAAGCACTAGGGAACTAGATATCATGGACCTCCCGATGGACAAACCAAAGCTGTGTCATGGGAATTCTGGAATCCCTAAAAATGTTCAATGTTTAGCATCATTAAATCAGTGATAAAGAAGACAATGGGTATCCTAATTAAGCTGTCAAGAGCTTTAAAGAAATCCCCATTGATCATTTGAGATTTTTTTTTTATCAACAGTAAAAGAATTTATATACCTCTTAAATGCTGATTTAAAAAAAATATTTTGGGTTTAGAAATAACCAGGATATCTGTGAAATATTTATAATAAGTTGTTTATCTTACAATGCCTATATGATGGTCATGGCATTTTCTTTTGGGTAGAATTAATGAGATTTTCTTTTCTGACAAGGTATCCTATACCTTGAAGGATTTATTGCGTTTTACCATCTGCAAACTGCTTGCATGTCTTAAAAATGTATACTTGAAGCAAGTTTGAAATGACAACTCAAATAGTTTTGCTTCACAATCGTATGAACACAAAGAAGTAGAATCGGCTCTAAAACTTCATTTTGTAGCTAAGGAAATGGTTTTCTTAGAATTGAAAAAATGTCCCTAAGCAACAGAATCATATTTATTAAGCCATTGCTGTTACTGATATGAGAAAAATTCTTTCTATAAATCTTCTGTGGCTTTGTTAGGTGACAAAATGTTTACTAAAAAACATTTGTAAATTAATTTCTTTTTAGAAGTCATAGAAACTAATGAGAGTTTCTTGAGACACATATACTTGTTCAGTTATTAAAATCATTTTAAAAATCACATGACTTGGTATATAAATCAAATTGATACATGATCTTCATCTGGCACAGATTTTCAGAAATATGATGTGATGTCATTAAGTAATAATTACAATAGTCTAAATAAAATTTTGTTTCAACAGTTATAAATACAGGATGTTGTAAGAGAAACAGTTTGGAGTAGGATACTCCACTCTCATGCCGACCCCTGATAAATCATACCTCAGTTCAGTTATCTGAGGGTTAGAAAGCACTACAAGGTACAAGGCTTTGTTGTGGATATGAACACGTTTTTGTTTTGGTCCCAGGTGTGGGATGTGGGACTAATTCAGATGGTACACAGCAGCAGGCTATTTGCTTCCTGTGGACTCCAAGAGAAGCTCTTTGCCAGCTGCAGATAGTTTAAATCTGAGGTTTCTGGAGAGAGAATAAATGCCAGAGCCCAGAGAGTGTGGAGCTCATAGAAAGAACAAGACTGATCCTGCTTCCCCCTTGCTGCTCGTGGTCGCTGTTTTGAGACAAGAAGTTGGAGATCTGAAAAGAAGATTGTGATTGGCTCCAAGGAACCAGACAACCCTAACTGTCAGGAAGCAGCTAAGAGAATTGTTGTCCTCTCTCCCACTAAACCTTTCTCTCTCCTACCTGGTATTGGTGTGTTGGAAGGGATTGGGGTAGAGTAGGGAGAAAAAGATATAAGAAATGTAAATAAAATACTTTTCTGAAAAACAAGCCAACGAGGCTTCCTTTCTTCTAGTAACAAAATGTTCTTTCATATTTAAATGTGTGAAGACTGAGAAGATTATTCATGTAAATATAAAACATTCACAGTGCAAAAGCTGAGGTATTTCCTTACATATTCTCCTTTATTGGTTTCTTACATAGACTCCCAATGCCCTCACAAACTGATCAAAATTCATAAGCATCTTCCACTGGAGTGACACCTTTGTCTGTTTCATGAAGTAGCCAGGGGTGAGGAGGTACTGTTTCTGTATGTACTCACCTAGGCTGTTACTATTTCGGTAGTTCGGCCTGTGACTTAAAAGAACAATAGCATTAAACTGTTTTGCACAATGAGTGGCAGACAAGGACATCCAAACAATCACTCTATGTCTTTATGATAAACTCCTTGTTTGTTGTAAAGCAGCTGTAAAGTGCCATATCTGGTAGATAGCAATCAATATTTTTTATTTTTGCATTGAATAGAATGACAAAAATTTGAACGGAAAGATAAAAGGTTATTTTTAAAAGAGTACAGGCTTGGAAATTGTAGATAATTCCTCATTGTCCGAGTAGACTTGTCATTGTTTGATTATTGTGAAAACCTTGTAAATATCTCCAAAGGGATGGGAGGCTAAATAGAGGGTACCTTACTGAAGATCACAAAATGGGTGGAGGGAAGGATTTTGTTTTGAAGTCTTTTTCTCTTGACCAAAATATATCTTTTAAAGCATCAAATGTCGTGTTCATTCATCGGGAGGAACACCACCCAGCAGGCAAAGATTTTCAAAGCTCATTTTTTTTTTTCCTGTGGAATGGGACTTTTCCAGTGAAGAGATAAAAAAATCTCCTTTGAACATTTTAAATCTAGCCATAGGGTCTTTTTCCTTCACTGGCTAGTTTCCTGAAGAGCTTCATCTGTTGGAAAACAGACCTCTTACTAAAGAATGCTTTAATTTTTTAGAACTAAAGCCACACAAATCAGTTCTGTTAATCTTTGTGAAAGGTAGAGGTTTTTTCAACATATCCCTGCAAATTATGATGACGTCACAATGTCCACAAATTGTTCTAACGACTAAACAAACAAAGCCTTTGCCCTCTGTCAGTGATGGGAGCCTTGTGAGGAAAGTGGTAAACATATCTTTCCTGTTGTTACTTACAATTTTGTATCATTTATCTGAGTTTTTATTTATACCAACTCTATGCATATCAATAATTCTTGGCATGTTGCCTTAGAGGAAAAGAAAGTAAGGACAGTATACATTGGTTTGGGTAAATTGTATAACAACTGATTACCTTTCACACAGGAAATTGAACTTAAAAAGTCCTGACACATGTTATACACTGTTTATTGTACATGCTACCTAAAGGTTTTAACGATTCACCTAGAAATTTCATTAGCTTATTAACATAAAGTCATTTTGTCTGACAGCACCATTCCTGAACTCCGATACAGAACAAAGTAGGACAGGAACATGCATGACACTTAGGCTCTGAGCTTGTTAAAGAAAAAAAAAGAATCCTGTGGGAATTTAGAGGAAGTAGTCATTAAATTCCTGAGATGAGTGTCAACAATGTATAAAGAGATACTCTATTTGCAGGGATAACACATAAAAATGACTGTAAGAAAATGTAGGCAGAGATTGACAAGCCAAACATTATTTGTTTTCTCTTTCTGTGTGGAAAAATCTAATTATTTTTATTTCTTCCATCCTGAAGCAAATTCTCTCCACAAAGTTATGAGGCTTGCATATTGTCTTTAATGGTGTTATAAATCAAGCACTGAGGCTCATTCTAATTCTAATATATCTACAAAAGGCAGTGAGGTGGAGACTGAACAGTACACGTTAGCACAAAAGTCATGTGAAGATGTTGGAGCCATGATACTCTCACCCACGCTGTCGTCTCACCAGTATTTTTGGTATTTGTCTAACCACTGTAGGCCAGTCTTAGAGGCTGGCATTTCAGAATTGTGTGCAGATGGTAATCTTTAAGTATGTGTACCACAGATTGTTAATTAGGTGGGTGGTAATGTTTACCTTCATTAGAGAAATCATCCCTAAACAATTTCTACTGCCCCAAGGAGTAAAGAAATGCCTACTGTTCTATACAAATAACTGATCAGCAACACGCTATCAGAAGACTCCCAAATATTTTGCTATCCACTTTGCATAACAAAGCTCATATGTTATTTATTTGATGTGGTTACAAAATTTGAGTGTCCTATGTATCAGATACTGTGTCAAATGTTTACATATACTGTCTAAATCTTTCTGGATGCCTCAGAAATAAGAAAACTGGGACCAAGATAGATAGATAGATAGATAGATAGATAGATAGATAGATAGATAGATAGATTTGAAACCAGAGAGCTCCTAAGTGACTTGAATGGGCACTGGAATCTGAGTTCTCTAGTGTTAGACAATAGCTCCTCTAGACATTGCTAGGTCATCCTTTTAACCAATCTCTGTATTTTCTGTATTACCCTGCAAGGAATGTATTTTCTGTATTACCCTGCAGGACTGCCTGCTGGCTGCAGTTATAATAACTGTTGCCCAAGTACTATATGTATGTGATCAGCTTAAATAATTTCGTATTTAGAAAAAATGGGGCTTCTAAAATATTTTTCTGAAACTCTAAAGATTCAGCTTTTTCTTGAAGTGGGTAGAGGTTAATGCAAAAGTTTATGTGCAGTAAAAGTGCAAGGTTTTTGTACCCATAAGGGCTCGGGTGTGGATAGATCATCTATGCTCATCTCTTCCCATACAAGGTCCAAGGAATATCAAGAAGAGTGGGTGAAGAGAATATAAGAGTTGATAGATGAACAACAGAGCTGTGAAATGCAGAGTTCTGGACATGACATGGCTGCTGCCCATGTCAATTCACAACACCTGCAGTTAACAACACTAAATCAAACCAGTCTAAGTACAAACAAAAATTTGGAAAGATTCTCAAAGCTCTCCCTTTTGCAGAAGAAGCCATTAGAAGTTTCTGGTTTCTGAAGGAAGTTCACATACCCGAGAACATAGGGTAGCACTACTTAAAATGGAGGGCATGAATTTGGGAGGTGAATGGGATTGGAGATAGTGGGAATTGTTGAAGGGAGGCACAGGTTGATAGAATCTTTCAAAATACATTATAAAAATGGTGCTTTATCAGACAGTTAAGAATAGTGATTTCTCAAGATCCAGCTATGTCACTCCTAGGCATATCTTCAAAATATGCTCAAGTACACAACAAGGACATTTTCTCAACCAGGTTCATAGCATCTTTACTCAGAAAGATAAACAGGATGGACATTGGAAGGAGAAAACAGGAAACAGGACAGGAGCCTACCACAGAGGACATCTGAAAGACTGTACCCAGCAGTGTATCAAAGCAGATGCTGAGACTCATAGCCAAACTTTGGGCAGAGTGCAGGGAATCTTATAAAAGAAGGGGAAGATAGGCAGACCTGGAGGGGACAAGAGCTCTACAAGGAGAGAAACAAAACCCAAAATTCTGGGCACAGGGGTCTTTTCTGAGACTGATACTCCAACCAAGGACCATTCATAGATATAACCCAGATCCCTGCTCAGATGTAGCCCATGGCATCTCAGTATCCAAGTGGGTACCGTAGTAAGGCGAACAGGGACTGCCTGAAATGAACTCAGTGGCTGGCTCTTTTATCACCTCCCCTTGAGGGGGAATTAGCCTTTGTAGGCCACAGAGGAAGACAATGCAGCCAGTCCTCTCATGAGACCTGATAAGCTAGGGTCAGATGGAAGGGGAGGAGGACCCCCCTACCAGTGGACTTGGATAGGGGCATGGGAAGAGATGACGAAGGGAGGATGGGATTGGGAGGGAATGAGAGAGGGAGCTACGGGTGGGAAAAATGTATAAAACTTTTTTTTAATTCTTTATTAATTACACTTTATTCACTTTGTATGCCCCCTGTAGTTCCCTCCGTCCTCCCCTCCCAATCTCTCTCTTCCTCCCCCTTCTGCATGCATGCCCCTCCCCAAGTCCACTGATGGGGAGGTCTTTTTATAAAACTTTTAAAGAATAAATAACATGTAGTTTTTAAAAATATCTAGTTGAGATAATAGAGGGAACATAGAATTTTATCTGACACTAATCATTTCTTCTAATGAAAAGATACTCCATTATTAAGAACATAATTTTAACAATTACTGAATTTTGAAACAAGTAGATGATTATTGTGTACAAAGAAAATTATGCTTTATTATTAAATTCAACCTTTTCAGGACCATAAAACCTCAGTGAATTTAACTACTACAAATAAATTGGTTTACTCTTTTAAAAATTTGCTTATTGACAGAATCAGAATATTAATACCTACTTTCTTTTAATATTTCTGTTTCTTGAATATTTATCATATATTTTCAAAAATCATTAATGAGCTTTCACACAATCAAATATGAAATTTGAGTAACATAGGAGAGCTTGTACTAAGTTTAAATGTTTATGCGTACTTGAAAGATTTTCTAAGTTCAAATTTTCTTGTTTTTCACCCAATGAATTATATAATAAACATGTAATAAAAAGTCATGTGTATAAAAATCAGGGTATATCATACAAGGTAGTAACTCTCCCATAAATAATAAAGTGGTTTGGTCAACTGTACATCAACAATTTATAATATGATTTTGGTAGCATTACCATAATGTCTAATGAACATTTCTTGGTGGAATTCTTTTTTGCAGAAAACATTTCTGAAATAACAGAATTTTAGAGGTGGTAAAAACGGTTCTTTGGTCAAGAGCACTTGCTTCTGTGGTAGAGGACCTGAGTTCAGTTTCTAGCACCAGAACCCAGCAGTTTACAGCCTCCTGTCAATGCAGTTCCAGAGGTCCTCATGCCCTCTTCCTGCTCCTTGCATATTTCAAGCATGCATGTGCGCACGTATGTACATTCAGGATCATGCACATCCTCTTAAAACAAGTAAATAAAAATTAAAAAAAAAACATAGGATGTCATTGTCTATGGGATGCTAAGCTTTTGGTCCAACATAACTATTTTCATTTTCTTTTTTACTTTTATTTTTTATTATTATCATTTATTACAATTTATTCAATTTGTATGCTGGCTGTGGCCCCCTCCCTAATCTCCTCTCAAACCTACCCTCCCTACGTCTTCTACCCCTATGCCCCTTCTCTAGTCCACTTATAAGGGAGGTCCTTCTCCCCTTCCATCTGACCCTAGCCTGTCAGGTCTCATCAGGGCTGGTTGCATTGTCTTCCTCTGTGGACTGGCAAAGCTGCACTCCCCAGGGGGAGGTGATCAGAGAGCCTTCCACTGAGTTCATGCCAGAGAAAGTCCCTGTTCCACTTACTAAGACCCCACTTGGAGACTGAGTCTATGGGATACATCTGAGCTGGGGTTTTAGGTCCTCTCCATTCATTGTCCTTAGTTAGGGTATCGTTCTCTTCAGGGCCCCCAGGGCTCTGTTGGTCTCCTTTTGAAGCTCTTGTCCCCTCGAGGTCTTTCTATCTCCCCCTTCTTTCAGAAGATTCCCTGCACTCTGCCCAAAGCTTGGCTATGAGTCTCAACCTCTGCTTTGATACCTCAATCAGTAGAGTCTTTCAGAGGCCGCTTGTGGTAGGCTCCTGTCTAACATAACTTATTTAAGAAGAGTGGTTTCTGTACTGTGTACAGGGTAAAGTACCTTTAATCTCTGCACTCATGGGGTAGATATAGGCAGACTTTTGTGAATTTGAAGCCAACCTGGTCTACATGGTAAGTTCCAAGCCAGCAAATAAATAATGATAGTACTAATAAATAATAATAATAATAATAATAATAATAATAATAATAATAATAATAGTGAATAAAAGACCTATAATGTAGGATAAACATACTAAAATCTATACACTTAAGGAAGATAAACAAGAAAGAGGAGCCAAGGTAAGATGATCAATCCTCACCTAGAAAGACAAATAGTATGATCATTGGAAGTAGGAGAAAACAAGTAACAGGACAGGAGCCTACCACAGAGGGACTCTAAAATACTCTACCTAGCAGTGTATCAAAGCAGATGCTGAGACTCATAACCAAATCTTCAGCAAAGTGCAGGGAATCATATGAAAGAAGGGGGAGTTAGTATGGCCTGGAGAGGACAGGAGCTCTACAAGGACCAAACATATCAGGGCACAGGGGTCTTTTATGAGATTGCATCTCCAGCCAAGGACCATGTATGGATATAACCTAGAACCCCTGCTCAGATGTAGCCCATGGCAGCTCAGTATAAAAGTGGATATCCTAGTAAGGGGAACAGGGACTATTTCTGACATGAACTCATTGGCTGGCTCTTTGACCTCCCCCCCCTGAGGGAGGAGCAGCCTTGTTAGACCACAGAGGACATTGCACCAAGAACTGAAGATACCTGATAAGCTAGGGTCATATGAAAGGGGAGGAGGTCCTCACCTATCAGTGGACTTGGAAAGGGACAGGGAGGAGATAAGGGAGGGAGGGCAGGATTGGGAGGGAATGAGGGAGGGGGCTTCAGCTGGGATACAAAGTATATAAACTGTAATTAATACAAAAAATAAAAATTATTTAATAAATAAATAATGATAGTACTAATAATAAATAATAATAAAAAACAAAAGCATATCAGAAAATTTATCTTTGACCCATTTATGAATATCTCAAAAATTTGAAAAAACGAAGTGTTTTACAGCAAGAGAGAAAAAGTTTTGCTACTTGGGGTCCATATGCTGATAAGCAGAGATTAACAATGTTTATTTCATGATTTATCATCTTTATGTTATGTGCATGGGTATTTTGTGTACATAGATGTATATCACACGAGTATCTGGTTCTTGTGAAAGAGGGGATGTCAGATCATGCGGAAGTAGAATTAGGAAGCCACTTTGTGGTTGCTGGAACTGAACCTGGGCCCTCTGCAAGAACAGTACGTCCTCTTAACCACTGACCCATCGCTCCAGCCCAGCCCAGAGAGCATATGTAACATTTTAAGGATTAAATCGCAAATGAGATGAATGTACCACCCTTAACATCCCTACTGCATATGACTTCAGCTGTTACCTGCCCCGAGACATGTTGGCTTCAATATACATTCAGCACTGTTTGCCATTAATTCCCTGTGGCTATTTTGTATCACCCACAGCAATCTGTTGGTCTACGATTGCTTTCTTTCCTTATTCATAAAGGACGTGGAATTAAAGCAACTGTGTCCCCACACATACTACGTTAAATGTTCTAAGTAAATTTCTTACCATTGATTGATTGTTCATCAGGAAAATATTTTCC
This sequence comes from Psammomys obesus, assembly GCF_907164565.1. Taxonomy (NCBI): domain Eukaryota; kingdom Metazoa; phylum Chordata; class Mammalia; order Rodentia; family Muridae; genus Psammomys; species Psammomys obesus. Next base: position 41,361,877 of record NW_026585895.1, on the reverse strand, counting down.
TTAAGAGAATACCTTAAGAATTCAATAGATTGGAATGTTTTATTTGGAGTATTTTTGTATTTATAACTAGATAAAAGTAAAATATAAGTTTATTTATTTGAAAAATCAAATATAAATAAAAAATGAAAAACACAATTTCGCTTATTTGAAAAAAAGCTATTGTCAATCGTGGCATATAAATATACATGTAAATCAAATGTTTCTATTTAGAAAACAATTACTTGATTCTTAAGCAGATAAAATGTAATTGAAATATTGGCAATAAGCTGAAAAATTCTTCTTTAATTCATTGTCAACTTGACTATCCAAGTACAGATTAAAAGTAATATTGCCATTATACATTGTCTGTTTCTGAATCAGGAGGATGATTAATGAAAGCTACTTACCTGCATGGAAATCTATCCCCACAGCAAATGCAGTTCCTGATATAGGCATCAGAGCATCCATTTTGTCACTTGGTTCAAGAGCTATCCCCCGGATTCCTTCATGAACTGAGTACATAAGAAAAGATTCTATACCTACACAGAGGAAAGAAAGCTCAAAATGAATATTTCACATAACAATTCACTAGGTCATTTTCAGAATATTAGTTTATATTAGTGAATATATTTCTTAACTTCATGAAGTTCTCTGGTTATACAGAGACAGTGATTTAAAGGTATGTAAACCACGGCCCTGAAACTGTTGTGCACTGAAATTTCCCAGAGGGTTTCATAGATCACCGGTCCCATACCAGGAGCCAGATAAGGGGCAGATGAAAGCTTCTCTGTCTGCAGTGCCCTTGGTATGAGACCATTGGCAGAAGCTCTGAAGTAGCTCATTTGCAGAAAGTCTGGCCTCACAGAAAAGGGCATTCTGTCTTCTCTACAATTTAAGCATGTACTTGCTCCTGTAAAATAATGGCTTTTATTTATACAACTACATCATTGGTATTGTTGTAGTAGGCATTTAGAGGTTTTAAGGGACACAATCTGGTTCTTAAATCTTTTAGATACAAATGGGCCAAGAAATAAGCTATTAATTTTTGCCCCTGATACATTTTTGAACATCATAATGATGTCATCATAAAATAAGCACATAGATATAATATTACCACCAGGGTTCACATGCTAATGCTTATAAATTTCTCTGATATATTGCAAAATGCATACACACACTCTTAAACTAACAGTGTCTATCTTTAAATGTGTCTACCACCTCTTAATCACAAAACCTGATTAAGGTCCTTGTGCCTCAGTTTTACGATATATCAAATTGGGTGACTGGGATCCATCTCAGCAATTTACAAGAAGGGAACTAAGTCACAATGTTTCAAGATCGTTTAAACAGAGTCTGAGACAGAATAAATGTCATTCACATATTTTATATCAAATTAAATAAGTCATAATTTTGATATATATAATTTTTCTCAAATGGGATTGGGGCATCTTTTATGGTAAAAAAAATGAGTTTTTATCATTTGTAAGCACCATAATAAAGAAATTAACTTTTGTAAACTAGCACTTCTATAGACTATGAAATCCAAAGGGGGTGTAGAATCCTTACGGTCGTACACAGTTCTCTCCCAGAAGTTTTCTTGTCCCTCAGAAATGCAGACCTGAAGCTCCAGTTCTCAGTGATGTTTTGTTCAAATAGTTAGAAGAAATTAACAAAATGGAATTCAAATTGTGTAATAATACCACCTAAACAACCACAGCTGTGTATGCCATCTTCAGTATATTTGAATTGAATAGAGAAGCTACTAGGTTTCTTGAAGGTTTTGTTTATTTATTTATTTTAATGCCCAAATTAAAGTTTTTAAAAATTACACAGTCTTAGGCTGGGGAGGCAACTCGGCAGGTAACAGCACCTGCCCCTCAGTATGAAGGCCTGACTGACTTCAATCTCCCGGATCCACACGGAGAACAGTGACTCCCACAGTTGGCTTCTGGTCTCTCTGTCAGTGCTGTAACGCGCATAACTCCAATAAGTAAATGAATGAATGAATGAATAAATGAATGAAATGAAAATTGGAAAGTCTTAAAAGAAAGAAGTGATACTTCAAATATTTCTAACCGATTAAATGACTCTATATGCACCCAAGTAGCATACTATTTTCTGGGAATAGACTTTTGTGAAAGTGCTTGTAACCAAGTCAATAAAAGTCTTGGTATCACTTCATTATGGGTTCAGTCTGTTTCCTTAATGTGAATTCAGCCTGTTTACTACTAGCTTTACCTGACTGTGAGAAAACAATGTCACCAAACTTACTGTGCCTTGAAATTCCCAGATAATCAGCATTTACAACATAAGCTGAATATCCAGATTTCGTTTTAAACTGAATTCTTCCACATGCCTCTGATGCAGAATAACTGAGTGTGTGTGTGTGTGTGTGTGTGTGTGTGTGTGTGTGTGTGTGTGTCATGGTGGTGGTATGGTCGTGGTATCATTTGCTACAAGCAGCAGCCAAATAGGTTTGACGTTTTAAAGTAACCTTAAAGAACACAATTTTTAAGCAGAAATAGCAGGTAGATACAGGTTAAAAAATCAGTTTGTGTTTTGACTGCTATTCTGGCTCATTTGGGATTAGATTAGAGTAACTCTTTTCCTTCTGATGCTTTTTAATAGAGTTCTGTAAATCAAACAACAACAAAGCCAAACTCCTCATTCCTTTCCGATGCGATGATTTATGTACTGTTCAATAAATACAGAGCAAAGCCCTTTGTTAGGGACAGACAGACAGACAGACATGCACCCACATACAAGCCAGATAGAGACTTCAGATAGAAGGAATACATGAGGAGAGACTTGGCAAACTTTAACTTAGGTTCACTCGGTCTAAACTGCCTTAAAAGGAAGACTCAGTCTTTAATGAGGTACCAGTGCGATCACTGTCTTAATAAGAAGATAACGTTCTTTTTCTGATTGGTAACTATCAGTGGCTGCCGAAATCTGTGTGGCACACACTGGTGGTTTAGTAAGCACAGTACGGTAAATTTCCTGTGAGTGTGTACCTTGGCAGGACATGCGGTTCTTCTGGAGATAATAGCCCACTGTACACACGCAGGTCCTCGTGTTTTCAGATGTTGGTAAGCAAAGCTGAGAGCACCCGCCATTGTTGAGGTGGCAAGAATTACTGCCTGTAGAGAGGGAAAACAAAACAACTGTCGGAAGAAAATAATAACACAACGGACTCATTAGGTATCAATCATGGGAACAAATACTTGTTTTGTTTTTAAATATAATTTATATAGAATATAACATCTCCATCTTCAAATAACTTCTCTTTTTTTTTTTTTTTTTTCAAGACAAGGTTTCTCTGTGTAGGCTTGGCCGTCCTGGACTCACTTTGTAGACCAAGCTGGATTTGAACTCACAGAGATCCACCTGCCTCTCCCTCCCTAAGTGCTGGGATTACAGGTGTGTACCACTGTGCCTGGCTTCTTTCAAAGACTAAAAATGGCAGATTATGATGGAATCCTGCCCTTCAAAACAATTAAACAGTATCAGAAGGTCATTTAGAAAAGTAAACAGAAATTATAATTTTCATGAAAACTGTCATTAACACTTTAATTTCTGGATTTTGTGTTTTGTTTGCTGTGATAGATTTCACTAGATAATGATTAGCTAGTCTAGAACTCATGACCATCTTACCTCGGTCTCCTCAGGGCATATGCCATTATACCCTGCTATCAGGGACCTTAAAAATGTTGTAAAATCACAGAAAAATAACAATGTTTTCTTTCTGACTCAAATGTAGCTTCAGCTCTAAAAGGTCAGGATATATAGCTGCATTAATGCTTTAAATTTAAATTTTAAAGCAAAGATATTATTTTCTATATTCCAATAAACATAATTCTTTCAAAATACTTTTAAAACACACCCAACAAAACCATGCAATCAATTGGCACGCTAATTCTCTTCATTTCTCATTTCCATATGGTAGCAGTAACAAATATTAGTCAGGTAATTCCAGGTTGACATTCTATGAAAATCTTCTATTGAGTTCATTAAGCCCAATGGGCTAATTAAATCTGTAGCATAAAGTTAAGTAATTTACATTCTACCCTGTAAATTCATTAAATATCCCATTTTTACATTTTTATTGATCTAGGACAATGTGCAATGCTATTTAATGGGCTCAAGGTTTGCTCTAAAGTTCAGGAAATCCAGTGATCTTCCCAAAGCACACTGAGAGCTGAGTATCAATAGGACTCTGTGGGAGATTGAAAATGCCAAGCCACTTCATTATTTCTCATTTTCTGAATTCAAGACAATCAAACAGGATTTAATTGCTCAATAGAATCTGTCACTACCTTTGTCATTTTTGATATGTGAAATATTCTCAATTTGGGAGGTTGCTTATCAGGAGATTGAGCACATTCTCAATTCATCCCTTCATCCATACCTCAGTAATATCGAATCCCTCAGAAGTAACCCGCAGTTTTAAAGCAATTCCGTGTGTGTATCTCTTTTATGAACTCATGAAGGCAGCTGACTCATCTGCCCTGTTCTCAAGGTGACTTAAAGTGATAGTTCAGATCGCTGATATTTTCAACAAGAAGAAAACCACATTAACAACTGTGTATTAATTCTAATCTGACAGTGCATGTGCTTCATTTTATGACAAGCGTGTGGGCACATGTTAACTTAATGCTGGCGTACATTCATGTGCTTCAGGTGAGGCCTTCTTCAGCTAACACGAAGGACTGAAGCATAGGAAGGAGGAAGGCCTAGTAGCATGTCAACATAAAGCTTAAGGGAACAGAACACAGAGCTGAGGGAGATGAAAAAGTAAGGGAAATTAGTTCAAGGAATAGAATGAATACATGAAAATAAGAGAATATGAGAAATTATATTAATATTAGCAGAACTGTGAGAAACAAAATAGAACAGCATTATTGGGGTACGGTGCTACTACAATGTAGGCATTATATCTTATACTTATTTTTTGGTAAAAAATCATATATTTATAAACATTTTATGAATTATTTGTTATAGTGTATTCACTTTGTATCCCAGCTGTGACCCCCTCCCTCATCTCCTCCCATGCCCCTTCCCAAGTCCACTGATAGGGGAGGTCCTCCTCCCCTTCCGTCTGACCGTAGCCCATCAGGTCTCATCAGAACTGGCTGCATTGTCTTCCTCTGTTGCTTGATAAGGCCGCACCCCACAGGGGAAGGTGATCAGAGAGCCTGCCACTGAGTTCAGGCCAGAGATAGTCCCTGTTTTCCCTACGTATATTTTAAAACACTTTAGAATAACAACATACATTTCACATACAACCTCTGTGGTTAGAAAATAATAATGAAGTTAGTCTTACTCAATGTAAGTATTTCCTTTTAGTATATAAAATGCAAATAGGGAGCAATTGTGGTCATTTCAAAGTAGTGATTTTTGTAGTGATTATCAAGTTACAAGTGGTAGTTTGGATTAATATTCTGTAGTGAGATTGATGGTCACAACTCATACTCCAAATGACAGGTGGAGCTGGAAAGTCCATTTGACAAAAAAAACCTCAACTCTCCAGTGATCTGTGTCCAAAATGATAAATGAGGCAGTTAATTGTACTTTGAAATCCAAGGAGGTAATAATGTTAACACCTTAAAGAGCCCTAAATTACTCATATTTCATTCTAATGAAGCTTTCAAGCCACCGACAGTGATTCTGTTAATGGCGTTGTCTTTCAAACAGATGCTTTTATCAGCATTTTTTTTCCAGCGAGAACAGTGTAGTTGTAAGCTACCACTGGGTCTAAGTGTTCGAGTTCTCCTTGGACACTTTTGTAGTGCATGTATCACACAGTGGCATCTTTAGGGTTAAATCTTCCAGGTGACAAAAGTGTGGCTAAGGAAAGCAGAATTAGGAATCACATCCCCATGAAAATTTTATCAGAACCACTATCTACAAAACCGATCCGCAGTTTCACAGAAGATGTGTGTTATTCATGTCTTCAAAGATCAATGAGGCCTTTCTCTAGGTATGCTGTTAGGAATTGCTGCTTCCTCTCCCTCTGTTTCTGTGTGTGCTGTACTTGCAAATGATGTGTTTCAATACATTTTAGATATATCTTCATTTGCATACTATGTAAATTTTACACTTTTGTACTTAATAAATAAATTTGTATTGACCAGATATGAAGCTGTCTTCATAGATGCTATTTACTGTAAGCAATAACACACTGCATTTAAACTACATTGACATGAATTCCAATATCTATCTATCTATCTATCTATCTATCTATCTATCTATCTATCTATCTATCTATTTTTCTGTGCTGCAGATCAAATGCAGGACTTCATACGTGCTAGGCAAATATTCCATCATTGCGTTACCCTTAAAGCTTACATTGTTTATTGAAATACAGAAAATACTTTTTAACTATTAGTGAAACATCACTAGATTATTTTATACAGTAATTAAAAATTGCCAAAAAAATTACCAGTGTATCAGAAAAATAATACAAAATATCCATAAATTAACTAATAAAATTAATTTATATTGGTTACTATATTAAGTACAATTGGCTAATTTACTTAACCTGTCAAACATCCATAGCTATTGGGAGAAAGTAAGGTCATTCATTAAGCAATCAGAACCATAGATAGGCTTGTGAGGATCAGGGGATGGTTCTCTTATACGCACTGTTGGTAAAATATGAACTAATCTAGGCATTATGGAACCCAACCACAAAAGTGAAAATAGAAATGCCTTATTGCTCAATCATACAATTCCTGGGCATATGCTTTATATCATTCTCAGTTGATTTCCTGAAGAGATTCTTGTACATAGATGTTTTACAGCATTATTGCAACAACCATGCTACAAAACCAGTGTCTACTAACAGATGAGAGAATAAGGTACATGCTCGCACACACGCGCGCACACGCATGGCTTTATTCAGCCATGAAGAAGAGCAAAATGGTGGGGTTTTTTGTTTGTTTGACTGATTGATTGGTTTGTTTGTGCAGAGAAAAAAGATACATGATACATCTAGAGAAGAACATAGTAGTAAAGTAATCTCGAATCAGGAAGAAGCACATCACACACGTTTTTCTTATTACACAATATGTCAGCAGAAATGAGATTGAGAAAAAGAAGGAGACCACAGGGGAGAGGAAGAGTGGAAGGGGGCAATAGAATATAGGAGGGAATAAATGAAAAGATTAACAACTAATTAAATATTGTGGAAGGGATGCATATTTGTTCATGTGGATTATCTGCGATTTAATATCTTCTCAAAAATAAAATAACTTTAATCATCTTACATTAGATTTGTAAATAATCTTTTTTTCACCCAAAATTATATATTTTCTTTTGACTTTAATAAGGAGTCTTGACCAAAATTTCAGCCTTTGAAAGGTATTGCAGGCACACTCTCATTTCTACAGTGTCTACTCCTGCTTAGGTGGATTCAATGGGTGTCACCAGCAAACCCTGCCTACTGGAATGTTGGACTACTCTGAGATAGCAAGCCCCTTGGCTTTTTTATTCCCCTACTTTTATCTGATTTGAACTTTTTTCCCATGGCAGCTCAGTATCTAGTGGATTTACTAGTGAGGGGAACAGGGACTATTTCTGACATGAACTCAGTGGCTGGCTCTTTGACCTCACACCCTCCTCCCCGAGGGAGACGCAGCCTTTTTAAGCCACAGAGGAGGACATTGCAGCCAGTCCTGAAGATACCTGATAAGCTAGGGTCAGATGGAAGGGGAGGAGGACTTCCCCTATCAGTGGACTTAGAGAGGGGCAGGGAGGAGATGAGGGAGGGAGGGTGGGATTGGGAGGGAATGAGGGAGGGGGCTACAGCTGGGATACAAAGTAAATAAACTGTAATTAATATAAAAAATAAAAATTTAATTAAATATTCCTTTCTCTAAGTGTTATGAAATTTATTGTGAGAAGTATCTGAAGGTAAGGATTTTCATGTCAGAAACTAGAATCAGGAAGTAGTCTATGGAGGAGAATGTAAGGGAGTTTGTGTATGTGGAGAATGAAGAAGCAGCATGTGGAGAAGGGTTTGAGGGAATAGTATGCTCGTATGAAGGATGATTTTCATTTTTCAGAAGAGGGTTATGCTAACGTCATGGATCCCGTAGCAAAAAGGAAGAGAGGACTAGCAGGCGCTCAGCTGCAGTGACGTCTAATCCAGTTGCCATCTGAGCACTGTGATGAGTCCACCTATGTAAACCATTGTTAGCTTTCACTCCACTTCACCGCCCACCGTTTGGACAAGTGCAACAAGAGCGTAAATGTGCAGAGACAAACAATACTGCACTTTAAGATATGAAATTATATCAGCATGGGGTATTTGAAGAACCCTGGCCTAGTTACATGGTATGTAAATTTTTATTTGATATTTTTTCTCGTATCTGTAACCGGACTTTTCTGCTTTGTGGGTTCTTTAGTCTTCCACCCTTCTCCACCCCTTTTCTTTTTCTCTTTCAACCTGCTAACGCTAGATAGGAGATAGACAAGAAATTAAAGAGATTCTGGAATAAATTCAGGAGTCTGAAAGGGGGCGACATTATGTTGGACTATTTCCTGCTGATTCCCGGTGTGGAGCTCCTTGGGGCAAGTTTGCAGTCAGGATATCTAATTTCTTCTTTGTGTATGGCATTTAACAAACCATGACCGATAGCAACCAACAACAAAATAACAGCGCACCAGCCACTCCCCCATCGGGACTCCAGCATTTATACATCCTCTGAAAAGTCCCCAGAATTCCAAACCTCCCACAATGTGGGAAACTATCTGCAGCTGGCAAAAATCATGGCATGAGCTAGAGCACGAGGCACATCATAGCCAGCAGCCCCGTCTCCCCACACCTGGGGTTGAAACGAGAACATATTCTTAAAATGTTTCTACGTTTTTAAAGAAACAAAAATTTTAAAATTCCCTATATATATTTTTTACCCAGGTATATATTTTTTACCCAGGTAATAAATAAAATGTCAATTAAGTGAAAGATTAAGAATCTTACAGCAGCCTTGATAATGCTTTAAAACTCATAGGTGAAGACCATTTTTCTTCAGTATTAGGCATGGCCTCCTCCCCCACAACCGCTGTGACAAAGGGCTAGAAAAGGAATAGCCAATTGCGTGAAAGAGAGAGCAACTTACTTTAACAGTGTCACAAATTCACCACAGAGGGACATACCTTGTTGCATTTCTTTGTCATACACTTTCATGTGAACAACTCCGGAAGTCTTATTTCTCAGGATGGTGCGATTCCTTCCATCTCTTTTGTTACAGGTTCCCAGTTGAGCTAAGTTTTGGTCTGCCCACCAGAGTTTCTTATCTATACAAAAGAAAGATTTTTTTTTTTCTTTCAGAGACTATAGTCAACGTATTAAGTAATATAAAAGTTAATGAAACCTGATACTTTCTGATTTGCTTTGTTATATTTCAATTTATTTTTAACCAACACTGAAATCACTTTTAGTGCTAAAAAACTGCAAAACACAGTATGAGGTGTTGCTCAAGTTTTCTCCCTTCTTCTACAGTGAAATGCATAATTCTTTCTTTCTTTCTTTCTTTCTTTCTTTCTTTCTTTCTTTCTTTCTTTCTTTCTTTCTCTTTCTTGGTGATTTATAGCCTTTTCCCCCCTTCAATTGAAAATAGATATTTTTCTTACATAATATATCCTGATTAAATTTGTTTCCCCTCCCTATACTCCTCCCAGATTCTCATCACCTCCTCTCCCATCAGCATTCACTCTCTTTCTGTTTCTTATTAGAAACAAACAGGCTTTTGAGGATAATGATAAAATATACTAAGAAAAACAAAACATAACATCAGAATTGGAAAAAAATAAACTAGGTGAAATGCCCAAGAGAAGTTACAAGACACAGAGAACCACTCATATGCACACTCAGAAATCTCAGAAGAACACAAAACTGGAAGCCACGATAAACATGCAAAGGATATACACACACAGACGCAAACACACACACACACAGGAGACAGAACTTTTTTTAATGTTTCGTTTCTGAAGTGAAGAAAAAGATCTAGCAGTATATTTGGACCCTCCAAAGATCCTGTTAATTTTGTTTTCTGTTAGGTCTGGGGTAGTGGTGCTTGCTTTTCATCTTTTGAGACAGAGGCAGAAAGATCCCTGAATTTTCAGCCAGCCTGGTTGACAGAGCAAGTTAGGCAGGACAACCAAAGTTAGGCAATCAAGAAAAGTATTAAAAACAGAAAGTGTGAAAATGCATTTGAATGAGGGGGTCATGGTTCAGTCCTAGCAAGCAGAAGAACTTAGCAACTTTGGCCCTGAAGTTCTGGCTTTGGAGTCAAGGATACAAGAAAGAGGTTGTAGAATCTATCTCCACAGCTAAGGAAATCTACTAAAGCCAGGCATGTGTCAGAGGCATCCCTGTGTGGAGGCCCCGGGAAGCCATTGTGTGAAGCTGTGAAAGCGAAGCCTGGTTTTTGTGGAAGAACTCAAATCGTTGAAGATGCCGGAGTTGTGGGATACCTGTTAACCAGCCAAAAATGAAGTGTGTTGTTGTCAACATAGCTAAAAGGGGTTTGAGATTTGAAGAATCCTTTGACATGCCTTGCTGTTTTGTGGTCTTGCATTGGTCCATATTTTCTTACTATGCTCTTCTTTACTCCCCTTTGGAGTGGTAATATATACCCTGTGCCATTACATAATGGGAGTATGTGTTTCTCTTTTTGATTTTAATTTTACAGGACATTACAGTTGAAATATTGCCATGGGTCTCGAAAGAAACTGAACTTTTTGTTTTGTTTTAATTTTATTTTTTATATTAATTATAGTTTATTCACTTTGTATCACAGCTGTAGCCCCCTCCCTGCCCTACTAATCCCACCTTCCTTCCCTCATCTCCTCCCATGCTCCTCTCCAAGTCCATCTCCCCTTCCATCTGACCCTAGTCTATCAGGTCTCATCAGGACTGGCTGCATTGTCTTCCTCTGTGGCCTGGTAAGGCTGCTCCCTCCTCAGGGGAAAGTGATCAAAGAGCCAGCCACTGAGTTCATGTCAGAGACAGTCTGAGTTCCCCTTACTAGGAAATCCACTGGGAAACTGGGCTCCCAATGGGCTACAGCTGTGCAGGGATTCTATGTTATCTCCATTAATGGTCCTTGGTTGGAGTAGCAGTCTCAGAAAAGACCTCTGTGTCCAGATTTTTTGGTTCTGTTGCTCTTTTTGTGGGGCTCCTGTCCCTTCCACATCTTTCTATCTCCCCCTTCTTTCATAATATTGTCTGCACTCTGTCCATTTTGGTTATGAGCTTCAACATCTGCTTCAATACACTGCTAGGTACAGAAACTATTATGGATGGGAACTTTTGAAGTTGGACTAAATGCATTGTTTTCATTATAATATGGCTACAAGCCTATGAAGGCCACAGAGTGGAATGTGGTAGTTTGCGTAAGAATGGTCCCCATAGGCTCATAGACTTGAATGGTTAGTAGCTAAGAAAAGATACTATTAGGAGGTGTAGCCTTGGTAGAGTAGGTGTGGCCTTGTATGAAGTGTATCACTTGGGATGGGCTTTGGGGGTTTCAAATACTCAATCCAGGCCCAGTGCTCTCCCTGCCAATCCAAGTATAGAACTCACACCTCCCTCTTCAGTACCATGTCTGCTGTGTGCCACCATGTTTCCCACCATGATTACAGGGGACTGAACCTCTGAAACTGTAAGCCAGCCACAATAAAATGTGTTTTCTTTATAATAGTTGGGGTGGTCATGGTGTCTCTTCACACCATGAAATAGAAAATTGAGTACGATATTTGGAATACAGATTTTATTACTTGCATACTTAAGCATGAACATAATCCAACATTATAGTTAATGAACATTAAGAGAGATAATTCCAGTTTTCTGTTTCTTAACGTGTGAAAGACTTTAAGTGCAATTTTTCTCATTGGATTCTGTATAACCAGAGTTGTGCAGAATATATGCATATATTACATGTACATAGAGTATATTTCTTGTACAGTTTATGCTTCTTTTTATAAATTTTAATTAATTCATATTGTTAGTGATCTACTTTTAAATTCTATAAGAAAGCAAAAACTTATGCAGGAAAAGCTCATGACTAAAACATCAATTAGTGAAAAATGATAATGCAGTCTTTGTGGTGTTACTAATGTTTTCATTTTTTTAATAAAGTGACTCAGCTTTTAAGTCATTGTACCAAGAGAGAAGCAAATATAATTCTAGTATATGATCTTAATTTTTCCATCAATATTTAAAGTTAGCAATGCATGGAATTATATGTACATTTTACATATTTGTAACAGAATTTTCTAATACAGCTGTATAATTAATAAAAGCATTTAGATACAACCCTAAAAAATTAAGTTAGAAACAATGTTCTCATCATTTAAAAAAATGATATAACAAGTGGAAAACAGTAAGATCTGGAGAGGACAGGAACTCTACAAGGAGAGCAACAGAATCAAAAATTCTGAGCACAGGGGTCTTTCCTGAGACTGATACTCCAACCAAGGACTATGCATGGAGATAACCTAGACCCCTGTACAGATGTAGCCCATGACAGTTCAGTATCCAAGTGGGTTCCATTGTAATAGGAACAGGGACTGTCTTTGACATGAACTGATTGGCCTGCTCTTTAATTACCTCCCCCTGAGGGGGAAGCAGCATTACCAGGCCACAGAAGAAGACAATGCAGCCACTCCTGATGAGACCTAATTGACTAGGAGCAGAAGGAAGGAAAAGAAGACCTCCCCTAACAGTGGACTTAGGGAGGGGCATGCATGCAGAGGGTGGAGGAAGGGAGGGATTGGGAGGAGAGGAGGGAGGGAACCACAGGGGGGATACAAAGTGAATAAAATGTAATTAATAAAGAAATATATATATATATTCTTCTGAAAAATAATAAAAAATGATATAACTAAAGATGCTTTTGAAAGTAGCAGAAAGGTAAGTTCAATATCTTATATACATGCACACTCTGGGTTTTATTGCTTCATACTTATAATACAAGTACTTGAGAGGCTAAATCAGCCCTCCACTCTCCATGTTACATTGTGTTTTTAATTGTTGAAGGAAATCAGGAAACATAAAAGAAAATTGCTTCCTTTCTTGACCACTGGAAAGTAGCCCATCGGGGACTGCTGTTTACCCAGCAGCTTTTTATCCCGATAGAAAACACACAGCTACTGAATCACGGCAACAATCAAAAACACATATATATCCCTGTGACCACCCAAACAGCAGAAGTGGCCCTGTGACACACCTGTATCATGTGAGTGTGTGTGTGGGGGGGATCGCTTCTAGGAGAAGTTTAGCCATGTGGAGTTACCGAGGGTGATTAAATCACTAGACTAGTATAGAGCTAAATACATGGAAAAAGTTGGACCCCAAGGAACCAAATCTTTGGCAACTATAACCAGATTGTCCATATTTCCTGAAGAACTGAGAAATCTGAACAAAATGTATCCCAGTGTGAAACTAAGAGAAACAGAAGATCATGGGAAACCCTTCTAGTTCTTCAAAACTATGTTCTTCTGAGACAGTGTGATGTTTCAGCAGTGCAAGCTCAGCAGCCTGGCTCCATCGTTAAATGCCTAAGGAAGAGAATCAACTTCATAAAATTATCCTCTGGCCTCCATACAAACAGGAGTGTGTGTGTGTGTGTGTGTGTGTGTGTGTGTGTGTGTGTGTATGCATGCTTGCTCACAGTCTTATCTAATAATAACCACTCATTTGTTTATTTAAACAATTCTGTGCATCACTGTGATATGTTTATTGTTCTGAGTGTGTTCCCTAAGGTCTCATGTGCTCAAATTGGATTTTTGTTGTGAAGTGTAAAGAGGGTATTTATAAACCAACTATGTTGATAAGGATGTGGGGACTTTGGGAGTAATTAGGGTAAGACAGAGTGATTCCGGTGAAGACCTCTTAGATCAATCCTCATGGCTTAAAAAGAGTGAAAGGAAAGAAGAAAAGTGGAAAGAAGGGAGAGGGAGTGTGTATTCACATAAGTGTCTCTATCTCTAACACATGCCTCTCACATCATGGGAACATGTCAGAAAGATCATCACCAGGCAAGTCTTCTCAAAATTGATCTTGTGGGCTCATGAACCTTTACAAACCTCTTTTTAATAAGACTTACCTAGTGCATAATATTGTGCTATTAGTAACACGTCAAATTCTTATATCGGTTCTCATTCCTTCTAAAAATATTGTCTTACATGACACAGCAATTGCAGTAGGCAAAACAAGCAATTGTCGGCCTTTCTAGGGCTTATGCTTTAGTGGGAAAAGGATGAAATATCCAACCATGAAGAAAAGGTAGATATCGGTGGGGATGCACCCAATGAAGACAATGAGCACAGTTTCAGCATTTGCCTCTATACATTTCTGAGCACATAATTTAGGCAGACTATTCTGGGAAATATTCAATTCTACTTCATGTGGAGGCTGCCACCTATTTCATTTCCAGTGAGTTCTGCCTCGACAGACAGAACTGCAAGCCTGTTCAGATGTTTGCTCTCTATGTTTTCCTTGTCTTTATAAAGACATAAAAGCTCCTGAGCCTCAGGAACCCACCTTGAACTTCTTTGTACTCTTCACAGTGTCCTGTTTTCTTTCAAATTGAACATAACATAGAAATTCCCTAAACACTTGTAAAACTAATGAGGAATAAATCTTTGTATAAAATATTTCTATTACCATTGGAACTTAGAAAACTGTTAAATAAGTCCAGCAGTCCAACTGTCTAAATAATTTTAAAATATTATCTTTTTAAAGGATTTTTTCATCATTAAAAAATAAAACTTTGCTTTTGACTGTAATTATTATAGGGAGTTTTGTTATTTTTTTTCTTAACCTATTCTGTTGCCTCAGTTTGACATGAATATGCAAGCTGGGCATGATGGAGCACACTTTAATCCCAGCACTTAGAAGGAAGAGGCAGGCATATCTGTTAGTTAGAGGCCAGTCTGCTCTACAAAGTGAGTTCCAGGACAGCCTGGGCTATGTAGAGAAACCCTGTCTTGAAAAACAAAAACAAAACAAATAAAAATAACAACAGAGACATGAATATGCTCAAAACTGAATTATAAAGTAGCTTACACTATAGGTTATAATGACTACGTACTGTTTCAGAGCTGTAGCCATAAGGGCCACACTTCTAACTCATAAGTTGTTAGGGTCTTAAAAAGGTAAATAACTTCAGAAAAGGTGAGCCCCCTACCCTTTCCACAGACCCACCCCAGCACATCAAGTCTCATAAGGACTGAGGGATTCCTCTTTCAGGGTAGGGTAGGGGCATAGGGGAAAAGGGAGACAGTGTAGGACCAGGAGGTGGGAAGGGAGGGGGCTATGATTGGGATGTGAAGTGAATGAATGAATACGTAAATAAATTAAAAAAAAACATAAAGAAATAAAATATTTTTAAAAGTTAATTAACTTGAACTGTGCTACAAACAGGGCCCTTGTATTAATGACTTTCTACATTGAGGTAAGCAGTACACCGAAAAGAAGAAAGTGCTTTTTTGACTGAGTTTTAGAAAATCCCATCCATAGTCTCCAACATATGTGAGATGTCTAGAGGACAGAAGTCTGTAGCAGAGGATTGGTTTGGGCTTTTAGACAGTATTTGAAATGTTCAAGATGATGGCGATGCTTAGACAAGGTGTTTGGGCATCAGTTACAGAATGACAGGATTTAAGAAGATATATCTTTTAGTTCTCATTGATAAGCAGTACACATGTAGTAGAGAACCTTTATTGTCAGTTTGACTAGAGTGAGAAATACAGAGAGGACTCTACTGCCCACTACTGGCTATTCTTGTGAGAAATTTACAAGACAGAATCAACTAGTCAGGAAGATAGGCCTCAGAGTGGGTCACACAAGTTCAGTGACTGGGCCTAGGCAGAAAGACCCACCCTCAGAATGAGTCACAGTTTTAGACACTGGAGCCTGATTGGAAAAAGAGAAATTTTAACTTGCTTCTGCCAAGGATTTGGTACTCAGAGGAAAAACCCACACAGATACAAAAGTAAAGATGTAACATTATGTATTTGAACAACTGTATTTTATAATAGTACAAATTATCAAATTTGTATACATCTTAAAATAAATAGCTTACTTTTGAAATGTCCATAATACATGCTTTAATAAATTATACTATAGTCCTTGAAATCCATTATGTAAAATTAGATTTTCTTAAAAACCTAAACATTTACATCTAAAGCAAAAAATGCAACATAATGTACTCAGCTGAATGATGGTTTATTCGGATATATAAAAATGCTGTTTAGTTGAAATTGCAGTCCAACTAAATACTATATGTATATTATGTAATGATTTTATTATTTTTAGTCTCCTTTTTATAATGAATTATTTATTTATTTATTTATTTATTTATTTATTATAATTTATTTACTTTGTATCCCAGTGGTAGCCCCTCTACTCACAGTCCGACCCTCTCTCCTTTTTTTCCCCCTATACCCCTTCCCTCGTCCACTCATAGGGGAGGACCTCCTCCACTTCTATCTGACCCTAGCCTATCAGTTCTCATCATGGATGGCTGCATCATCTTCCTCTGTGGCCTGGTAAGGCTGCTCCCCTCTCAGAGGGAGGTGATCAAAGAGCCAGCCACTGAGTTCATGTCAGAGACATGCCCCTTACTAGGGCACCCACTTGAAAACTGAGCAGCCATGGGCTACATTTGAGCAGGGGTTCTAGGTCTTCTCCATGCACGGTCTTTGGTTAAAGTTTCGATCTCTGAAGGGACCCCTAGTCACTAAAATTTAAAATAAAGTACAAATTAATTTACTCTGGAAATCCAGACTTGATCAGAAATTGTGGGCCTTGAATATCTAAAGGAAGGATATGAGTATGATGGAAGGAGGAAGTTGTTCGTTGTAAGAGCCATTAGAGCCCCAGAATCCGCTTAAGTGATCACCCTGGAGTCTGTGTTTGTCTATCAGGAGGACTGGGAAGCACACTGAGTAGGAAATGGGTAGTAAGCTATATCTGAGTTTTTTAATTTATGCCTGAGCTGACATCATCTGGGTTTTTTGACACACGGCGCTGGTTCCAGCTAAGGTGGAGCCTCCCTCTGCTGCAGCGACACACTCCCTTATTTTTCTCTTTTGCTGCTGCTGCTGCTGCTTTAGTGGCTTTAGCTGAAACAGACCTCTGAAGCATCTGGGGGACTTTGGGAAATGTGCTAGTTTCTGTCCTAGAGACAATCACTGAGTGGTTTTGGACTTTTGCATGAAATTAAGAATATTTAAAACCTCCCATTACACTAATGTGTAGCTAAGGTTAAGGTTCACAACCTTCCTTCTAAATAAGAAGCCCTCACTCCTTAATTTACTCATTTAAGGAAGGTGGCATCCAGGTTACTATGAGATATTAAGAGGTTTTGCATTTGGGAAAACTTTCTAGCCCAGTGCTTTCAAGAAAGAGATGATTGATAGATCATTTTTCTAATTACAGAAGCCTTTTCTGTGTGGTTATGTAGATGATACATAAACAATTTCCATCTATCAGAAATACAAGGAAACAGCCAAGAAATGCTAAATACTTACAGATCACTGCTATAAGTCAGATGTTCATTACCAGAACGAAATACCAGTAACAGGCTAACTTTAAAAAGAAAAAAGCTTATTTAGTTCAGAGTTTTAGATTCCACATAACACAGAGCTAGTTCTGCGGTGAGGGTAAATCCTGGTGGTTCACATCATGTCAAATAGCGATGAGATTATATACAGAAGCCAGAAGAACATAGCTCAAGGCAGGAACCAGAGAGACAGAGGCATGATATGTTTCTCTTATTACACTTCTGTTGAGATAACTCAAGGGTCCCTGGAGAACTATTCTCTACTGTCAGTCCCCAGTGACCAAGGACCTTCTAGCAGTTTCATTTCTTAAAGGCTTCATAGCATCTTCTAATGCTGTCACCCTAGGGACCAATCTCTCAGTACAAAGAGTCTTTGAAGACATCAAGACCAGAAGGAAAATATTTAGAGAACAAATAAGCAGCAGGCAACAGAAAGTAAAGCAGAACAAAGTGAAATAATTTTTCTGTGATATATTAATTATGGTCTGACAAGAAACCTCCAGAAAGCAGCTAATTTTGAAAGAAAATACGTAACAATTTGGTAGACTACACAAGTTTCTACAGAACACAAGGAGGTTATTATACAGGGGCCGTTGCATTTCTATGCTAGTCCTATTGTGAATCAGGATGGCCCCTCCACCTGGACAGTCAAGAGGCTTCAGTGTCTGCACACAACAGCCATCAACTAGCCGCACTGTGAGGGAAGAGCTTGGGGCTTACTGTGTGTCCTCTGAAGTCCAAGGAGGACTATGCTTCTGATACCAGTAGGGAGAGCAGAAGTTTCCTTTCTTTACCTTTTCCAAGACTTCTTTCCTGCTTGAAAGATATCATTTGAAGAACAGCGGAGGTGGACAGAACAGGACTAGGAATTTGTTCTGAAGCGCTTGTGACCCTGAATTGGCAGAGGTAGTCCTAAAATCCTTGTAATTCGTAGTTCTAGTGAGGTAGCCCTAAAAATCCTGAGCAATTCATTGTTCATAGTTTGCCTGCTTCAGCAAGCGTTTGGTGTTGATTCTGAGTTTATACAGCGAAAAACTTGAGAATGACAAGTCATTTAATTTCTAAGCTGACAGTTTGACTGTGTTGTCAGTGAACCAACATTCGTGAGCTGGTGAAGGCAGAATGGCACGGGAAAAGTGTGGGATCCACTGACAGAAACGAGTCAGCTCTGAGTGATTGCTTGCTAAGGTGTTTAGTAACAAAAATTTAAAAAGCAAGGTCATTTACTGAAAAACTGATGGCCCTTTAAATCTACATAAGGAAAAAGAAGTCGAAGAGGAGGAAGAGGTGAAGGGCAAGACCAGATAGTTCAGAGAACAAAGTAGACAATTTGAGCCTTTTAGTTACATGTGTTGAAAAAGCATATAAATTTTCTATCATAGTTGCACACATTAGATTCTGAAGTACGTGTTTGTGTCTTCCCACTTTCTCTCACCCAATTACCGGGTTAAGATAGAAGGTGACAGGATTTACCTTTTCCAAAAGGGGCGTCCCCAAGCATATCTGCTCATGTTGAACACGGTTTCAGTGTGTCCTTCAAGACATAATTTGTTAAAAGATGGGTCCAAATGGGTGAAATATTAAAAGAATAGGAACTTTGTCTACGGAGTTTAGAGGAGGGCTTGAGAGTTGATAGAGGTTTAGATAGGCTCTCCCGAGGGGGAGGGGCATACGTAAATTGTGATAGCTTTTCTAGTAGAGGTGGCACAAGGGGATGTAGATGCATTTTTGTCTTTCAGATATTCAATGCCGGTCACTGCTTTGAACACCAGGCAGCTCATCCCCAGATGTGGTCACTTGATCTTAGATCTCTAGATATGGAACCACAATCAACCTCTTTCTTCAGAACTTAGATTCTGGGACACCGTGTTATGGCAACAGAAATGGATTAATGCCATCTCCATGGCTATAGTAATTATTTGCTTTATTCACTGCTATATCTACCTCTAAAACATAGACAGACATTTCCAAACTAAGCTCAAACATATCATTCTTTGTTTTTTTAGTCCTCACAATTAGAACAAGCCATTTTTTCCTTTGTGATATTAATTCTGCAGCAGCATTTGTAATATTATAGCACTTTATTTGTCTATTTCCTTGTTTAAAGTATAATATTCATCATGACAAGCTTTGCATCTTATTCTCTTTTCTTTTTTCCTTCATGAGTACATTAATGCCAGAATCTAAGTGCCTTCATCATGCTAAGAATGTATGACAGAATCCAACTTAGTGTCTCACAAAGTTAGTGTGTGTTCCTGAAGGAACACCTCTCCCAGTGATCTTCAGTGTCTTCTGTATTTAGTTTCCATGCCTCTTAGATTAATATACAAATTAATTGTTAGCCATATTGAATGAAATGAGTCAAGAAAAACCATATGTTACTATACTGTACTGATTCTATCACATAAATAATCCATAAGACACTACCACACACTACCAAGAAGAATTAGGAAACAGAAAGACATGGTTTTGAAAACATGTAATGATGGCTCCCAAAGCTAGACTGTGGTGAGCTAAGAAGATAATGAATTCAAGTGTAGCTTGTTTCAGAAGAAAAACAAAACAAAAGACAAAGGAACAGACATATAGAACCATAAATGGCTTTTTACTAGTTTTCTATGACTTTTACTCCGTTCCCTTGTGGCTACATATGGAATGAACTTTAGTTTTCCCAGTCGGTATAAATTTGGCAGAATGAGAGCGTGTCACTGTAAAATGTCACTTTGGGATACAAACTTGAAAGCACTCTACATAAAATGTTTTCCAGTTTTATGGCAGTGTAAAATGATCTACATTCAGTCCAAAACACCCTTCAGATTTTTGAATACTAATTTGTTCCTAGGCAGGTCACTGGAAGGCACACTTCCTGGTATCTCACAGTTGATGGTAAGCCTAAGATTTCTGTAGCCACATAATTGCTGGGTGAAGCCACCTAAGCTCCGAAGCTGTGGGCTCATAGGACACTGTATTCTGTAAGTCCGTGTATCAAATGCATCATTTATTTAGGTTCTTTCAAACAGCTGTGTAGTGATAAGCTAGCTGTAAGCCTACTCTAGGAAGAGAAACATCCCTGTTTTGAACTAGAAGTGGCTGAGGAACAAGAGATACAGAAGTTCTCTGCTCTGTTATTTCCTGCTTTCGAATAGAAAAGTTTCTCTTGTAAAGATGTTATACATTTCTCTTGTGAAAATACTCCTTTCTCCCACACAAAGAGAATGACTTACACCCAAGAGTCAGTGCTGAAATGTGGGCACACAAGTAAGCTTTTCTTAAATCCCTTGGCTTCCATCAGTTACTCCCACGCATTTCCAAGTCATTTCCTCATTATTTATGTCTTTTGAAATTCTCAACTCTGTTCCTTTGTTAAAATGTGGCATAAGTCCAATTCTAAGCACTCTGCTGAGCTTCATTTCTTTTCTGTGAATCTCATGGGTATAAAGTATTTTTAAACTGTCTTTTCTTCTGTTCACCTTGCTTTTACTGGTTTAATTCACAGTCCGCTAGACACTGAACCTAGGAAGGTAGAAGAAATCTTTTTCTCCCATTTCTCTAATTTCTGGCCATGAATTTTGTTGAAAATAATGTTTACTTTTGTGGGCCTGTTTTATTCATTTTTATTTTTGCAGCGTTGAGGACGCATCCGAGGCATCATGCATACTGGACATGCTCTATGCCTTGCATTTCCATACAGATTTTTTCTCATTATAGGAGACATCCAGGAAGAAACATTGTGCTTGTGACGAGCAAATTTCTTATGTAGCAGGGCCCAGATAATTAACCTCAGGAGATTTGCATCTTATTTTTTCTTTTTTTGACGTTCCGAGAAGACCCAGTCTGCCTTCATTTTAGGCTTAAAAGCCATCTTACAGTAAAGACAAACTAGGTTCATGTCAGTTTATGATTAAATCTCTGTTCCTCAAGATTGATCTGTTCCCTGTGTGTAACCTTAACTACAAATGGTTTGTTCTGCCTGTTCCAGGAATGGTAATCATGTTTTTGTTTGAAAAGTGTTGTTATGGCCACCAATGACTAACTTGTTATGACTACCTGTTGTAATGTCCACCTTCCAACAATGTCTTTATTTCAAGAGGTCTTTAGGCCTAACTTGTCTGTTCCCTTAACTCTGCCTAATTTACATACCAAATCCCCCATTTGGAAACCCTCTACCTGTTAGCTTTGTAAAATACCTTGTCTTCCTCACCTCCAATGCTGCCTTCTCTAATCCCTCCTCAGGAGGAGGAGGCCAATGTAAAGCAATATAAATAAGTTTGCTTTAATTAAATGCTTGCTTTAATTAATTTGGCCATGGTGATATCGGTTGTATTGCTACCATCTTTGATGTTAACATTTGGTCCTGAGTTTTAAAAGGTGTTCATTCAGAAGGAGGACAGGAGGAGTGGATGCTCTACAAAATGAGAATAAGTCTTACGATGGAGAGAGGGCTGGAATGACAGGAAGAAAGCTGATGTCACAGTATATATTTCAGATAGGAGGATACAGAAAGATCACTTCATCTGCTGGCAGAATTTGGTTGTTGATGTTTTTGTGAACTGTGTAGATTATTCTTGTTTTATTCAAATGCTGGTTTCTGTGCAGGGGTTGCAGATCTGATTACAGCCAGGACTTCCTGTCAACATTATGAAGCATTTCCTATTTTAGTATTTTGAATACATTGTTCTCTATCACTTTGTGATTGGCCAAATAAGTAGCTGTGCTGGAGAGTTAAGGTGGAACTTCTGAGTGGAAGGAGGGAATCTGGGGTTGGGGACCAAAGAGAGGGAGGAAGTCACCAGGGGACATGGATGAAGAGGCAGGTAATGGACCACATGGCAGGATGTAGGCCAGGCCAGTATTTTCAGGTTAGAATATTTGAGTATCTGCCCAGCTATACTGCCTAAAGTTATTATGAATGAATATAAGGTCTCTGTGTCATTATTCAAAGCAAGGGCTGGCACAGAAAAAACTTACTGTTCTATTTGGTCACTAGACAGACAGAAGGGCTGACACAAAGCTTAATAACTCACACCCAGCAAGAGCTACTGTGTGCAAGCTTGTCTGGGAGCTGTGCAAATAACTATTGAACTATCTGGGAACCACAGTTCTCTTTAGCCCACCCAAGAGGAAATAACAAAGGCTTAGATACAGGCAGTTAAGTAAAATACTAGCACCCATTGTACAAACAATAAAATGATGTCACATGAAGGTTTATGAGCACATAAATGTTGTAAGCAATGCTTATAACAAATTGAAGGGAAAGGCAAAATCACTTTGTAAATATATATATATTTCTTAAATGTCTTTCATTTAAGTCTTTCCATAGAATGCTTTAAATGACCAATTAAAGTATCTGATCTAATTGTTGAATTATGTAGAGGCAGCGGTTTACATAGCTCACACTGCCCTCAAACTGGTAGTATGCACAGCTTTGAACTACTGACATTCTTGCCTCTGTCTCTCGAAGATATCTCCTTAAATATTATTATTTTCTCACCTCGTTTTTCCTACAATTTTCTACATTACCATTAATCACATAACTCTACTTTAGTTTCAATTACTCTAAATTTTCTCCATAGTGTATTTCTTGATTATCTTTAAATACCAAACGAGAATGAGAAGCTATATCATTTTGTCCAGTTTGAACACACTATTATAAGGTTTCAATATTTTTAAAATTACATTAAATGGCTGTTCTGTTGGATAATTTAATACTTTGTCATTATTAAAATATGAATACCATTATAGTTAGTACCCAGCTCTTGACACTGCCAAATAATTAATATTGTAAAATTTACTGACTAGAAATATATATATGATGGCGTAAATATCAATATATTACTAAGAAAAGGTTAAAGTATGAATATTGTCATAAATAAATGATCTTTAGTGCTCCCATTTGCCATGTTTCTGTCTTTTCCAAATTATTTAATGTGATATATTTATTCACTTGAAATTAAAACCATTTAAAATCCCCACATTAAAACATATTTCAGGAAAAATAATGCCCGTTCAAATAACCAGGCTTTAAAATATTGTGCTATTGCAACTCAGTACTTTCAAATTGAATTGGATAGGATTACAGCTCACTGCACTGTGTTCTTGAATCAGAAAATAGTTGCCTTTTTGTAGGTGAGCACCACTTCATAGTGTTTTATTTTGTACTTTATTCCACTATGAATGTGGGTTTAGAAATGATTTATGAAATGAGTAAGACAACATTTTCCCCCTGTAGAGGCAGTCTCAGAAAGTGTCAGTATTCCGTGCCTCCAGAGCCCCACTTTCCTACCTGGAAATCCACTACCTATGACTCAGTGTATTAGGAAATATCAGAATATTGATCTGGGATAAAGACTGCAACAAAATTCACAAATAAATAAAATGTTTATGTATGGGAATTTTAAATACAATTTTTTTCTTCTTTAAAGATTTCATCCTGCAGCACAAGACATCCTGGAACTCCGTGTGTAGACTAGGTTGCCCTTAGTCTCACAGTCTTGCTCCTAACTCAACCTCCAGTGTGCTAGTATCCCCGTTGTCAGTCACATCTTGATGGGACTTTGATATTACACAGAGTTACTCTGTTGTTTACTTCTGAGACAAAAACCTGAAAGAAATCAACGTGAGAGAGGAATCGTAATTCCTGGCCACTTGTTTCTATTGCTGCAGACCTGAGATGAGAATAAATATCACACTGGACATTGTTTTGCAAAATAAAGTGGAAACAGAAGAAAAAGATCCTGTAGCCACAGGCTTTGTCCTTCAGCTAGCTCCAACCTGGCCCCACCCTACCTCATGCTTAGCTGCTACCTGGCAAACCAATTATCTCTCAGAAAACACCCTCAAAGACGTAGCCAGCAGGGTACTTTACTAAGCCCCTTGGCAGCCCTTAATCCAATCAATATGCCAGTCAAAATTAACCGTCATATACACTTAATAGAGTCCAACTTTGAATGGAATTCTCACAACCAGAAATCACATACACAAATAAAAAAAAAAAAGTGAAGTGTGAAGATATAATTTGAACGGAAATAACTTACTTTAAATTTCAAACCAGTGATAAACAGCTGAGGTGCTATTTAACATATCAAAGTAGACTTGGACTCCAGGAACTGCCAGAATCTTTCAGTCCCTACCTTACAGAGAGTGGCTGTATGCTCCTCCCTCTACCCTGAACTCTCTAGCCCCTGTGCTGCCCTTTCTCCAGAGGCTCTTCTTTTTATAATCCAGGCATTTGGTCACTAGCCCCCTTTGTAGGTTTGACCTTCTGACTGCTGCCCTTGTTTATCCCCATCTCTCTTTATTTCCTATCCTCTTTCCCAAATATCCCAGCTTGGTCTGGATATGTCCACTCTGGACTCTCCCATGTGACTCTGGAGGTAGGAATGCTCTCCCACATATCAATAATAAACTTTCTTCCCTATCATACCTATCATACCTAGAATCAGTCATGTCTTTTCCTTTCCTTTCCTTCTTTCTTTCTTTCTTTCTTTCTTTCTTTCTTTCTTTCTTTCTTTCTTTCTTTCTTTCTTTCTTTCTTTCTTTTTCAACTTAGAAATATATGGACTTTTCAAAAGGAAAAGAACATTTTACCTGACTAGGTAACTGTCCAAAATAGAATATGGTTAAGAAAAATGAGACTGTAAGTCAATGTTTTTTATTAGTTTCTGTAACTATGCAACTTGTGTGTGTGTGTATTTATATGTGGGGTTACATGTTCATGTGGCTGCACTTGCAGGTGTGTGTGTGTGTGTGTGTGTGTGTGTGTGTAGCAGTCCACCTTATCTCTTTTTAAATCGTTTCTCATTAGCCTGAGTGTGTTATGGCTGTCTCCACATCTCCAGTGCTGGGATTATATAAGTTTGCCAGGACACACAACACCCATACTTTTTATATGAGCATTAGAGATCAAATTCAACTCCATACTTAAATGGTAATCTCTGAAGGATAGCCTATCACCCTGGCCCATGCAGCTATTTGTTCTGTGTTTAACAAAGAGAAACAATAAAACAAACAAACAAACAAACAAACAAAAAACATTCCACTATGAATGGTTTCTAGGCTTTCCCCACTAAAAGCAGTGCAGTCCTGGGGCTGGTGAAGGAAACCTACCATTCAAAATCACTTTTTTTTTTCTTCAAATTAAAATGTTAGCATTACCACAAGTATTGTTTGTCTTATCACTTACCATTGTCTTAATTAGCCTATCCTCATAAAATTAATTATGGAAACACCCTCTTACTTTTCTTCCAAATATAACATCTTTAAGGGTCAATTCAAAATGAATAGCATCACCACTAGGCTTTGAATCTTGTTCATACTTAGGATCTTTGCATTGAAAACCATATAGAAAATTATAACTTAAAAATCTGAGCACATAGTACTTTGAAAGTTACATGCTGCCTCTTTTTCTCCCTCTATTACTCAAGATGCTACTAGACGGGTATAGTTAAACACGAGGCAATGTTAATAAGAGTTGAAAAGGTATAGACAATTTAAAATGTGTGATGTTCAACTTTAACTTTTAATTTATATACTTATTGTAAGTGTGGGTTTATATGATGTAAGTGCTGTGATATATTTATGAAGATTATATGACTGTGTTTTATTCTCTCCTTTCAACTTTGTTTGGAAGAAGACCTTGACTTGTCATTGGGCTTTGGCTGCACATGTTTTACCCACTGAGCCATCCCACCAGCTTTAGTAGTCTAATAATATACTATATTGTATCGACATCATTTAGGAAAAGGGAAAATTAATTTTGTTTAAACATACCCATGTTAAATTTCAGGTTGTTGTTTTTTTTTTTTTTTAATTTATCTAAGGGTACAGAGAGACTCAGAAAATCCTGCGATCAATGTCATCTACTCAACAATAGGGAGAAATACTAGGACTTACTGTTTATCTTTAGTTTGAAAGATTATTATTCAGTAAATCATGATGTAATTTGTACATCCTGTTTTTTTTTTCCAAGATGAATTGGTACCTTTAGTGTAGGAGCAGGAGTCTGATATAGGATTCTTCGACTTAAAAAAAATTAAAAATTCTTTCTCAGTCTCTGATTGAAAGGTAGTTGTGGATACAAAGTGAATAAATTGTAATAAATAAATATATAAAAAATAACATTTTAAAAATAATAATAAAAAAGAAAGGTAGTTATAATCATGTTATAGTAGAATTCTCCTTGTCTGTGGTTCATCAGCTGTAGTCTAAAATTACTAAAATGAAAATCTACAAATAGATTCTTTGTGGCTTTACAAATTATGTGTTACTTTGAATGCTTACAATCTAAAAAGCTGACTGTTCCAGTCATGACCAAAGCTACTGCTTGGTCCAGTGTTCCCACAGTGGACATGCTAAATGCCTGCCCAATAGGTAGTTAGCAGCCATGTTGAAGATCAGATTAACTGTCAAGCTTAAGTCCAGGGACCTTTATTTCACTTAATAGTGACCTCAAAGCACAAACTAGTGGGGCCAGCAACTGAAATATGCCAACCACTTCTGACAAAGGACAAGTTCTCCAGTTTAAAGAGAAATATAAGTAATTGCGTGCTGTGATTGATGAGTTATATGTAACACAAGTCTGCTCAAGAACTTCTGAAGAAAAAAAGGCATTCGTGTTGGGTTTGCCGTCACACTCAGATGACAACAGATCAGCCACAATGCCTGATAGATAAACCGTCCACCTCACTTCATCTCTTCCTGAAGGCTGTGTCATATCTTAAACCATCAAAAGAAGGGTGGGAGAGAGCAGTAAAATAATGTCTGAGAGAGACAGACCTTATTTGCATGAATGCATAAAGTTTAAATTGTTCTATTTCGCCAGTTATTATTGTTATTAACTTTATAATTAAGCTAATTGGTAAATTAAACTTTATTCTAAATATGTATGCTTAAGAAAATATAATCGCAGTAAGTATGGAAGTGTTTTTACCAATGGTTTCAGGAATGGAGTTTTGGAATGTTTCCATGAGTACAAAAGAGGATTATTCATATCCAAAAATCTTATCCAAAAATGTTGTAAATAATAAGATTCTTTTCCCTCTCTAAATATTTTACCATTTCTGTTTAAATTCAAATGGATGCTCAAAGTAATTTATAATAGTGTTGCCTTATCTCAAAAGTATGCATTTCATATGTGTTTTTTTTAATAGTCTAAACATTGAACAATATAAATCTTCATTATGAAAATGATCCCTGATAGTTACCATTCAGCAGCACACATGGGGGAATCACAACTTAAATCTTCAGGAATGTTAAAGCTGAGATGATTGATCATTTATGTTAATGGTAAAATTCTCTGGTCACTAATTATCATTTCATTACAAAAAGCGCCCTGATGCAGCCTGCAGCTTGTATTTATCCAGTACGCTAGACAATTAGCATTATGAACAGCAACATGTCAGAACACAGCTTTTTAAGGGTGACTAAAATTGCTAGAAAAATATCACATATAGTCCTTTAGAGATTTCTCATAGACCTTTAATGTAAATTTTGATGGGCTATTACTTTTTATTAATGGTGCTTGAGTACTTAGAGAAGACAGCTCTATACTGTACTTAGTGCGGGGCAAATTGCCTGGATATACGTCATATATCACTGTTACTTTAATGAATAGTGTTATGGCAATTAGAAGACTGATGACATAGAAAATGTAGGTAGATGTATTTTAAGTCCTTGAGCTACGTGACATTGCTCAGAGTATACTACAGAGTAACATCAACCATGATTTAAAAACAAAGTTTGTGAAGATGCATAGTGTTTTTATAGTGCATTTTTAAATAAGACGTATTCTGCTAGGCAGGCATGATGTCTCAGCACTTGAGAGGCAGACACATGGGGATTTCTGGATTTGAGGCCAGCCTGGTCTAAAAGCTAGTTTCAGAACAGCCAGGCCTACATAGAGAAACCTGTACACACACACACACACACACACACACACACACACACACACACAAAACAACAACAACAAAAAAAAAAAAACAAGCAAAAAAATGTATTCCACCTATCAACTCACTGATGGACAGGCAACATGCAATACAACCATAATGACTACACCAGTGGATATTGGATGAAAAGTTCCTGTGATAAATTAGTTTATATACCATTGACTCTATTTAAATGCTATGTTCAATTGTTGAACTGCAACTAATTTGTTTATTCATAGAATATATTTAGAAGACTCAGGTGGGTTCCAGTATTGTAATATATACAAAGGCCTAAAATAATTTCAAATGATATTTTATATATCCCAGAAACAAGCAGAAGCTGGAATTATACTTCTTGCTTTGAAGGTTTATTTTCAGTAAGTTTGTGGTCGTATGCTCCATATTCTATGCATATTTTCTGCTCAGTGATGTGTCTTAATACATGGATTTGGAAAACTGGAACCAAGAAGGTAAGTGTCTTCCCAAACACCAATATTTTATAAATGGGTTAATTTTTGAAATCTATATAGTTTACCTAGTAAAATACTATTTTGTAAACATAAATATTCAAGTTTTTAATTTTAGAAGATCTGAAATTAAAACAACAAACTTTGAGATTTTTAAAGTCAAGTTTATTTTAAGTAAGGAAAATTGCTTTCTTCATTGTTTAGGGTTTTGGTTTATTAATACCTAAGCTTCACATATAAATAATTGAAATGTGTATATTAATTATAAATCTCTCATTATTCCTATTGAAACACAAACTCATTAATAATAACTTTGAGTATAAAAGTTAGGGAATGAGAGGAAGCTTAGAACAGAATAAACTGTATCATTAAGAATGATGTTGCATTCCCAGAGGCGACTGTGGAGAGTTCCCCTTAGCTTGACTAAATTCTTTATTAAATTCTCCCTTTCAGCAGGTTCCTGAAACCATGTCAAACATTTGTTGTTTTTAAAGTTCTAGAGAAGAAAAGCAAGCTCTGTGCTTGTAGCATTTACAAGCAAAACAAAGGTTTAGGTTCTCTTCAAAACAATGCTGTTGAAAACAAATTTAGGGGCCTGTGAGAGCAAGCTAAGCATCTGAAGCCACTTCCGCCAGAACCAGAGAAGCTCACTAGATTCTCCTGATCCTCCGAATCCACACAGTGGAAGTACCCTGGCTTGTGTCACTTTTTCTTTTCTTCTCATTTCTTCTCTTCTCTTTTCTTCTTGTCTCTGTCTCTCTCTCCTTCACACACACACACACACATTTCTTTTTTGATGCTGAGGATCCCAGTGTCTGTAATCAAGCCTTTCCACTGGTCTACCAGAGGGACTTAGGGACGGCAGGACACTTCATCACTAACCACCAAGATATGACCCATTTCTACTGTTGAGTACCCTAGCTGTGCACGTGTGTCAGTGTCTCCCCTCACGCTCCTTTTCTCTTCTACCCTCACTCGGAGGCAGCCTTCACATTACCCCACCCCTCAATAAATGTCTTGCGTTACATCTGTTGCGTAGTGGGATTTTGTGACACCCCTTGGCTCCAACAAGTAAAGGTACCTTCAGCTGTTAAGTCATTACACCCAGACTTCTAACATCCCTAAACACATGCTGTACTCCTGGGACTGAAATGTAGGCCTCCACCAAATTTGAATTTCTTAAAATTTTATTAAATTATTTTACCTTAATGGTTTTGACTGCACTGTTTCTGAAGGGCCCAAGCAGGTGCACTTTAGGCTTCAGGCTGTCAGTTCCCTCAACACTGGCAAGAATTGCAATTTAAAAAGCCTACACTGGTGTAATAATTTTATAGACAAAAATAACTTAAAACTGGAATTTTGAAGAATAACAATATAGAACAAACTTTAAGTACAAAAGTAAGAGTGGAGAAATCCTGATTTTTTTTTTCCCTTAAATTAAATCTTAAAAGATGTTTTGGGGTCTGGGTACCATAGTGCATGTGTGGAGGTCAGAGAACAGCTCTCAAAAGACACTTCTGTGCTTACACTAGTGGACTTTGGGGATGAAACTTGCATGGACAGGCTTGATAGCAGACAGCTTTATCTACTAATTCATTTTGCCAGCTCCATTTCTTTCAAACCACAGAAAAAAAAAAACCACAAGTGCCTTATATACCTTTTATTTTGGTCGCTCTTTCTCTCTGAGAGTACTTCAACCTATCTGTTCTTATGAACTACAGAGTTAACTTTCACTTCTTTTATAAGGTGCTTCTCTCTCTCTTTTCATCTCTATAATTATGATTATAGTGGTAGATGGATTTTAAACTAGATGTCTACTTTTTTCTTATTCACATGCCTTATACGAATTATTGAAATGTTAACTTTAAGTGCTTAATATGCCATATATTTTTGAAATATGGTCTCAGACTATAGAACAAAAAAGTATGTTTGCATGCATTATTGAAACAGACTAAATAGTATTCTGGTACTCTGGTATATTGTTCATTGGCAGAGTACCTGTCAAGGCCCTGAGTTCAAATCCCAACAATGGGAAATAAAAGGCATCTTTTATATTAAGAAAACTCACAAGTAAGTTCAGTGGAGGGAAAATATCAAATCACACTAAAAGTGAAGTTGGGAATTTTCCTCCAGGGTTCATGATATTTCCCCATTGCATAGCTGAGAAGCAACCTTAGAACCACAGCTGGGCCCCTGACATATCTGTAGCAGGATCAGGAGACTAACAAGAAGTAGAGTTACAACAGAACACAACACCGACTTGAAGCCAGTCCCAGAGCCTGAACTGCAGAGAACCGACTGTCAACTCCTACTTTTGAACTTACACCTCTCTAGGTAGAAGATGAGAGTAACAATGCAAAGAAGATTTCAGTGGATGAAAATGAGACTGAATGAGCATGCCAGAAAGTTTGATGTATTTTGGAGATGGCTAAGTAGGGTGCCAAAATATAGTCAGAGAATACAAGTTTAGAGGTAATGACCGTTGTTTAGAAAATAATCTGAATGTTTAACAATCTGTGGGTGGAAAACAAACAAACATAAGAAAAAACTAAATTTCCAGAAACAGCCACATTTCTTTTGAAGATTCAGAAAGACTGCTTGGCTGCTTGGATGGTTGTGACTGTGAAGAGCTGGAATATTGCAGAGCTGAAACCCAACACTCTTGGGTCATTAATTGGTTTCTATGCTGGCATTCTTTATTCACCTCTGTCTGACCTAAATATTCTTCAGGAAAAATATTTATAACATATTAAGAGACCATTAGCTTATACCAGCCTAAAGGTAAAAATGTCATCAGACAGCATCTGAAACCTACAGCAAAATTTCCTTTGTTTTTCTGTTATCTGCCTAACTCTGATTCCCACCACCAAAAACATGTTGTTCTATAACTTCAAAAAAGTTTCTGAAAGTACTTCCACATTGGAACATGTGATTTAAAATGAGCTATTCTCCACATACTTTGGCTGTAGCCACTCATATTTAGTGTAAAACAAATTTTCCTTCTCTAAGTACTACTACTCATTTCTTTCCAATATTCTAATATATTAACAGTAATCATCAATTATCTAAAATTAATAGAATATGTGCATGATCTTGCCCTCTCCATTAGAGTTTATATACCAAAGGGCAAAGCTTCCACCTTTTTGTTTATGTTGAACTCTAAGCACCTAAAATAATGATTGATTATTTTAGTAGTTCTTCAGTAAGAATGGTAGTTCTTCAGTCAGTATTTGTTAATTAAATTGCCAAAGAAGCTGCTAAAATTAAGGGGATAATCTGGAAAAAAAATCCTCAATAAAGAAAACTCTTATGAAAGCTATTTCATTTGTTAAAAAGCATAATGATCTTGACTTTTTCATGGGACAAAAAGGTGGCATATCTGGCTAGAGTAAACAAGAGGAAAAATGAAGGAGTTCCATCCAGATAGGATTTTATTCTAGATCAATGGAAGGTACTGAGTTTTAACCAAGTGGATGGTAAGGTTAGATTTACGTTCTTTATAAGATCATCCAGGAGCTGGTTAGATGGCTCAGCAGATAGAGAGAGGTACTTGCTATGAAAGCTTAATGGCCTGTATTCAATCATCATAAAACACAAGAAAGTAAAGGAGAGAACATCCACAAGGTTGTCCTCTATTCTTCCTCCTTGGGGGTTGGTGTGATACTGCTGTGTATTCAAATGTTAAATACTGGTCTCCAAGACCTGGTCACAGTCCAGAGGAACACACTGAATGATGTTGTGAAAACTTCCCTCACTCCCAATATTCTTTGATTGGTTAAGTAAAGCTGCTGACTGAGGTAAGCTGAGCTTTGGTTCCCAGGCTAGTCTTAGGTAGGACAAGGCTGAGGCAGGAGAAGCTAGAAAGAGTGAGAAGGAAGGAAGAAGATGGAGAAAGAGGACATATTCTGATGGAGCGGATCCATTCCAGACAGGACAATTTGCTGCTACATAACTTAGGGAATATAGCTGGGAAGTAGCCAGACTAGCTTAGAAAATTAATTTAAATCATACCTGTCCAGTTATTGTGCTAAAGCTGTTTAAATAAATCTATAGGCCTAGCTTTATAACGCCTAGCCAGGTCATAAAATAGCCTTCAAGAGTTAAATAAATATCCTTCAACACTCCATATGAGCTTTGTAGCATAAAATAAATAAATGAAATTGATAATATAAAATAAAATAAATGAAATTGAAAAAATAAAGAACAAAAATATGTTCTTCCCCTGCACAGATGTAGCCCATGGCAGTTCAGTGTCCAAGTGGGTTCCATAGTAATAGGAACAGGGACTGCTTTTGACATGAACTGATTGGCCTGCTCTTCGATCACCTTCCCCTGAGGGGGGAGCAGCCTTACCAGGCCCCTGAGGAAGACAATGCAGCCAGCCACTCCTGATGAGACCTACCAGACTAGGATCAGAAGGAAGAAAAAGAAACCCTCCCCTACCAGTGGACTTGGGGAGGGGAGTGTGTGGAGAAGGGAGAGAAAGGGAAGGATTGGGAGGGGAGGAGGGAGGGAACTAGAGGGGGGTTACAAAGTAAATAAAGTATAATTAAAAATAAAAAAAAGAATAAAAGAATTGGAAAGAAAAAAAATTACAAAAAAAAATCCCTCTATATACTACAGGTTGGTAATTAGCAGATCCTATTAATGAGTTATTTTTAGTTTGGATTTTGCTGTTGTTTTGAAGAAATGCTAAAGTACATCTTTTAAGATTAAATGTGGTATACTGAAAAATATCAAAAAAATGTTCTTTTAGTACATTTGAGGTTAGAAGGGTTTTACATCCTCGTTGGAAAACAAACAACAGAATAAACAAAAGTTGTTGCCAGTCACGTAATTTAATTTTTTTGTTTGTTGTTTTTGTTTGTTTCAGTCAAAAGACATTTGAGGAACAGGGAGAAAACTGTTCCTGTTTCCTCAGGTTGAAAGGAAAGGGTCTGGGACAACTGCAGAGTTGCTGTGAAGAAAGGGAAGTCAAGAAACTACTTCAACTCAACCACCGAAGAGGCAGATCTGCAGTGATGGGTCACCCTATTCAGGGGTCAGGGAGATTTGTAGATTCATTTTTATCACCAAAATCATCATGGAATTTTGGCATTTAGTGGACAGAAGGACGATGCATTGAAAATAAAAATGGTTTTATTTCCTACATGATCATTTGTATATCAGGAGATATTTATACTAATAAAAACTCACAATACTCAGTAGCTGGCTCCTTGATCACCTCTCCATGGGAAATGCATGCAGCCTTGCCAGGCCACTTAGGAAGATGATGCAGCCATTCCTGATGAGACCTGACAGGCTAGGGTCAGATGGAAGGGGAGGAGGACCTCTCCTATCAGGGGACTAGGAAAAGGTCATAGGGGGCAAAGAGGGAGGGTGGGTGGTACTGGCAGGAGATGAGGGAGGGGGCTGCAGTGGGAATGCAAGTGAATAAATTGTAATAAACAAACAAATAGATAAATAAATAAAAAAGACTTGCAATACAATTTGTTGTATAAGTGTCGTGGTTTGAGTAAGAATGCCCCCCAGAAGTTCATAGATTTCAATGTTTGGTCCCAAGTTGTGAAAGTACTTGGGAAGGATTAGGATGTATGGCCTGGTTGGAGACATGTTACCATGTATTTGGAGTTCTAAAAGCCCATGCCATTCTCCCTTCCTGTCTTCTGCTTGTGGATAAGATGTGAGCTCTCAGCTACTTCTCCATTGCCATGCCTTCCTTTTTGCTGCCATATTCCCTTCTGTGATGTCTAAAGATCGAAACACTCTGAAACTGTAAGCCTCTGATAAGCATGGTCTTCTATATGTTGTCTTGGTTATGGTGTCTTAGTATCAAAATAGGAAAATAGCTAAGGCAGTGAGCATAAGGGAAGGAACTAAGTTATAAAATAAACATTAACTTTCAGGAATGCATTTGTAGTTTCTTATATACGACACCAATGAAAAACATTCACACTTCATACCCACACATCTATGCTTTCAGATATTTCATATTTTCTTTGCAGGGATTATTTTCTTATTTTTCAATTCTAGGAAATGAATATAAACTAGGCAGGTGATTACTTACCTGTGATCACTAGTCTACCAGTTTTTTATATAAGTAAAAGTATGCAGCCGCTTCTCCAAACCTGCTTGTGCCCAGACCGAAATTATGTTAATTTTGTATTTGAAATAATTTTCTTTCTTTTTTTCATTTATATTACAATTAGGGTATCACATTCAATTGGCTACTTTTTTTTTAAAGAAAAAAAGCTTATTGAGTATAATAAACTTTATAAAACCTTATGAACAGTTTATTTTTAATAGTTCTCAAAAATGAAAGTTGCCTTCTTCTTCCTCCTCTTCTTTTCCTTCTTCTTCCTCTTCCTCCTTGTCCTTTTCTTTCCAGTCCTTCTCTGCCTCCTTATTCTTCAGGTTGGAGATCTTATTTTGTTTTAGTTGAAAAAATTCTTACAATATATTCTGAACATGGTTTTCTCTCCCCCACGTTGTCCTATATCTTACCGACTTCCTCACCCGATTCCTACCAACCTAAGATGTGAGCTTTAACCAGTTCCTTCTGTAAAGAGAGGAAAGTAGAAGCAGGTGGAAGAAAATTGAGTGAAATGGCTCTAATTAATACAGGTGGCTTCTTGTGCTGCTGCCTTCTGCCTCCAGTCACTTTTGGGATAGTCAGCTGTTACTGCTCTTGACACCTTCCTTAGGTATCTTTATCCAAGGTTGGTCACAGTCCGAGCCTCTTTTGAGACCTTGGTACGTCTAATTTGATTATTTGCTCAGTTAACATTATGTGACTAAGCTGACCGTGCATTCAAGATGTTCCTGTCACAACTTTTAGAGCCCTATAAATGTAGCTATTCCACAAGTGCCAGTTTAACTTTTTTCCTTTTATTTTTTTTCTTTGTTTGATAGCAAAGCCAGAACATAGCATGCACAAATCAAGAGTTCTATCTACCACTGAGCAGCATCCTTATGGTGGTTAGTTATACAGTAAAGTTGCCACAACCTAAAATCATCTAGGAAAATAGCCTCTATGAGCGCATGTCTGCCAGGTTTGTCTTGATTGTTATTTAATGTGAAAAGTACCAACCCACTGTAGGTGGCACCATTCTCTGTGCTTAGAGATTTATCTGGACTGTAAAAGTGAGACATAACAAACATTAATTTCTCTCTGCTCTTGACTGTAGATTAGATATGACTGGCTGTCTTAGGGTTTCTATTTCTGTGATGAAACACCAGACCAAAAAGCAAGCTATCCAGGAAAAGGTTTGTTTGACTAACACTTGTATATCACTATTGATTATTGAAAGAAGTCAGGACAGGATTTCTAACACGGCAGGAACCTGAAGGCAGGAGTTGGTGCAGAGGCCATGGAGGGGTGTTGCTTACTAGCTTGCTCATAGTGGTTTCCTCAGCCTACTTTCTGATAGAAACAAGTGGTGTTATTTCACCACCATCCCAGGCCTGGCCCCACCCCCAATAGACTGGGCTCTCTCCCATTGATCAGTAATTAAGAAAATGACCTACAGAGTTGCCTGCATGTTGACCTTAGGGAGGCATTTTCTTAATTGAGATTACCGCCTCTCTTATGACTTCAGCTTGTGTCAAGTTGACATAAAATTAGGCAGCATTCTAGCTATTTAAAGTTACTGCCTTAACTTCTCCACAATAATAGAGTGCAATCTGGAATTCTAATCTGAAATTTCTTCTATATTGCCTGTTTCAGGGTATTTTTTTTATCATAGCAGCACAAATGAAACTAAACAACCTCAAACTTTCACTTGCATTTTTGCACCATGATATGCATACTGCATTCTTGTATTACCAATGTATCTCCAATCCCTGTTGCATTCCAAAACCCAGGATCTCTCCTTTTGCTCAAAATACTTAACCCCAGCTAAGTAGTCATTATCTGCCCTCTCTCTCAATTCCCAAGACAAGTTAATATCTTTCATAGTTGTTAAAGGTGAACATTTTAAAATCAAACATATTACAAAAGATGATGTCAGCCCCACTTCTCAGAACTAGGCCACCAAGAAAAACTGTACTTTTTATTGAGAACTTCTACCAAATCCCCTGGGTTCTGTGGGTAAATGGCTCACAGTCCATAGAACAATAGATATTTTGAAATATGAGGGGCTCAGATTACTTTCAGATAGTAAAAATATATAAAAACAAGAATTTGAATAAGTGTATCTATAAGTTTCTTAAAGTTTTCCTTATTTGAATTTCATATGTATGACAGCTTTGCCTGAAAGTATGAGTGTGTGTCATATATGTACTTTGTGTCTGTGAAGGTCAGAAGAGATCATCAGATGCTCTGGAAGTGGACTGAAGGATGGTTGTGAGTGCCCACATGAGTGTTGGGAATCAAATCTGGCTCCTCTGGAAGAGGATTCTCAACAGCTGATCCATAGGTCCAGACCTTCTTATTTAATCCTGTTTCTGTGGTTTTTATCAGATAATGAATGTAATTGTTTGATTCTTTGTTATTGATATGTATGTGTGTGTGTGTGTGTGTGTGTGTGTGTGTGTGTGTGTGTGTGTGGCTGTGGATCAGACAAGCAAAATGGATCAGTGGAAAATCCTGTACCCTGCAAGCCTGGCAACCTGAGTTCGATTCCCAGAACAAATGTGAAGCAAAGCCTCTGAGGCGACATTCCACTCTGTAAGTTGTTCTCTGATTATCACATTCAGCCCATGAAAACATGTCCTGACCCACAGGCACAGCAATAATAACAATTTTTTAAAAACAAGTCATCAGTAACAAGAGAGAAGATCTTTCCTAGAACTTGGTCATCTTTTACAGAGATTTTAGATTTCTGCTCACCAGAAACATGAGAAGAAAATGTTCTTTATAAAATCCTTCTAGTTTGTCTTTTCCCATATCTATATACTGAATTTCAGAGATATTTATATTGGATTACAGAGAAATTGCTTTATATGTAATAAAAGTATTACACAAAATGAATAAGTAGCTCAAAATATATGGGAACAGGGTATACAAGTCACATATTCCATCTCATACCCCATATATTATTGTGGACTCAATTTTTTTTAACCTAACAAAACTTTAGAAATAATTAAATGACACTTTGTAATAGATTGTATGTGGATCTCTAATGATTAAATAGCTGATCCTTAAATCCACATACCAGTGACCTCC
Organism: Psammomys obesus; assembly: GCF_907164565.1. Taxonomy (NCBI): domain Eukaryota; kingdom Metazoa; phylum Chordata; class Mammalia; order Rodentia; family Muridae; genus Psammomys; species Psammomys obesus. Next base: position 41,323,767 of record NW_026585895.1, on the reverse strand, counting down.
TATGCAAACACACTGGCTCCTCTGTCCACAGTTCTGTCTTACTTCTGTGACTTGCTACACGTGTTCTTTTCCCTCTTCAACCCTAACAGTGAAAGATGCACAGAAGCTCGCATGAGGCTGTTTTATGCTTTACTTCTTAATTTCCAATAATTATCAATAAGCTTATTTCTGCCAGTATGTTTGTTTCATTCACATTTTTCTTAATTACACAAATTGATTTTTTCTTTCTTTTTAATTAGCTTAAATCTATAGGTATTTTAGTCTCAAATGGCTTATGAGAATAGGAAAAAGGAATACTGTGTTAAATAAAATCACTAACCAGTCCACAAACCCTAATAACAGGCAAAGTTTGCACCTACTCCTCCTACATGCAAAGGCACTCAACATTGAGCAGCAGCTAGGTAAGGCTTTTAGGTCATTGTCTTCTTCAAACATCAAAAAGCCCTATGTCAGATGTGTCCGAAGAAAATGAACTATAACAAACAGGGCCCCACAACTGCAAAAGCTGGTAACCAACAAATTGACAATGATGGCTAGCTGTACATCCTTTCTAAGCATAAACTACTTTATATATATATTTATATATTCAACCTCAAATATATATAATAATAGAAAATTGCATCTAAAACTGGTAATTAAAGAAAAATAAGAATGGTAGTTGATGTTATTTACAGCTTCTAGCTATTCTGTTTGAAGGCAGTAACCATTGTATTTGCTATTTCTGGTAGTTAAAAATAGAAAGTTGGCAAGATTGTCTTTAGAAATGGGAAGAATTTGAAGTTCAGTCATCAGCTGGACAGAGCTTCAAAGATGGTAACGGCTTCTTTAGTCACTATATACAAAATATAAATCACAGCTGAGCAAGTGAACGCCTCACTTGCAGGAGAACAGAGAAGCACAGATGAGCCTGTATCCCAATGGCAGAACACAGAAAACATATCTAAAGCTATCACAGCTATGTGGGAAGAGTTATTCACATTTTTCAAAAAAGCTTTTCAATAAAACTGTAAATTGACTTAAGCAGTTCTGGTCAGTTCAAATGGCACTTGTGTATTCTTCCCATACTGTCTCTTCATGGGTTTCCTCAGATGTCACTGTCATTAGTAACGCCTCTGTAGCACTCACTTAAATCATCATGTCTGCCATGAATTCTTCATCTCCTTGCTCTGCTCTCCACCCCTTTCTCAAGTTTTAACTATCACATCATTTATTAGTTTGTCTTCTTTTTTGTCTGCCTTCTACACTACTGGACAAGCTTTATGAAGTCAGTGTTTTTCTCTTCATGTACACCATTGACTCAGAGGTAGAGCAAGCAATATCACAGAGCTCTTGGAGAAGTGAAAGAGACAATGAATGGTTCACAATAACCATGCTGCTAGAAGTAAGGGATCGAAATCTATCAGTTTTACTCTCTTCTGAGACTTTATCTCAAAAAGAGGCAGAACCTGTCTCCATAAGTACATGCCTCAGGCAAAATATAAGATTCAGCCTAGGTTCCATCAACTACCCATGGTAGGGTACTTCATGGCATTCAACTGTCATCCCTCACAGCATAAATACCTGAATGACATTTTCCTAAAAATGAATACTCTGTGCTAATAGTTTAAAGTTGTGAGTTCTTAAATAAATATACTAATTATCTTCAAAATTGAAATGTCTGGGATGAAGGGTTAATATATCACTTATAAGTAGATATTGGCCATATAATATAGGATAAACATACTAAAATCTATTGTCCTAAAGAAGCTAAACAACAAGGAGTACTCTAGGGAAGGACCTTAACCCTCATTCAGAAGGGCAAATAGGATACACATTGGAAGTAGGAGAAGACAAGGAACAGGACTGGAGCCTTCCACAGAGGGCCTCTGAAAAACTCTACCAATCAGGGTATCTAAGCAGATGCTGAGATTCATAGCCAAACTTTGGGCAGAGTGCAAGGAATCTTATGGAAGGGGAAGATAGAAAGCCTAGAGGGAACAGGAGCACCACAAGGAGACCAACAGAGCCAAAAAATGTAGATTCAGGGGCCCTGCAGAGATACTTCAACCAAGGACCATGCATGGAGAGAACCTAGAGTCCCTGCTCAGATGTAACCCATGGGCAGCTCAGTCTCCATAGTAAGGCGAGAAGGGGCTATCTCTGACATGGAATCAGTGGCCGGCTCTTTGGTTACCTCCCCCTGGTGATGTGGCCTAGTTAGGCCACAGAGGAAGAGGATCCAGATAGTCCTGATGAGACCTGATAAGCTAGGGTCAGGCAGTAGAGGAGGAGGATCTCCTCTATCAGTGAACTAAGGGAGAGACATAGGATGGTAGTTGGAGGGAGGGAGGGTGGGATCAAGAGGAGATGAGGAGGGGGATACAGCCAGTATACAAAATGAGTAAATTGTAATAAAAATAACAATAAAGAAAAAAATTAAAAAGAATTAGAGGTGAGAAGTTAGCTGTCTTAATATGGGGTAATTGCTCTCCCCTAAGCAAGTCCACATATTGTAAGCCTAGGCTCATTTCTTATTTACTATTATGGAGAGAATACTTGGCTTTATTATCCTGACTTCCTGACCCCCTGCCTGATTTCATTAGGCATTTGAATATGTTCAGAAAGAAATGAATACTCTGGACAGTGTAACATACAAATGAGTTAATCAACTGCTGTGTAACAAATTTCCCCATAGATTAGCAATTTAACACAGTAAATGCTTCTTATCTCACATTATCTCTTGGGCCAAGGATTTAGAAACAACTGTGTGGATGGTTCTGCTTTGCAGATTCCTTCTCAGGCTGTTTTAAGGCTGTTGATTTGTGCTTTAATCTACAGAGTTTCTGACCAGTCGAGAGCTCCTACTTTCAAGATGGATTACAGACAGGGCTGTGGGCTGAACATCTGTTTCTCTCTGCTTGCTCTTCTCCACAGGGTTTGTTGGGTATTCGCATAACAGGTGGCCTGGCTTTGCCAAAGTCAGCATCTCAAGAGAGAGGGCAAGCAGGAAGCCTCATACAGTTTATGCTTGTCTCAGCGTCACAAATCAGCACTTCTGCACCATTCTGTTTATTGTCAGTAAATCTAATCCACACAGAAAAACTAAGCCCTATTTGTTGGGTTGTGTGTATTTGGATGCTTATATGTGTGCACATGGAGGGCAGAAGTTAACTTCAAGTATCATTCCTCAGGAGCTGTCCATCGTCTCTCACTGACCCAGGACCTACCAAACAGATTCGGTTGGGTGGCCAGCGAGTGCCAGGAAACTGTTTGGCCCCCACTCCCTACCCCTGGATTACAAGTTTAAGCCACTGTGCCAAGCATGGTACTTGAGTATTGAGGACTTTTATTTGGTCCTCATGCCTATATCTTAAGCGGTTTAGCAATTGAGTCTTCCTCCCAGTCCTACCTTCTACTTCTTACAAAGAGAAATGTCAAGCCACTGATGCAAATATTCGAAAGCTTTTTCTAACTATTGATGTATGTCCCATTGGTTTGCAGTCCCATCAGATAATGGCACTGTGCTGATTTGGGCAGTACCAGATATTCAACATTTCCAATCTCTCTCCAGTTTATGTGTGTTAGTTATGCTAGGTTAAACTGAGATACCCCAGTGATTGCAGTATACAAGGTTTTAAAGTTTAAAATTGGTAAAAAAAAAAAAAACACAACTTTATGAAAACAGTTTATTCTCAGCTTGAGGAAAACCACTCTTAAATTTAGTTAAAAACAAATGCCAGTCAGTTATTTCCTGTCAATTACATATTGGGGAGCTAGTGTGAGCTGGTCTACGTATGTCCCGTTGCAGCGAGACAGCTTCTTTGTTCTCAGGATATGCAATTTCAGTATCACTGTGGGGAAATTTCTGTTTAAACGTTCTAAGTAATGTAATCCACTGGACCACCATGAAGCTACTGACTCAATGTTTTTTCCTTATGGCTACAGCATTCATCCTCAGCAGGCAGCAGCCCATGCCATTGCTTGTTTCTTCCTTAAATTGCTGAGTACAGACTCTCAGGAAGTAGGAGAAGCCTGCCCAGCATGGAAAACTAGAGCTTGCTGGAAAACTAGAAATTTCCGCCGCACTGCTGTTCAACTGAGTTCTTTACGTTTTGGAACAGGAGCTGGTAAAAAGCTGGTTAGTGTGCTGCTTGCAGAGATTATAATGGCTCTCATTTACCTGATCTTAATCAAGCTATGGTGTCAGGGAGGAGCATTCATACACATTTGTTAAAGGTTTTCAGTCTTTCCCAAGTCCTGTTCTGGGAGTATCTATAGTGCTGACGCGATGGAGGCTTTTGGTCATCCAAACATTTCTTTTATGCTGTCAGTGAACAAAACACCATCCCTTATTTTTGCCAAAATAGAGGGCTTACTCCATTTTTTGAGAATGGATCTGCAGTATCAAGTTCTGTATGTTTTGCACTATTTTCCTACTCAGAAAAGAAACAGTAATGTCAGTGGGATAAGTGGAAACTACTTTAATTTATCAAAAAGGCCACAATTTTATATAGTGTAATACAGATTATAATATTATATATGGTATATAATATAAAGACACATTGGGGGAGAAAAAAAGTCCATTTTTGAAGTGTTATAACTTTTTTTAGAATAACATTTCATCTCATTTATTGGTTTCCTAAATGTTGTTTGGTAATTAGTTTTGATTTTGTAGATTATACAGAAATTAAGTTTTGAGCACAGTGTGAATGATGATTTTGAGATTTCCAGTTTTCGTATTTGAGGTTCAACATGTGTGAAAGTACATATGAAAGAACATGTTATTGTTGCTTTGAAAATGCTGAGTCCTATCAGTAACCTCACAGAGCCCTGTAGAAGTCAGGGCAGGGCTCACACCTGCTATATGCTAGCATGGGGGCAAAGATGCAGGAGGATCAAGGAAAAAGTCATGGGGAATTGGAGGTCAATCGTGGATGAAACCTTGTCCCACAACATCAACCAAACAAAAATTATCCTAAAGGACAGTTGTGAAATTTCAACCTTAAAAGAGGTCATTGAATACAGTTTGTGTGCATGAGTATATGTGTGTGCAAACACAAGGTGCACATTAACCCTGGGATGTGCGATGTAGTTTTCTTATCAACCTTGGTGTCATTCGTGTGTGTTTTATATGTATATATGGGATTTGACTTTGTCTGTGTATGTGTTTGGGTAACTATGTATATGTATATACACACATATGTGTGCCTATTAAATGTCAGTGTGTCTGTGCATATTCAGTGGGAATAATGCCAACACTGAGCTATGTGACCGTGTACTCAGCACCCTGAATGACTTAAATGCTTAGGAGATTAGTCTAGCACAGGCTCTGGGCATTTCTGTTGTGGCTTTTTCAGAGAGAATTGGATCTTGGGGAGTTTCCCAACATGAACAGATTAATTCACTGATAGAATCGCAATCTGAATAGATTAGATAGAGGTGTTGGGTCATCTTCCTGTTTTTAGCAGCGGGGCAGTGTGGGTATGTCCTTGGAAGTTGTATTTTGCCCGGCTGACACTCTCTTGCTGTTTCTCTGTGCCATGGGGTGATTACACCTGGCACAAGCCCAGAATCAGTGTGGCTAGCCTCAGTAAAGGGAACCATTGAAACCAAGAGCCAAAATTAGAACTTACTAATTTAAGTTGTTTATATTAGTCATCCTGTCAAAAGAACATTAAACTTGACTAACAGCATACATAAACAGTATAGAAAATTCCCAAATGCCAGAAAATAAGAAATTGGCATTTTTGTTTGTTTGATTCATTTTGTTTTTAAGAAGATTCTTCAGTTATGGGTATAAATGTCTTACCTGGAGAAATTCTTAGTTTTGGAAATCTCAAGTTCAAGAAATAATTGAGAAAAAAAATGGCAAAAGGTAAGGTAGAGAACAAAAATGATAACAGAAGAAAGCCACTGAAATCAAGTGGATAATGTTACACTGGCAGTTGGCAAAGCCTGTGCCTCAAAGGTCCTTGTGCCTTCAGATCACTGGTGAAACCAGGAATGTTAACCACATAGGGGCTTTTTCTCAATGGAGGAGATAAAAATACGTATTTTCCTGCCCAGGAGGCTGGGAGGGGATTTTGTTAATGACGTGGTGAGCTTTTTTGCTATCTATAGAGTCAGACCTCAGTCAAATCCCCCCAAAATGATTATCCCAGGGCTTTTCCCTCCTGAGATTGTTATCTATCCTTCAGGAAGATGTTTCATGTGTGTTATAGCCTGTTGACTTCTATTCTCTCTTGGTCAGGGGCCACACTAGATTCTAGGCCTAAGCAATAGAACCCACCTTCACGGTCACATGTGCTTTGTAAAGGAGTTACTATGTAGTCACACCTTAAGCTTTATTGTGTACCTGGAATTGGAAGGATTGTTGCTTGGAGAACTTTTCCCAAACTGTGACATGAACTACCTGGCATTAATGATCCAGGTTGATGAAATCAATCTGAACCCGGTTTTCATTCTCATCTCTTCACGTGTTTGCTTCCCTGCCTGAACAACTTCAGGATTCTCCTCAAAAGCCCAGCAAATAAAACTAGAGAAAGCTGAGATCTTAATTTGACATTTATACAGAAATCAGCACTTTAAAATAGACACTCATTTGCATTCACTTACACTGTAATATGTATGCATCTTTCTCTCTGTACACACAGAGAGACACACACACGAACAGTATCCAATGACAATCTCCTTTTTATCCTCTTTATAAAAACATGGAACACTGATCTGTTTTAAGTAATTTCTAAATTTAAATTTTCATCATTGTCATTTACTGTCTTTTTGTGTGAGAGTTCTCATTATAGCACAGCATAGTCTCAGACTCACTAGGTATCCCAGGCTATAAGGCAGACTCTTCCTCAGCCTTCTATGTGCTGAGGGAAAAAACATGTGCTGTTACATCTAGTTTTTATTCATGCAGTTTTCATGATTGGACATAAAGGTAATAAAATGTATTAGTTGTCTAAAAAATAAATTTTAAAATATTTCTCCATCAATACATTATATCATATTATTTATGCATGTATGTGTAAACAATCATTACTAAAACAGAGCAAAGAAATACCCAACCCTTTAGATTAGATTTGTGAACAGGTGCAATAATTTTAAGGCACTATTTGCTAATTACACTAACGGAACTGAGTTTTAATACCAGTACTAAGTGTCTAATCTAATCCAATCTAATCATCCACGCCTGTTTTCTAAAGTTAACAAAACAAGAAAAAGTTCACAGAGATGTTCAACCTGAATGTGTCTTTGGTGCTAATGAAACAGTAACTTTGCTAGGATTTTAATAGGTCATAATTAATCAGCTCCTAATCAGTGAGATTTAGCCTCACCGCAGAGTCACTGCACTTACCCATGATGCTTAAGGCTGTAGCTTTTGTTAATTCTTCTTTCATTGACTCTATTACTTCTAAATTACCACCATCCAGGTTGCACCGGTTTATGGTTCCATTTCCAGAACTGATCCAATAAAGCTTATTCTCCACATAGTCTATCGACAGACCTGTAATTAAATTAAACAAATTAAACATAATAACAGCCAGTCAAATTGCAATATTCACTTACCATCTCTTGATTGAAGGGAAAATAGGTTGAAAGTTCACATTTTTTTGTCTTGGAAAATCAGACGGGGATAATAGGAAGCTAGATATTTAGTGTCTTAGCTAGCTGAGGGCATTAGACTTTTGCAGGCAACTTTACAGTAGCTACTGATAAAAGCAGTGGTGGCATTAGAAGGAATGGAGGCTCCATTTTACAGGTAAGGAAACTAATACCATGAAACCAAGAAATCTGAGTTCTCAACAAAGGCATCTGCAATTGCTAGCATGTCCCACGCAATCACAGTTCACACTGAAGCAATGTCTCTGGGCATCTGTGCCGACCACGGAACCCACTGTGCAGAAGCTTATGGACTGATGTTCAGGTGTGACAGCGAACTGTTCCTGAGCTCGACCAGGAGTCTGAGAAAGCCACAAACAATTCTTCCAAAGCAATCGAACAACAGAAAGATGACCAAGAGGAGAGACAAAAGAGTAGGTAGGATGAAATGACAGGAGTCAAGTGCTCTAAGAGGGTGAGATTTCACTGGGACAGTTCTCCACTCCCTGCGAGTCAAAGGCCAGAGGGATGGTAGGTATCAGTGTCATTCCACTCGCCAAGAACCACGCAGCTCACCTGCATAACACTTTACCTGTGGACTGTCTCTGTTTCTGGGAGAAGCAGTAAAGTTTACCCACAAAGCCACAATGAAAACCATCAGGCATTATAGATACAGTTTTTAAACATTTTTTCTGATGGCCACATCAGGTGATTTATTTTAACTACTAAGAAAGGTAGTCAGGAAAACAAACACCACCAATAATAATAATAATAATAATAATAATAATAATAATAATAATAATAA
>NW_026585895.1:41288953-41315371 GCF_907164565.1 Psammomys obesus | reverse complement strand
AATAATAATAATAATAATAATAATAATAATAATAATAATAATAATAATATAAACATGGTCAAGTATGATAGCTCAGGATGAAAGTCTTCACCATGCAGTTTGCTTAAAAGAATCAGCATGGCTTTTCTATAGGCTCTGTGCCACCTGGATATGCCTTGTCTAAGAGAAATCGGATATTGTGATTATATTTTTATAGATGGCGACATTAGCCTCCTGTTTAGCTCTGTCTAGTTATATTAAGGTACTACAAAGAACTAAATAAATACACACATTTATAGAGAACCCTTTCTAAAATGTGCAGTTTGTCTATGTCTATGAGGATTCTAAATTGCTCCTGACGATCAAGCCCAGGCACCTGAGAGCTGCATGTTTAGATGGTTGTTCCTGCCCATGTTCCAGCCCATGGCTGATCACCCAGCAGAACTTAGTGTTGGCATTTTGCCATCGGTTTGAAGGCAGGAACTGCTACAAGTGCACAGAGGAAAGTCTCTGTTAGACTTCCTCAGATGCAGTGTCTGAAGGCAGTACATCATATTTTGACCTCTTTATCTATGTACCCATGGGACACATTTCTTTCAGGGCCATGTGCCAGAAAAAGCTATATATGGGAAATATAAAATTTTAACTGATCATATTTCTGTCTTGGCTTTTAGCTGAAAAAAAAAAAATCAAAGCATCAGATTTGTGAGCCATCTCTGCTAGTAAAAGGATTGCATCTACACTATTGGTTTTAGTCTAGCATTGAAAGACAAATCTATTATTTTCTTTCACCTGGAATATTGAGATCAATACTCTTGTCTAGCTTTTCTTAGAGAACGTATTTGTTTAAGTTTCTTTAATCTTCCTTTTGGAGGGAGGGTGAACTTTTGTATTGAGCATGAGTGACTCCAGACTAACCCACAATTACTGAACCACTTTCTCAGCCATTGCATTCTCCGCAGTCTCTCTAGTGGGTGCTGGATAATATAGAATTCAGCAGAAAATAAAGTGACAGGTGGACCACTAAATTCCAGTGTCTATTACTCAATCTCTGCTTCTGAGCAGTATGTTCACAAGGGGCTCTGTTACAGTCGTTTGATTGTCTAGTATGCAGAAAAAGAGAATCTGTTAACATAAAAATGAACATTTATTCAAATATATCATAAAGCTGTAAGATGCCTGAAATATTAAGATATTCCTAAAAAGTACCCATTTTGTTATGGTATCTTTCTGTAAAACATTTATGAAGATCTTATCAATCTAGTTATCAGAAAATTAAACTGAGATTAAGCAACACAATACAAGAAAATACAGAAAAAGTCATCCCTTATTTTAAAAAAAAATTATAAAAAGCAAAATACTTGCCATTCCCTATCTCTCTTATTAATGTAAAAGTTGAATTGATATCTATGTCTTGATTCTCATATCCCTTACTATAGTCCAAACAAACTTTCTTCATGCATTTTTTACTTAAACATACTAGTTTTCTGAAAGGATAAAATGTTCCAAACTAATGTAACTTTTACAAAAAAGATGTAATACACATTGATATACAAACATGGCATTTAACAACTATATATTTCTTTTATCATTAATAAAGTTTTATGTGTTGTAACAATTATAACTGCATAGGTCATTTTATCTGTTTTATGTATTTTCTTTATTAAAGACACAATATTTAATCAGTATATAAGTAATCACAATTAAAAAGTGAAGGTATTAAAGAGGTAATTTTTCTTTTCTATTAATTTTTAAAATTTAATTTTATATATTTATTATGTATTTATTCATTATAATTTATTCACTTTGTATACCTGATGTAGCCCCCTCCTTTGTCTCCTTCCAGTCCTACCCATCCTCCCTCTTCTCTCCCTATGCCCTTTCCCTAGTCCCATGGTAGAGGAGGATCTCCTCCCCTTCTATCTAACCCTAGCTTATCAGGTCTCATTAGGACTGGCTGCATCATCTTCCTCTGTGGCCTGACAAGACTGTAACCCCTAGGGGAAGGTGATCAAAGAGCTAACCACTGAGTTTATGTCAGAGACAGCCCCTGTTCCCTTTACTAGGGTACCCACTTGGAGACTGAGCTGCATGGGCTACATCTCTGCAGAGGTTCTAGTTATCTCCATGAATGGTTCTTGGTTGTAGCATCAGTCTCTGCAGGCCCCCCAGACCCAGGTATTTTGGCTCTATTGTTCTTCTTGTGGAGTTCCTGTCCCTTCCAGGATACTGAGACTCATAGCCAAACTTTGGGCAGAGTGCTGGAATCCTTAAAGGGGTATTTTTAATAGTAAGACTTTGGAGAGATGTAAATTAATTAACATTGTCTATCATATACCAAATTTTATTCCAAAGTTCTCCTCCTTGATTGTGAGTTATCATTGTCTGTAATATTATTTTTAAAAAAAGGCACTGAAACTCAAGTCTGACCCAGAAGATTCAAATTCAGATGTCTAATTATTAGTCCTTTAGCTCTGACACCTTGGATGATGACACTTTGGGAGCCACCCAAGCCTAACTGCTTATCCATTGCATCTTCATGGACTGCTCTGTACCTCCTGGGAACACTCTAAACATTACATTTAATGAATGCACTGGTGAAATCCAAGCATTGTCTCTATTGAAAGATTCCGTTCTCTCTTATGTGATGACAATATAAGGGACAATTCTGCAGCGGTGTTTCTAGATGGACTTAGCTCCCCAAGGTCAGTTATCAGTACCATGATCTATTGGGCAGAGGATATTGCTTGATTGGTAAAGTGCGAGTCACATGAGCATAGAGACCTGGGCCATCCCCAGCACCCATGTAAAAATCCAGATGCTGTGGAACATGCTTATAACCTCAAGGCTGGGAAAGTGAAGACAGGCAGATTGATGCAGACGAGTACAATCTGGCCAGCTAGTAAAGAGTAATTCATGAACTGGCGGTTCCAGTGAGAGACAACCCTGTCTCACAAAGCAAGATGGCCAGTTCCTGGGGAATAATACCCAGGTATAATGTTCTTTACAGTCACTCACATGCACAATAACACACACACACACTCACACTGTATAAACATGATGGTGTCTAGTACATAAAACACTATCAGTAAAGGCCAGGTATTTACCATAAGCATGTGTCCTTATATACATGTAAAGCTCAATCCTGTTGAAGCCTTGAACCCAACTCTCTGGTAATCATAGCTACTAATTCACGTGATTTAATTATTAGGATAACAGCCCTTTATTGAGCATGCTAGCAACTGCATCTAATTCCAGTTCTCAAGAGTATGAGCAGGAGGATCATATTCAAAGCTGGCCTAGACCCCTCTTCCAAATACAACAAAATAAAGATCTGTCTACACAATTACGCATAGTTTTCAATTATAAAGCAAAAACTTGACAACTTTGCACTGTAAAAGGTAGTAAAAGCCGTGCTTGCATCTGGAGAATTTGTAACCCGAATACCCAGCAACAAGCAAGTATCACCAACAGAAGCATCCGATTCAACAGTCTAAGAAGTGCCAAGAAAGCATGGTAAATCTCAAACAGAAGACAATACACAGATGGCAAATGGGCCTGTGAGAAGATGTTCTATTTAATAAAAAACTCAAATTCAGATTATAGTGAGTACTCTTATCCATGGCTCAGGATAGCTGAAATAAAAGTTCCTGTGGAAGCTAAACACTAATCGCTGACATGCCTCAGCCAAGAATATGAAACGATCGAGCAACTGTAAAAGACAATCAGGAGGAGCTTTAGAGGCTGACCATAGGGGTGAGCCAATGGCTTAGGGCGGTAAACTCTCATCCCACAAACATGGGAACAGGACTTAAAATCCCCAGAACTCAGGTAAATCTCAGCAGGTATGACTGATGCCTATAATCCAAGCACTGTCAACAAGACACCTTGTCTTAGTAAATGAAATGAAGAATGATCAAAGAAGACACTCAGTGTCAACTTTAAGCCTACACACACACACACACACACACACACACACACACACACGCATGCACACACACACTACATTTGCTCACACAAATGCAAACATATTACACACACATATACATAAGACGGAACAAATACATAAAACTTAAGTATTATTCTTACCAAAAGACTTAATAATTGGACAACTGGAAACTTACACCAGAAAATAAGAAAACTTTACAAACAAATACTTGTATGTGACTATTTATGGTGATTAAATTATAAATCCCAGAACTGTGAGCACTGCAGCTACCTTAGAGTTATGGACAAAACAAAGAACAAACTGTAACTACAAAGGAAACAATGTCAGGGACTATACAGAAATAAATCTGCGATGAAAACGCAGTCTCTAAAGATTATACACACACTGCTGAGCATCATTTCTTCATGCGGAAGCAGAGGTGCGGTGGCAGGAGGGAAGTGGACGTAACGGTAAACGGATGAGGTGACAAGCTGTTGTGCTGTCTGCCATCTACACCCACAGTAACCATGTAGAGACCCAAATGGACAAACACATAGAGAGACAAGTAGATTTAGAAATCTCATTAAGAGTGGTGAACTATTACAGGAACTGTCTTGGCTGTGACATTGCACTCTATTCTATGTAATTGTCCAACTGAAGAACATTAAAGTTTATAGGAGTGCTCTCTGAATTAATTTTTAAATATTTTTGATATTACATTTATATTATTTCCCAATTCTTTTACTCCTCTCAACTTTTCCATGTATCCTCTCTTGTTCTCTTTCAAGTTCATGACCTCTTTTTTATTAATTGGTGTTACATATAATGAATATTTACAACTTGCATATGAATTCTTAAATATTATCTGCTCAGTCTGTTTCATGTTACTTGTGTATGTGCTTTTCAGGGGTGACTATTTAGTATTGTATTACAAATTGATGTGCTCTGCCTTAAATAAATTTCTCCTGCTCTCAGCATTCTTTAGTAACTTTTAGTACTTTCTCTATGGTTGAGTCCTTCTGGACTTTCCCTTTCTATATTATGTGCATTGTTACAGCCCTTGTTCAGGCTACATTTAAGGAATCATTTTGTTTAATCTCTAGGGATGTAACTTCTCTGATATTCCAAGGAAACAATCTCATAGCCTGCAAGAACTTTCTGCCCTCTTCTGCAATGTTTCCTGAGCATTAGTTTCAGTTTCAGGAATTACATTGTGGACTTTTCCACTGAGGCTGGGCTGAACAACCCTGTCATTTGATTGATTGTTGTTTCTGTAATAGTCTCTGTCTATTATAAAGTTTTATTCATGAGAGGTGAGAACTACATTTATTGTGGACAGAAGGATGATCATTTATGATGTAGTGAGGGAATATGCTGTTTTAGTAAATCAGTGGTTTGAGGTTCTCCTCCGAGGTATCCATGACTTTACTAGCTCCAGGTAGCTACATGTCCAGCACAAGTGCGCTGAGTAGGCCTAAAGTCCAATTAGAAAGGAGTTGGTTACCACCAAAATATGTGTGTCACTACTGTGCCCTTAGGACTATAGTGGTATGCTGGTCATTGTGGTAGGCTATTGGTTGTTTCCCTTGTTTAGAAGCTCACATTACCTTCTTGTGCAGAAAAGCTAGTCCTCAAGATAGACAGCTTTCAGGTCAGGTCAGGCAGTCCTGATGAAACTTAACAAGCTATGGGCAGATGGCAGTGGTGGAGAACGTCCCCTTTCAGTGGACTAGGAGAAGCAGCTAAGGGGGAAGAGGGAGGTAGGGTGGGACTGGGGAGAGTTGAGGGAGAGGCTTCAATCGGGATATATAATGAATAAATTGTGAAAAAAAAGTGCATGAAGGGTAATGCTTGATAAACCAAGCTGCCTTTTCTCTTCCTTTCTTCCTTCCTTTTTCTTTCTTTCTTTCTTTCTTTCTTTCTTTCTTTCTTTCTTTCTTTCTTTCTTTCTTTCTTTCTTTCTTTGTCTTTCTCTCTCTCTTTCAGGCTTACAGGATAAAGTTCATAATGTGACCATATTTTAAGCTAAAGATTACTTTACCAGGCTGGAGAGATGGCTCAGAGGTTAAGAGCACTGGCTGCTCTTTCAGAGGTCCTGAGTTCAATTCCCAGCAACCACATGGTGGCTCACAACCATCTATAACGAGATCTAGTGCCCTCTTCTGGCATGCAGGTGTACATGCAGATAGAACAATGTATATATAATAAATAAAATATTAAAAAGAATTACTTTACCTGCCAGAATTACTTTATTCTGTCATGTAAAGTGCTCTAACTACTATATTCTTTCAAGACTAAGTAATAGTTCAATTAAAAATCTTCCATTCAATTCTTGGTATTTAATTAAACAATAGATAGAATACTGTTTTGTATTTAAAAAACAAAGTTATTCAGCTCAAACTATTGAAGGTTGCAATTACTCCATCTCTAATGGCACAGGCAAATAAAATGTGAGTTGGATATTTTGATATGATTATAAATTTTTATGTTAATTATGCCATACATTTAAGTGGAGCAGCAATCAAGCAAAGAAATCAGTGAATTACAATAACAACACAAGTCTACATGCTAGAAAGACCCGCCGTCAATTTCTTATAATTTAAACTAGCATGTAAGGGTTCAGAAATAATGAACTGTGAATCACAATCTGCAGAGGAGAGAGGATTCTTGCATAGTCCTTCCTGCTCCAAAAGCCCTCTGCTGTGCCCTAATTGGCCTGCATTTCCCAGGAGTAGCAGGGCTCAGGAAATTTCTCATTTCCCTGTCTGTGCATCAAGGAATCCTGTGATTTTTTTTTCCCTTGCTCTTCTCTTGAAGTCAAATGAATGAAACTCAGTGAAATAATATGCAATGAAACCAGCTTCTCTGGTCACAGCATCATGGTGAAGGCTAAATATGACTTTGGAAACATTTGGTTTGACTCCTAGCTTAAACTTTTGTTTCAAACACTAATCTATTTCAAAAAGCCACAGGCGTGTATGTATGAAATGATCAACCCTCCGGGGAATGGCTCCTGTGTGTAATTAAGGTAAAGAATTCTGCAAATGCTTGAGTATTCTCAGTGCTCAGACACTGAGCCTATTTTTATTTCAAAGTAATAGCTTATACAGATTAGAGGTCCCAGACTGGGGTGAACATAAGGCACAGTCTTGGCGGTTGGGAGGAAGTGCAGTTAACACTTGTAAGAAGCCAATGCTTCTATACAGATACTGGATCTGCTCTTCATATTCAGCGATATTAAATAAAGCATGGCAGCAATCTCCAGGAAATGAAAATCACCATACAGAGGCTTTTTCTGTCCTATTCACCTCATTTTCATAGATATTGTGTGAGAAAAGTAGTAGGAAGGCAGAGAAGCCAGAGTTTACTCAGAAAGAGTCATCATTAAATAATAGTTTTAATTGCTTGCAATGAGTAAGGAAGAGTATGAGTCAACAATGCAGTAATAAATGTACTCATGCTATATTTCATGCTATTAAATAGCACATGCATCAGCAAAAATGTTTTCTATTTATTTTTTTTCACACATTAATACATACATTCACAATGCCATAGAATTCCAATTTAGTGAGCCTCAGGGGACTAGTTTTGAAAGCACTTTCCAAGTGAAATACCACAGCATGGATCCAGTTTTTCCTCATACAGCTTAACCTTGACTTTACACTAAAGAGAATTTTTTTTATGTAAAGCTACAAAACTCTGTTGTCAAGTTATTTGCCTCATAAGCTTAAGTATACCACAAATACAAGAAAAAACAATTGTACTGATGATTTTTAAAAGTAAAAAAAAAGACAATGTTCTGAAATATTTTATTATTTTTGTCTCAGTAAATATTGTAAATTATTAAACAGATTTTAAGAAATAGTTCAGGAAATCATGGTTAAAATATTATGACAAAAGAAGATCAGATAACATGTACCATGCCTTGAGTTTATTTTAAGTACTGTGAAGCCTGCTGAGAAAGATAAAAATATTACAACTAATAGGATTGGCATAAATGAGGGATTATTGTAATAAAATCAGGCTTCTTTTTCTTTACTTCCTGTGCTATGAGGCCTTGTCAATAAGAAGATGACTAGATCAATGCAGTCTCAGCCTATTGTTTTATTGTGTGAGATATCTCTGGTGAGGTCTTAATTAAAGTCAGCAGGGTACAAGCGTGACAATGGATAGAGAGGAATTAGTAAGCAAAACAAGCCCACAGAAAGTTTAGAAGCCAAGAGTTTCTACTTTCCTCTTCTAATTTAAACATGCGTTTATTGTTTACAAATTTTTTTTTCACAGAATTCTTTAAGTAAATGGCCACATAGTGCAAACCTACTAGCCTTACCTGTTTCCTGGTCAGGAATAAACAGACCACATATTTACTGAAGATGTCCTCCTGTGCCAACCATTGAACTAAGCTCCTGACACAATGACAAACCAAACACACTGTTCCCAAATTTTCTTTCCAGTTGACAGAGACAAGAGTCAAAAGGCAAAATAAATAACACTAACAGTGTCTATTTGAAAAGGTTTTAGCCCAGTCAGGAAGGTCAAAGAAGCCTTGTGAAAGCAGAAACACTTGGTTTATTAGAAAAGACAAATCAATAAAAGAGTTTGGAAGACATCTGGGCAAAGGAAAATCTGTGAAAGGGTAGCCTTACAGTTAAGCAGCTGACCAAAAAGGGAAATCAAAGAAATCTTCACAAAGACATCACTGAGATTTTAGTTTAAATGACAAACAATGAAGAAATTATACTGATCTATCCTGTCCTTCCATAGCTGAGACACTGTAGGAGTTTAAATTTGTCTTTCTTTTTCTTTAAACTCCTTCATGTGAACACACACTAGGCGTCGATCCTTCCAATCTCTTTACTTTCTTTTTTTTTTTCGTTAAACTGTAAATGTGACCAAGTGAGTGGTTTATAGCTGTCATTGAGCCAATCACGTGCTTTCTGAACAGAAGCTACTTGGTATATAAGAATTCATACTAAAGAACAATGAGTTGAATGTGAAGTTGTAAGCCTGCCTGCCTGCCTGCTCACCTGCCTTTCTTCCTTTTCCCCTTCCTTCCTCCTTTCCTTTCTTCCTTTGCTTCCTCCCTTTTTTTATTTCATTCTATAAATTTCAGTGCACACATACTTCCTTGACTACTAGCTACAAATAATCTTTTGAACATTCTTGTTTTTCTTAAGCTAAAAAGAACACATTTTGATAATTTACATAACATGCAGCATTAAAGTTACCATATGGTAAATTCATTATAATAAAATAACTTACCAACTTCCATTCAGGAAGCATGACTACTAAATACATTGCTGTTCATCTATCATCTCCAGTTAATATTACTTTTACATAAACTTGTGTAAAACTATATGGAAATCAGTGTTTAGACTACCATACATCAGTGGCTACATTTGCAAATACATAAGTATGCACATACATAAACATATGTGTGTGCATACGGAGAAATATGTGAATGGGTAAAATATAGTTTTCAGAACTTGCAATTCTAATGAGAATGGGAATGGAAGTTGCTGTGATAGAATTTTATAGATGTGCTCACCATCTTTAATCAACCAGCCTTAAAAAAGTAAAAAGAAAAAAAATATCTTCAAAACTTGGGATGATCTGGGAGACTACCTTGAACAGAATTGTGGTATTTGTAGGAAAAAAATTGGTCCTGACTGGAACATCCAGTTCTTACCTGATCATTTTTATACTGTCCTTCTTCAAAGACCATCAAAGGATGTTAGCTCTGGCTGTCTTTCTCTTTCCTTTCTTCCCTACTTCACACACACACACACACACACACACACACACACACACACACTGCACATATGCACAAAGAAGAAAACATACTGGTATTGTTTCTCTGCTAAAACTCTGAAAAGTGTGGATATGACGTTCAAAAATAGGTGGAGAAGTAACAGAGTAATGTATAAATTTCTTTAAGAAAGATATATTAATACATTTTAAACTAAGTTGAAAATAGAAGGATCTATAAAGGAAAGTGTGGGACTCTAATGGAAGGGTCGAAGTCTGGCATTTCCACGTAGCTTCTGAGCTCAGTCGATGGCAATGGATTCCCTTTTTTGGTGGGGTTCTCTCTTTGCTAGATCCCCTAAGGAACTTCACATAGTCCTCAGAGAAGATTACTGAGCCTCACTCACCCTTTCCTGATAAGGAACCTGTTCATCAAGTGCCTAGGGATTCCTGGAAATAATCCACCCCAAGCTAAGAAGATCTTAGAGTTCAGCAAATGACCTTCAATGGTACCTAGAGATTTCCCTAACCCGTAGGATAATTAAGTACTGAGTTCTCCCTCTTGTGGTAGGGAGGCGCTACTGCATGTAAATGAGGCACTGAGCCACTACATGTAAATCAAGTATCCTTAGCACTGCTAGCCCCATTGAATCAAACACATTTACCCTTGGGGCCCTTCCCACTGCCCAAGGTTTATAAGTCCTTGTTTCATGAAATGAATCTCTCTCACTCCCCTTCTCCACCATGGCTGCCTGAGAGTCATCGTTTTTTTTTTTGGGGGGGGGGGAAGAAAGGGCTCCCCTCCTCCTTGGAGATTCACAGCTGAACTCCTGGGGTTTGGCTGCCAGTCAGCCATGCGCTCCTGGCTGCTTCGTGTTTCTGCAATTCACCAACATGTCTTTTAACAATTTTGTAGTTAAGAGTATTACTCACCAGAGAAACTTCCTGAAAGATATAAAAACTCTTCACAAGAAAACATCAAATGATTCCAAAATACCTCTCCTAAAAATCTTCTTGCAGTATTCACTGAGAAATTATGTTAATGGTCTACATGCTAGCCAGCTGACTAATTGAAGGCCCTGCAGTAACCATTTCTCTAAATTTTAGTTATCATTTCAGCTTTACTCTCAGTCCTCTGATGCATTACTAGCACTAAGATGAATTTTATTTTCTGTGCCACTAAAAGCAAAAAACTCAGATGCTGTAAAGAGCAGAGTAGTTTTGATCACATTTGAAGGAGCTGACTTTCTATGAGGTAGGACACACATTTAGTCTCATTATCCAGAATTGAATCATAACAAGATTTCATCAGATTTGATTGTATCTCACTGATTTTAGAATGAATACAGTACATGTATTTACTTATTTATATTTTTGTTAGAGAATTATGCCGTTTCCAAGATTTTTATGCTATGAAAAGCAATGATGATACGTCCCATGGCATGTATAAGAATGTCCTGGAGCACTAACTAAATATGGGATTTCTGAAACAGGAGATGCTGCCTGTAACCTCTAACTCCACATAATCCCAGATTAGATACCAACATCTCTACTTTATAGAAATTGGAACAATTCTTTAAAAGGTAAGATATTTATTAAAGTCATATGAGTTGTCAATAATTGTCAGAGTAGAGTGATGAGCACAAATTTGCATGGCTCCATAAACGTCATCTCAAACATCCCCAAAAGGCTGCATCAGGGACATTCCATGGAAATGTGAAAGTTTTTAAAATGCCAGCTAAGTTCTGGGTTTCTAAAGCTTCCCTTTGCTCCTGTGCTTAGATGTCAAAGGACTCAGGCTCTTCAGTTTGCACTGTTAGTTATGGATGGAGAAATTCCGTGACTCAGCAGCCCAGACAGGGTTCTTATGTGGCAGAGAAACCCTCTGGCAGAGGTTTTACAAGAGTGCTGCTTTGACAGTTTATTTTAAACTAATTGTCAGAGACACACTAACTGAAAGGAAATATGTATCTAGTCACTTTGTCACTGCAGTGAAAGCAGCATTCAGTGCACAGCAACCCAGGAAGCAAAGGAAAAGTACAAATGGAAACACTCACCCTCCCTCATTGACCTCCACCTTCACCACCTCTCAATTACCCTCCTTCATTTCCCCTCCCCTACTCACTCTCCCTCATTCACTTTCCCCCACTCGCCCTTAGTCCCCCTCCAGCACTCACCCTTCCAGTGAATAATTGTTCTTTGTAACATGCAAGCTTCTGTGGAATTTTTACTTCAATATTTTACTAGGTGTCTGGCAACTCAGTACTAAAGGAGGCGAAGGCTTAAATACTGAAGTAAGCAGATAAATAAATATTTTGTTGTAACCCACGATTCCCAAATTACAGTGTAAAGAATTGATTTCTCATCGAGGCTCTCAGCCATGCGCTTTCTGAGCAGCCTCTGGCAAGCTGTAGATGACCCTCTTCCATCTAAAAGAAGTACTTTGTGTGGATCTGGCCCCTGAACAGCCAGTTTCCTTTGCTCTGTCTTCTTCACAGAAAGATTTGCATTTCAATCTGCCCCAGATTCCTAACAGGAGCCCGAATTTCAACTGTGCACAAATCTCAAAACAGACAGTACAAAGAAAAGAACTAGTATGTATATTGTTTACACCAAACTGTTTGTTTTAGGCTATAAGTATACATGAAAGGCATTATTTCAAATCTGTGTGATAGTGAACTTCTTTTAAATTATTACAATTGAGAAAGAGCTACTTTATGTCTATGTTTCCATATTCTTAAAATTAAAAAGAAACTATTGATGAAAAACTTCAGGTTATATTAATTATTTTCTCAATCTAAAAATATTTTATATACATCTTAAACTACGATATTCTACTGTACATTTTATCATGCTCATGCATTTAATGTAAAAGCAAAGTCAAGTTACATTGTCTTTTTTTAAAAAAAAACCTTTGAAATTATAAACAAACATTATACTTCTTGCCTCACAAAAGGTAAAAATGTGAAAAAAGAAAATGGAGGGTATGAAACCATATTAGCACACACAGATACCTGTTACATAGTATTCCTTAAAATTATTTCTTTTTCTGTAATTGCAAAGATGTTTTATAGGAACATCTCAAGAATATCAGCACTCTTCTGATTATAGAAAACAATTGATTGTTTAAAATGATCCTAATATTTTTCTATTAAAAAGAATTGTTTTTCTCTATCAATGACAATAATCTTTCCTTCTTGCCTCTGAAGTAGTTCAGAGACAATATGATGAATTGACATATCAATTATTTCTAGCTATAATCATCTGAGGAACTCAAATTTTCTTTTAAATGGATCCCTGACCTATTTTGTCCTTTGTGCTACATGCCATCCATCCTTCCACATAGCTTGATGACACTCATCCTTTGCAAATCTGATCACTGAAAAGTGGAAACCTGGTTACAGTGAATGCAAATCAAGAAACTCTGAAGTAAAAGCTGTGTTCTGTCTCACATGGCCCATCTGCATATGTCTGCTAGAAAGACATCTGTAAGGCACAGCCACAGTACAGATATCCCTTAACGTACATTCCTTCTAAATTAACTGTTCTTTATTTAAAGGTAAGTATCATGCTTGATCATTTCTTTGGACTCCAGTCTCACCTGAAGTCCCACATATTTATGCAAACTTAAGTAAACTTCTAGACTTCCCCCTTTCTTAATTAGTTCTTGCGCTAAATAGGATTCTGGAACCAACCAAGGGGCCCTTAAGAATTTAATAGGCTTATTTATTTCTGCATCCTCCGTTCTGTTCCGTTGATCTACATGTTTTTTTTTTTCTTGTTTGTTTTTTCTTGTCAGCACTGTGCAGGCTTTGTTACTGTAGTTCTATGCCATAGGTTGGGATTGGGCACAGTGATATATCTAGCCCTGCCATTTCTGTTAGAATTGCTTTGGTTATTTTGGATTTTGTGTGCTTCCACTAAGTTTCTCATATTGACTTTTTTAGTCCTATGAGCAACATAATGGGGATTTTTGATAGGGATTATATTGAATATGTAGATTACTCCTGAAACACGTTAGTTGTTAGTTTTTACACTATTGGTAACTCCATAAATATGGAAAGTTTATTTATCTTTCTGCCTTCTTCAATTTCCTATGAAAGAACTTTTAGTTCACTCATAAACTTGTTTTAAGTTGCGTACCACATACTAAGCAAAAGTTTTCTACTAAGCTATATTTTCAGAGAGCAAATTACTGTTGTGTGTTGATTTTTATATCTTGCTATTTTGCAAGATTTTTTGTGTGTGTTTGTTTCGTTTTGGGGGGAGAGTTTCATCAATAGGATTTGAAAGCTTTTGTATAACAAAGGAAACAACTGCCAGAGTGAAGAGGCAACTGCACATTGGAAAGAAAATTTTGCCAATTACACATCGGACAGGGGGTTACAATATAGAATACATACATGACTCCAAAAATTAAACAGCCATCAAAAAGCCAAAATATCTAGCCAATACATAGCCTAATGAATTTAATTGACTTGAGCAGGAGAAAAAAATAGAAACTACCAACAAACAATGGAAAAAAAGTTTTCAGTACCCTTAACCATGGAAGAAATGTAAAATAACATCACATTATGAGTTGGGGAGATGGCTCAGCCAGTGAAGTGCTTGCCACGTAAGCATTAAGACTTGGATTCTGTACCCAGCCCCACGTAAAAAGTCAGGTGTGGTGGTGTCTACATGTAATCTCAGAGATGAGGAAGAGACAGGAATTGCCTAAGGGCTTCTTGCCCATCCAGCCTAGTATCCAAAGAAGCCTCAGATCCTAGTCTCAGGCACAAAATGGACAGTTTCTAAAGAGTGAAACCCAAGGTTGATCTCTGCCCTCCACATTTATACACACACATGAGCACACACATATCCATACCCTTACACATGAACATATATATGTAAATATATATCTACACATGAATATGCTCATTTTTATATACAAAACAATTGATTGTTTAAAATGATCCCAATTTTTTCTATTAAAAAGAATTATTTTTCTGTATCAATGACAATAATATTTCCTTCTTGCCTTTGAAGTAGTTCAAAGACAATATGATGAATTGACATATCAATTATTTCTAGCTGTAATCATCTGAGGAACTCTAATTTTCTTTTAAATGGATCCTTGACCTATTTTGTCCTTTGTGCTACAAGCCATCCATCCATATTCTCTCTATATATATGTCTACAGCCAAAATAAATAATATTAAAATAAAATTAAAAAAAAGAAGAAAAGATCATGCTGTATGACTTGGCTACATCACTCCTGGGCATACTTGAAGGACTTTAAGACAGCATATCACAGAGATAACTGCATATTTCTGTATAACATATATATATATATATATATATATATATATATATAACATATATAACACACACACACACACATATATATATATATATATATATATATATATATATATATATCTTACTAACAATAGCAAAGACAGGAAACAGGAAATTAGTTTAGAGGTTCATCAACAGATCAACTGGTAAGAAATGTGATATAGAGAACAGAATTTTATTCAGCCTTTTTGGATTGATGCAGAATATAATGACATTTGCAGGAAAAGAGATAGAACCCAAGACCATTCTAAAAAGTGAAACAGGCCAGACTTCACAAAGACAAATATTATATTTTTTTATATATGGAATCTGTATTTAAATTTCTTTATGTGGCTATGGCATGAAAGTAGAGAGGGATCTATGAGAAGAAAGGAATTGCTCAAACGGAGGTTCTCTGGTTAGGTTTTGTCAACTTGGCACAAGCTAGCATCATTTGAGAAGAGAGAACTCAGTTGAGAAAATGCCCCACTAAACTGGCCTATGGGCTAATCTGTGTGCATTTTCTTAATTAGTAGTTGATGTGGGAGCCCTGGCTCATTTTGAGTGGTGCCCCCTCTGAGCAGGTGGTCCTTGGGTGCTATTAGAAAGGAAGGTGAGTATGCCATATAGATCAAGCCACTAAGAAGCGCCCTTCCATGGCCTCTGCATCAAGTTCTACCTCCAGGTTCCTGTCTTGAGTTCCTGCTTTGACTTCGATGATTGACTGTGATGGGGAAGTTTATTAAAATAACTCCTCTTCTCCCCAAGTTGCTTACAGCCATTAGGAACCCTAAGTAGGATAAGAGGGTAAGGCTGCTTTAACAGAATACATGTTGCATGAAAACAGAAGTGGACTAACTGCGAGGATAGTGACAGAGTTACAAAGGAAGGAGAGCAAGTGGAACCAAGCAAATATAATAATAGGCATGTACAAAGCTGCTGCACAGAAGCTCAGGCAGTCTGTGTGCTCATGAAGTTTAATAGCAACCCCTCCTCCCCCACAAAACAGTCTCTCATAGAGAAAGCAGATTCCTTGTGATCAAGCAACTGACTTCATTTATACTACTAACCTGTAATCTTTTTTGGGTTTAGTTCAAAGTCATGCGGAAGTATCATATTAAACTTGTCAATATTAATGTTAAAAAAAAATAAATACTTACCAACTGGTTCCTTTTGGTTCTGAAAGAGAATCTTGCTGTTACTTCCATCCATATTTGCCATGTTTATTGTATTTCCATCTGTCCAGTACAGTTTCCTTAATTCAAAAGATATGAATTAAAATATTACATGCAGATCCACTTATTGAAATGAATCAGATATATGCATATTATATATGCATATATATATGAATAGAGAAGAAAATATTTTGAGCACAGAATTAATTCTTTTCCCAAAAGGCCTAAAAATGGCCTAGGAAGAAAACATCTCTTTTGCTTTCAGGTCTCCTTGAAGAGATTTTCTTATTCTCATTTCCTTCCAATCTCAAACCTGATGCCTAACCAAGACTACACCAAACTACTTTTATTTTGTCTTTCATCAAAACCAAATCCTCCTGGTTGAGAAGGAATTAGATGCTGTAGATGAGAAGAAGCTCATCTTAGCTGTTTCTCCTGAAAGCTTAGGTGTCACACAGGCTCCTGGACTCACCAGAGACAAGAGCAGGGCCACTTGGCAGTGACACAGAGTCAGGAAATGTTAACAACCAGCATTCAAAATGAAACTGCTTTTCCTTGACAAAGCTTTTTGTTCTAAACTCCCATTCCCTAGACACACACACATACACACACTAATGAGAGTTTATAAATTGTATTTCCTTTGGATAAAAATCTCCAACCAGGACTCTGAATCTTCTACAATTTCCATCTTCACATTTACATTTTGATTCTACCTTTGTCTGAATCCATCATCTGAATTAAACAATTATTTTATGTAAAATATAGACTATAGTACAAAATGTCACAAAGAGAAAAAAACTTTTTAAAAATCATACTTTACCCTCTGACTGGGTGAGCTGCCAGACACTGCGGTTTATCGATTCCATGGATAATTGAGGTTTTCAAAGAGCCGTCTAGCCTTGCCACATTAATTTGTGTTTCATCAAATTCTGAGCTAATCCAGTATAAGTTACGTGAAACCCAGTCCACTGCTAACCCTCTGATA
Source organism: Psammomys obesus (assembly GCF_907164565.1). NCBI lineage: Eukaryota > Metazoa > Chordata > Mammalia > Rodentia > Muridae > Psammomys > Psammomys obesus. The sequence continues at coordinate 41,298,237 of NW_026585895.1, read as the reverse complement.
CTCTGAATATCTGTAAAACAGGATAAAGAAAATGGAGAGTGACTGGTTCACATTCCCCTGGCTTTTCTGTCTAAGGGAAACCTAATTTATACTTTAATTTGTTAGCTAAAATTGTACAAGATGGTAATCTCATTGCTTTATCAACACTTCTGAAGGCAGGTATAATCATTAATGTCTAACTGCTGAGGCATTAGGAAACCTGAAGCAACAATTACCATTAAAATTAGAGTAACAGTCAGTGATTCACCAGTGAACCCTTATGACAGACACTGGTAGAAGTCTTGTGGGTGGAGGTGGCCACGTTAAATAGAGAGTTATCGCTCCTGCAGTTGGTAGCACCAGGTCTACTTAGGAGAAAGTACTGTGTCTGTGCACAAATGGGCTGTTTGATGTTTTAAGTGCTGATTTCTCTGATGTGTACTTCACTGATGTGAAGTAAAATAATTTAACTTTCCTAAAAAACAGCAGACTTGAGTACTTTTCAACACAGATAATTAATAGGAATTTAATGAAATATGAGAATAAAACTAAAATCATTTTAACATCACTCCAAAATGTGGGTTCTGCAGTAATGACTGAAACCTAATTAAGTGTGGATCCAGTGCCACTAAAGAGAGTGTCTGGACTGCTTTTCTTTGATTAGTGAATTGGGCATCTTGAAAAACAAGCATGGGGATGCATCTTAAACAGTAGGACATTTTAAAAACAAGCATACTGAAGAGAACGGATATAAATTGTGGAGTTTAGTAAAGGATAGCGAGGTCGTTTTAGTGCCTGTATGTGCCATTTGACAGCTCAACACTGGACTTGCCTTTTTTGCATTTTGTCATTTTCTAACATTTGGTACTTCGAGGGTCATTTAATCTTCAGTTCCTTAACCTTACCCTGTACTTGTGAAAACACACTGTTCAGTGGCTGTGGGAATGGTCGAGGTACTGAGGGCGGAGGTGGTTCCCAAGCGGGAGCTAACTGCAGGGCTGACCAGTCCAGGCAGTGTTATTTCATTCCAACGCAATCAATACAATTTCCCCGTCCAAGGGAAGCTAGCAAACTAGATTTTTTTTTTTTTTCAATGCAAAAGTAGAAAACTTCAGACTTTAAAAGTTGCTAACAAAGCAGAGGACCTGGAGTCCAGTAGCTTAGCTGTTGCTGGGGAGCACAGAAAGGGGTGCTACCTGATTATTATACTTCCAAGTTTAGGAAGCATTTCTTCAGTCTGCCTGGCTCTTACAGCGCCAGATCCAGTCTCGCAAGCTCAGCGCGCTCTCTTGGTAGGGTTCCTCCCGACTCTCACTGTTAAACTGCTACATTCTGAATTTGGACTCCCTTCACTGCACAATCTCATATTTATGTTTTGTTTTCGAGACAAAAATAATGCAACACTTCTTTGAAATTAGGCTTTCCTTCTCACTCCAGGTATACTTCCTTCTACCTCACCCTCTGGAGTCCGCTGGCTGCAGAGAGGCTGTGCTATAAGAATGAGATTTTGCGGTAGGCTCCAACCCTGGGGGGCCTAGTTCTTTGTTATTGGTATCAGTTACATGGATTTTTTTTTCAGCATCTTTACTTATCTTAACCCAAGGCAACTCAGAAATAATACAAAGGATTTTTGGAATTCCTTTGGAGGATGTAACATGGCTCTACTAGAAGACATGTTTTATAAAATATTTTTGTTTTATCTCTCTGATGCTCAAGCATCTTAGATTACTTACTAAGTGAATCAAATATATGGCCTTCTTTAACTGTAAAGCCAAACTCAGTATATATTATCAACATATATTTCCAATATATTGACTAGTTGCTTAGCCATGTGCAACATACATATTTATAGTGACATAGTAAACTCATCAACTATGATCTGGAATTTTAAGGATATGCCAACTAATCTCAAAGCTCAAGGATAAAGCTGAAGTGTGTTGGGGTGTTTTTATCTGAGTATATACATTTGGGCAATCTCAATCAGAACTTTGTATCCTTGTAATATTTTTGGCCCCAGATGGCATTTTCGGTTACCGGTCTGACAGTTGAAATCAAACTTCTCTGTTTTTACTGTAACTAAAGCCCATGAATCATTCATTGGTTTAGGGAACTCTATAAACAGCCCATTAAGGCCATGAAGAAAAACAGGAAGAAATAAAGAAAGAAAAACAAACAAACAAAGAAATCACTGTGTATCTTTGTTCTCTTTAACAAAAATTTTGCAATAATGTATTTTGACTCCTAAAACCTATTTTTCTGAGCATGTTTCCCAGAAAGTTCAGCTTTTTTCTGTTTTGGGGAAGCCTACTTTCTTGAACTAACACAGATGTATTCTTTCATACCAGAAAATTCACTGGTGCATGATAAAATTTAATTTCCAAATTTATGTCAAAATCAGTAGACAGATGAATGACTGCTTGCTACACACACACACACACACACACACACACACACACACACACCAAGTACATTTTATCTAAAGCTATAAAGGTAAGCAAATGGGAGTTCAGAAATGTGGCAAGTATCAAGACAAAACCCATACAGAGAATCTTCCCTCTTGTGGGATATTTGCTGCTTGGTATAATATAACTCATGAGTGAGAAAGCAAGCCCGAATGAGCATTAAAAAATTTTGTATATCATTACCAGTAAGTAAATGGGGAAATTAATTTCTGTTTAAGAACAATTTTTTAAAAAATATTAATCTAGCTTTTTCTCTTATTTCTTTAGATATATAAAAATGTTAGAATATTCCCACATGGTTCATTAAGCATTACACTACTAGAAATACACTTGTCAGCAGAGAGTTAAATTGATTTTAGACTAGACAGGCCTCATTTTTCCTACATCAACCATAAATCTTGGTCTTTCATGGAGGAAATGTATTAAAAGATACTGTCATATTCCTATAGGTAAAGTTTATTGTGATAGTAGAAAGGAATAATATAAGACATTCGAACAAATGAAATGGAAGAGGAAAGTAATCAAGAATGTCCAAGTTTAAACATTATGTGTAGAATAATCAAAACCAGCTTGACTAGTAAACAAGAAAAAAAAGTTAGCCGTAATGACAATGGAGAAGCTAGAAGCTTCTAGAAGCTAGAAGCTGGGTCTGAAAGACAGAGTGAGTAATTTAATATACTTTTTTTTTATTTTCTGAGTTACTTTTATTTTTTTATTCTTTAAATATTAGTTACAGTTTATTAACTCTGTATCTCAGCTGTATCTGCTCTCTCATTCTCTCCCAAACCCACCCTCCCTCCCTCATCTCCTCCCTGCCCCTTTCCAAGTCCATTGATAGGGGAGGTCTTCCTCCCTTTCCATCTGACCCTAGCTTATCAGGTTTCCCCAGGACTGGCTGCAATGTCCTCCTCTGTGGCCTAGCAAGATTGGTCCTCCCTCGGGGATGGGGAGGAGGTCAAAGAGCCAGCCATTGAGTTCATGTCAGAAATAGTCCCTGTTCCCCTTACTAGATACTTAATCAAGAGAAACACTTAAAGAGATGCTCAACGTCCTTAATCAATGTTTTCTAAGGATAGCGTTTAAAAAGAGAAGGAAGAACTTTGAGCTAATATTGAGTTTTTCCACTAGACTAATAAAAGACAACCCCATCCCCCAATGCAAAAGAATAATATTGTGAGAAGATGAAGAAATGATTGCAAAGACACATGAACAAATTCCGAGACTAACCAGATAAACTTGATGGCTATCATTACAATGGTGAAGCTAAAAGGAACCTGGCTAGTACTTGCACAACTGTGAGAATATAATCCTTAACGTAGAATTTTGTACTGAGCTGAATTTGTTTAAGGTGCAACTTAACAACCAAGACAAAGGCTGATTTAAAAACAAACATATGACTTGAACAGAAATTCATTCTTAGACGACATAAAATAGTTTCTACAGGCAATCACAATAAACTACACATTCCTTAAAAAACAGAAAAAAATTGAGTGTTTTCACCATTAAGAGGTGATACATTCCATGAGATTGATACGTTTACCAATATTTAAATGTTACATACTATACGCATGAATCAAGGTTTCACCTCTCCTTGCTCACTTCTGCACTAGTACCTCCAACCTCTATGGAATTATCAGTCACCTTACCTCTTAGCCATATCATAACTTTTGCACAATGCCCAAAGTCTGCCCATTGCTTTACGTACCTCAAAGTTCTAGGCTAAATTTTGTTTTTATTTTTGACATCTGCTGGCATGATCTCAGGTAAACAATGCTGGTCTTGATCTGGATCCTTCTATCTCTATCTACCCAGTTCTCAGATTAGGTTAGGTATGCACTATGATGAGGCCCTGGGGATCAAAGCCAGGACTTAGTGTAGACCAGTTAACCAGTCTACTGCCGGACCCACATCTTAGCTCTCGGCTAATTTTTGTTTCAAATTTAGATCATTTCTGTAACTTCCTAATGTCATCCTTGCCAGTTATTGTGGGGCCGAGGGAGCAGTGCAACCGGAGGAGCCAGTCCAAAGCAGGAGTTGGCTCAAGTCATGTCCAACCCTAGAAATCTCATTACGAGAGTGGTAGGGGTAAGGATGACTCCCTCACCTGCCCCAAGCCTGCATGTCCCAGTGAACAGTGAAGGTAGCCTTTTGGTCACCAGCGCTGCCACCCTTGAGTTGGTCACAAAGCCTACTGGCTGCGTAACAGGTAAAGTTTTCTGTCTCTTTATAAGATCATGTCCAGCAAGCACTTGGAATTTCTCCTCAAGCAAATGAGGAATTCCCAGCACCTTAGCCATGGGCAATTCCAAAAGCCACTCTCTACTCCCCAGAGGTCTAAATAGCTTTTGTTCCTCACAATTAAATGAAGACCTGATAGACTAGGATCAGAAGGAAGGAGAGGAAGACCTCCCCTATCAGTGGACTGGGAGAGAGGCATGGGTAGAGAAGGGGGAAGGAAGGTGGGATTGGGAGGGAAGGAAGAAGGGAGCTACAGGGGAGATACAAAGTGAATAAATGGTAATAAATAAAAATAAAAATAAAAATAAAAATAAATGATCTGCTCAACGAAGCTTGCCTGAGATCTCCCTTTCCCCCAGCTATTCCCTCCTCACTCTAAGGCCACTGGTCCAATAGTGGGTGATCACACCATTAAGGAGGATATGGAGATAGAGTGGAAATGACATTATTTCTTAGATTTGCTGTCTATCTTTGTAATTTCCACTTGATTTACCTTTCAAAGACTTTACCTCACCTATCTTATCTTTAAATCTACCAGTGTTTTCCCATTTTGTTGAGAGAAAAAAAAGAAACAGCAAAACAAAACCTAAATTCTTCATAATTTCTTGGGGGATATGCTCCAACATGAAATCTCTAGTGTCTAACTACTTCCTCTTCAGGGTATCCTGAAGGTTTTTAGATCTTGGTGCCTATGTATTCCTCCACTGAAGACCCATTTTTCCACAAGGCCACCTTACTTCCTCCTTCCTCAGTGAGTATTTCAGTAATTAGATGTCAGAAATCACTATGAACATTATATAATTGTTTAAGAAGATTAGGCATAGCATAGTCTTTATTTCTCTGCACCTTAAATTTTAGGTATATAGTCACATTTAGGAATATTGCCACATGTCCTGTTCCCTGAGTTAATGAAAGGTCTTGAGCTTTTTAATCTTTGCATGCATAACATTTCACCAGTCTAATGCCTCAGATGCAGAACCTAAAAATTGCTATAGAATTTCTTTAATACCTGTATATTAGCATGTATTTGAACACTCACTTTTTAAATTGTAAATATAAAAACTATTTACCAGTTTTAACTTGTAGGCATTATTATAGCTGCTTGTATTTCTTTTCTTTTATTTTTTTTCAAACCACAGGTATTTATATTATTCTACCACAAAAGTGCTCCCAGTAAATATGAGAAATGGAAAATTCTGGTCATGTATGAGTAAACAAGAAAAGTGCCATAGCTAAGCTTTCTACTGTTTTCAAAGTCTAGACAGCACTAGAATTATGGATCTATGGTCATTTCCTTAATTCTCTTTGGACCAAATTTAGAATAATAATTATTACTTTTAAACCATTATTATATTTAATGCTTTGCAATATATACAGAGGAAAACCTTACTTCACACTGACAAAATAATTGCTACATAAGTGGATAATATTTCAAACATGTTTGAACAATTCCCAGATAATTCAATTAGATTCAAAGTTCATTGAGAATTACATGTTTAGATCAGCATGAATTACACATTGAAACCTGCAGCCCTCTGGAGGCTGAGGCAGGAGAATAAAGAGTCTGAATTCAGCAGACACAACAAGCTCCTTTGCCAATAAAAATGAAATTCTACTGAAAATGATGTGGAATTTCATAAAGTTGCCATTGTGTATCTAAATTCTTTGCTCCCATTTCTGATGCACTTTGGCAAGAGAAAGACAACAGATGCACTTCACCAAAAGACCACCAGAGGATCTGCAGAAAATGTGGAATATGTAGAGAGCACGTGGTCTAAGAAATTTACATAAGCATGTGGTTAAAGCTAAACCTCTACTTTTTTGTTTGCTTGCTTTGTTTTTGCTTTTTTTCTCAGACTCACTAAGTTGTTTTATTTATATAAGGGAGTGATATGGGACAGAAAGAATACATCATTGTCGTCAACAGTCTGCAAACAAACCAGAGTACAAATGAAGTTCTAATATTCTCTAAAGTGGCAAGGCTGACTGAAGCTCTTTGTTACCTATAAAAGTAGAAAGCAACATGGACCTCATACTAAGTATATCATTAGAGGGGTAAATTAAAAACAAACAAACAAACAAATAAAACGAGAACACGTATATAAAAATATGAAAAACAAAAACATGTCCTAGTTAATTTTGTTCCGGCTGTGGCAAAACATTGCTCAAAAGCAACTTCGGCAGGGACTCAAGGCAAGAACTCAGGGGAAGAATGCTGCTTACTGACTTGCTTCCCCCAGCTTGCTCTGCCTACTTTCTCCTACCACCTGCAACCATCCACCTAAGAATGTCACTGCGCACATTCAGATAAATTCTTGCACATCAATCATTATAGAGAGAATGCCCCTGAGACTTGCAGCTGGGCCAATCTGAAGGATGCAACTCCTCAGTTGAGGTTTCTCCTCAGGTTTCTTTGCTTTGTATAAAGTTGACAAAAACTAGCCACCGCAATCAACTATTATTCTTTCTTATATTAGAGATTTTAAACATTCTTTTTGTAATATGTTGTAATATTCTTTATGGTGTTAACTAACAGCAGTGTCTTAAATTTTACTGAGGCACACTTGTAAAAAAGTCCACCTGTGGGAGGGCCAAATGAGCTCTGGGGCCATTATAAAAAGGCAGTACTTCCAGCTGATGAAATTACTCTCCAGTAACTAGCAATAAAATCCCCAAATGTCTTATTGCCACATACTGAAGGATACAGGAGCAGGAATAATGTGGTCCTGAGGGGAAGCTTGTTACTGGTTCCTCACTGTGCCTTTGAGGCAACAGTTCAATTCCTATGACCTTGAGTTTTCTCATCTGTAGTATGGAATTATTTGTTCATACTATTAGAAATGCAGGGATTAAGTAGGATTAGTGTTTGTGTCACACTAATGTGAGGTCAGTCAGTTCTGTCAATAAGCCTGACAACATGAATGATGGATGGGTCCAGACAGAGGCTCAAATAAAAGAATTATTGAGACCAGACAGTAAAGCTGTTTAGTTCTAAGCTCTTTCTATGAATTGTGTTTTTCTCTTAGTATAAAATTACATTTGATGTTTGTGATAGGTAATCATTTTTGCTCTTTTTCATTTTTTTATCATTTATTACAATTTATTCAATTTATATCCTGGCTGTGGCCCCCTCTCTCATCTCCTCCCAATCACACTTTCCCTCCCTCATCTCTCCTTATGCCTCTCTTCTAGTCCACTGATAGGGGAGGTCCTTCTCCCTTTCCCTCTGACAGCTAGGTCTCATTAGGACTGGTTGCATTATCTTCCTCTGTGGCCTGGCAGCAAGGCTGCTCCCCCCTAAGGGGAGGTGATAGGTAATCTTGGCTGTCTACATGATTATATCTGTAATCAACTAAAACTTTAGTAGCTCAGCAGACCAGTAAAATCTGTTCTTTTGATTGGATATTTTGAGGTAGGAAGATCCAGCTTTTATCTGGGCCACACCTTCTAGTGGTAGACTATATAAAAGGTCATGGAAAAAGAAAGCTTTTGCTTTTTGTCTGCTTTTCCTCACTCTCATTGGCAAGTTCAATACTGTTCCAAAGGCATTTCTTTGCTGTTATTAAAACCCACTCCTTCAAAATTGCTAATATACTGAAGACTAGTGGCTCTCCAGGACTTCCCTGGAACTCTAGCACAAGTCTAGGACTGCTTCTCTTGAGCTTTGTGGACTAAACATCTATATTTATAAACTTAGTGTGGTTTGGTTATCAGAGTAACTATGGCCTCATCAAATAAATTGTGCAATGTTCCTTCTGTTTTTATTTTGTGAAATAATTTTTGGAGTATTTAACTCTTCTTTAAAAAATCTGACAGAATTCTGGACTAATTCTATCTGGCCATGTTTTTGTTGGTTTGTTTGGTTTGTTATTTGTTTGGTTGGTTTGGAGATTTTTGATGACTACTTCTATTTCACTAGGGGGTTATAGGTCTATCTGATCTTGCTTTAACTTTGGTAAATGATACCTATTGGGACGATTATCTATTTCTTTAAAAATTTTCCAGTTTAGTGTAGTTTAAAGTACACCTTATAACCATAAGGAGTTATGGTTTTCCATATTTCCTTGGTATCTGTTGTTATGTCCCTCTTTTCAATTCTGATTTAATTAATGTGGATACTCTCTATCTTTCAGTTAGTTTGGGTAAGGGTGTGCCTGTCTTCTTGATTTTCTCAAAGAACCAATTCTATTTTTTATTGATTCTTCTTGTTATTCTCTTTGTTTCTATTTTATTGATTTCATCCTTCAGTTTGATGATTTATTGCCTTCTTCTACTCTACTTAGGTGTGCTTACTTCTTGATCTAGAGTTTTCAGGTGTGCAGCTAAATCGCTAGTGTGAGATCTCTCCAAACTTGCCTCTTAACACCAGGAAAACATGGTCCATCTAATGAACTAAGCTGGGCTCACATGGGCTCAGAGAGACTGAACAGGCAAGCACAGGGCTTACATGGGTGTACACCAGGTTCTTTGTGTATGTGTTATGGCCTTTAGCTTGATGTTCTTTTTTTTTTTTTTACATTAATTACATTTTATTCGCTTTGCATCCCAGCTGTAGACACTCCCTCATCTCCTCCCAATCTCACCCTCCCTCCCTCATCTCCTCCC
>NW_026585895.1:41276646-41288943 GCF_907164565.1 Psammomys obesus | reverse complement strand
CTCCCTCATCTCCTCCCAATCTCACCCTCCCTCCCTCATCTCCTCCCATGCCCCTCTCCAAGCTTGATGTTCTTGTTAGAGTCTAAGAGTGGGAGCAGATGTTTCTCTCATCCTTCTCTTGAAACTCTTCTCCTCATTTTCGATTGCCTTGTTGAGCCTTGATATGAGGGCTTATGCCTTGTTTTATTGTATTATATTCTGTCCTGTCTGGCTTTCACCTCTTGGAGCCCTGTTCTTTGTTGAAGAAGAAATGGAGTGGGAGTGAGGAGTTGGGGATGGAATCTAGGAGAAGTGTAGGGATGGGAAACTGTGGCGGGGATGATATATAAGAGAAGAATCTATTTTCAATTATAAAGAAAAGAAAAAGAAAAAAAAACTATTGAGAAGGAACAAAGGGCAACCATTGGGAAGAGCGAGTTCTGCAGAGGCCATCTACAGGACTACAAAAGACAAGAAAAGCATCGAGATCACTGTTGGAATTTGTGATACCCTGATGAAGTCCAAAGCCAACGTGTTAAAAGTTCATTTCTGGTTTTGATGCTAATGGAATGTTCTACCATCTGTATTAGTTGCAGTTTTTGTTGCTGTGACAAAACACCATTGCTGAAAGAGGTTATATAAGGAAGAAAAGGTTTTGTTTTTGTTTGTTGTTGTTGTTGTTTTTTTTTTTTTTTCTTATCATTCTAGAAAGGTAAGAGTTCTTATGGTAAGGATGTATGGTAGCAAATGGTAAGCGTGGCAACAGGTTGCTGAGAGATCCCCTCTACAAATGCAAGAATGAAGCAGAGAGGGAACTGGTAGTGGGGCAAAACTATTGATGAGTCAACCTGCCTCCATATTAGGCTTAAAAATTATCTTATAATAAAGACAAACTAGGCTCATTCCTGTTTATTATTAAATCTCTATTTCTCAATTATTGTGCTATGCCCCACCTATAGAATAAATTGTAAATGGCCCTGCATTGCCTGCTCCAGGATATGGCAATCATGTCTTTGTTTTAAAAAGTTGTATGACTATCTCTGCCACCCTGCATTTGTTTCACAGGGTTGTTTGAATTCCTTGTTATAACTATCTTAGTATGATCACCTTGCTATGTTCTGCTCCTGCAACTCTGCTTATTTTGCCCCAAAACTTCTCATTTTCGAAGTCCCTACCCCTGAGCTATAAAAACTTTGCCTTCCTCACATCCAATGCTGACCCTTTAACCCCACTATAGTGGAACACAGTCTGTGTACATGAATAAAATAGATTGCTCTAATCAATTGCATGGTTTAATTAATTTGGTCATGATGATTTGGATCAGTGGACTTTCTCCTCACATCTTTGGGATTGACACTATAACTCTCAAAGTTCTTCCCTACATATATCCTTCATCAAGGCTTCCCACACATAAAGCTTCCCAAACAGCACAACCAATTAGAAACTCAGTTTTGAAATATGGGCACATTTCTCATTTAAGCCATCACATAGTCTTTAGCAAGGCTGCATTTTGGAAGAAAGGCAAGCCCACTGAAGAAGAAACAGAGGAGCCAATTTGACAGAGCCCCTACATCCACCTTCAGCTTAAACTATTCGTCTGCCTTTGCATTTGTCCTCTTTGATAGCTCCTCAATCTGCCAGTATTCCCCCAAACCCTGTCTTTCTCTCCTCAGTCTAAGCTTCTATCACTTATCACATCTACAAAAGCTGTTAACAAACCTTCGACAAGCTACCAGGTCCAGGACTCTCCATCTTTGGTAAAGGGAGCACTTTCAAAACAAATCTAAATGTCTTACTCTGCCTTCTTTAAAACCAATGGCATTCTGCATATTAACATAGAAAGGTGAAACACAGAAAGCATGCTTTTAGCTATATACATGTAAGGGGCTTGCTGTGACCAGGATTTTTTTCTTCAGTTCCCTGAGCTTGCCCGTGCTCTGCCTTCCATGTGGGATACAGTTTGAGTATCACAGGGGCTATCCTGTGTCTCTTTCTTCGCTTTTCTCATATGTAAAATACTTGTCCAGATAGATCGTTTAATTAATTTCTGATACTAATAAGTATATGTATTGTTAGTGTAATTATATTATCGCTCAACATTGACAAATAGTTGTAGTTAAAGTCTGCTAAGTGGAAAAGTCTTGTATTTTTATAAAATATGCACTCAACAAATTAGGGCCGGATTCCATCACTATGGATCTAAGTCTGCCCCTTAATGGTTATAAACAGCATCTTTAGCTATATGCAGGTCTCAGAGATTTTGGAGAAAGATGTTCACATTCTCGATAAAGGCATGAACTCTTTCCTGAACTCTGGAGGGGAATCACTTCAGTGAGTATAATGAAATCTTCAGATCTATTATACATTTACACCCAGCTCTGTAAAAAAAAAAAAAAAAGCAGAAAAAGAAAATCATGTTAGTTCCTCAGACTTAATTAAGTTGGAAATAAATGATCACTTCTGACAGATTGTTGTTCTAAGAGCATTAGAATGAGATGAACTGTCCTAAAAACAGGCAGAACCCACTGGACAGCCTTCTGCCCCTCCTGCACACGCCAGAGGTTCCTGAAAGGATGTGGCCTGAGAAGCTGCAGCCACGCATTGTCCTAAGTAAGCACTTAACTTCTCAAGAACTGAAACACTCATAACTTCTGATCCATCAATTTCTCTTTTTAAGATAAAATGAAGAGGGAGTAGATCTGAGAGAAAGGGGAAAGAGAGGAACAAGGAGGAGTAGAGGGAGGGGAACTGCAGTTGGGATATATTATGTGAGAGAAAAATCTATTTACAAAAAAAATATCCAAAAAACTATTACTGATGGAAATGGAAAGATTTCTTGTGCTCATGGGTTGTTAGGTTTAACCATAAAAAATAAAAAGGGTCATCTTATGAAAAGCAATCTATAATTCAAATCAGTCCTCATCAAAATCCAGCACATTTTTTTAACACATTTTGAAATAACAATACTCAACCCCAGGAAAGCTAAAATAATCCTATGCAATAAAAGAACTTCTGGAGATAGTACCATCTCTGATTTCAAACTCTACTACAGAGCTATAGTAACAAATAAATACCACATGGTTTACAAACAGTAAGCTCAATGGAACTGAATCAAAGACCCAGATGTAAATCCACACACCTATGGACACCTGTTTTTTTTATTAAAATAATAAAAGAATATACACTGAAAAAAAAAAGATTTTCAACAAATGGTACTGATCCAACTGGATTTTGGCATGTAGAAGACTTCAAATAGATCCATATCTATCACATTGCACAAAACTCAAGTCCAAATGGATCAAAGACCTCAACATAATACCAGATACACTGAACCTGATAGAAAAATAAGTGGAGAATAGCTTTGAAACCATTGGCACAAGAGACAACTTCTTGAACAGAACATCAGCAACACTTGTTCTAAAATCACCAATTAATAAATGGTATCTCATGAAATGGAAAAGCTCCTGTAAGGTAATAGGACAGGACATTAGCCTAATAAATAGAAAAAGATCTTCACCAACCCCACATTTCACAGAGCAATGATATAAAGCATTCAAGAAACTAGACTTCAAGAAGCCAAATAATGCAATTAAATATTGAGATACAGATCAAAGCAGAATTCTCAACAGAGGGAATTCAAATAGCTGAGAAACATTTAAGGAAATGTTCAACATCCTTATTCTCCAGGGAAATGCAAATCAAAACAACTTTGAGATTCTATCTTACATCTGTTAGAATGGCTAAGATAAAAAAACACAAGGTTTTTGTTTGTTTGTTTTGTTTTGTTTTTAACGCTGGCTAAGAGGTAGAGCAAGGGGAAAGCCCCTCCACTGCTGGTAGGAGTTCATATGTGTACAGCCACTTTGGAAATAAATATTGTGATTTCTCAGAAAATTGGGAAACAATTTACCTCAAGACCCAGCTATGCCACTCCTCCACCCTACCACAAGGACACTTGTTCAACTATGTTCATAGCGGCTTTATTCTTAATAGCCAGAAACTGGAAACAACCTGGATGTTCTTCAGACAAAGAACGGATAAAGAAAATGTGGGTCATTTACATTATGAGAAGTATTACTCAGCTGTTAAAACAATGAGGTCATAAAATTTACAGGTAAAGAGATGAAACAAGAAAAAACAAAAAAACCCATCCTGACTGAGGTAACCCACACTCAGAAAGATAAACATGGTATGTACTCACTTATAGGTAGATATTTGCTGTAAAGTAAAAGATAATCATACTATACAGATCCAGAGAGGCTAAGTAACAAGGAGGGCTTAACAGGGAAAACAAGGATCTCCCTGGGAAGAGAAAATACAACTGATTTTGCCAGCGGGCTGGGGATGGCTGGGGTTCTGAACCGGAGGATCAGGTGTAGGAAGAGGGAAAAATACTGGGAGAAATGATTGCAGTTGGGGAAGAATTTCGGAGTGGACATAGAAACCTAGTGCAATGGAAACTCAATAGAATCTGCAAGAGTAACCCTAGCAAGCACTCTTAGTAATATCGGCCGAGGAGCCTGAACTGCCACACACACCCCTTTTTTTTAACCAGGGAAAACCTCTAGTGGAGGGATTGGGACACTAATCCAGCCACAAAACTTTCTATCTATAGTTTTTCCTGTCTGCAGAGTGTTCTGGGACTGGAGCCTAGCAGAATCATCATCAGAGAGAGCAGAGAGACTTTATCAAGCAACTGTTAAGAACAGATGCAGAACCTACATCCAGACAGTAGGCAGAGCTTGGGAGTCCTGTGGAGAAAGGGGTCAAGGATCAGACAAAACACAGGGGCAGGGATACTACAAGAACCTGGCCCACAGAACAAACTGACTGGGACTTAGGAAGGCTTACAGAGATCAGAGAGACTGTATGGGTTTGATCTAGGTCCTCACATACATGTTATGGCTGAATAGGTTGGTGTTCTTGTGGGAATCCTAACAGTGGGGCTGGAGAGGGAGCTGTCTCTGACATTTTTGCCTGCTGGTGGGACCCTTGCTTCCTCCTGGGTTGCCTTTCCCAGTCTTGATGTGATGGTATGTGCTTGGTCTTATTGTAGCTTTTTTTGCTGTGTCTGGTTGATGTCCCTTGGAGGTCTGCTCTTCTCTGAGGAGAGGCAGGGCAGCTATAGATCTGGGGGAGACGGAATGTGTGGAGCAGAGATTATGAGTAGAGGAGAGAAGGGAGAGAAAACTGCAGTAAGGATGTATTATAGGAGAGAAGAATAAAAGTAAAAAACTATTATTAAGCTTCTTCAAATAAAGATATTTACTAAATGAAAAATAAACTTAAGCACTTCTCAAATATGAGTTGATTCAAAATTTTCAGTATTCTTTAGAGCGAAGGTACTTTGCCACATCCATTGGAGTAAAGATTCCCCTGTCTTTCAGGCCTTTTGAAATGTCTATATTAAGTGCGGATGTCCAACAGATGCAGAAAAAGAAAGTCTGGTCTGATTTTCGGTCACAGTGAAGCGTCCTCCATGAAGACTGATACAAAGCAAAAACAGCCAACATACAAGCAAACAGTACATTAATCTAATTCTAAGTTTAGAAATGTTATTAATGTGTGCATACATGGGCATGCCTGTGTGTGTGTCACAGCAAGTACATAGAAATCAGATGACAACTTTACGTGTATATTCTGTCCATCAGTAGATTTGGATTTTGAGAATCAAATTCGTGCTGTCAGGTTTGTGTGGTAAGTACTTGTACCCCCTGAGCCATCTTGCCTGTCCTTATTTTTATTCAGTTAATTCAAGTGAACCTGTTGCGATCTTATGAAGAAAGCTTCTGGAATATTTCACTGTACAGTATGTTTAAGAAGAGGTTCAGACTCAGCTGAATTCAAAGGACTAGCCTAGTCCTTGCTGTTCCCTATGCTGTCTGCATGTGAGTAGTGTTTCACGGCAGCGAAAAGTAAAAATTAAAAAAAAAAGCATTTTAATATGTTTAGACTTTAAAAAATTTTTAATTTGCTCTAGGATTTTTCTTTTTAATGGAACTAAATTTTTTGTTGTCAAACTGCAGTTTGATTTAATTACGGCATTTAACATTTGTAGAGGTGGAGGACACTGTTGGTTCTCTGAGTAACCAGTTTCACCTTCCAATTGAGTTGAACAGTGTAGGAAGACTGCAAAAGAAAATGTTTACTACAAATGGAATAACAAACTACTGGGGTCACGAAATTCTTTTACCTCTTGAAATAACTGTTTCTAGCCCTGTTCCATTGATGAAAGCCCGTGTTATGGTCTGTGTTTTGATGTCTGTCCAGTACAGACGTTCTTCAGAGGCATCGAAGTCTATTACAGCAACGTCATCAATGTCTGGGACAGTGAAGGCTGTGATGAAGTTCACATATGGATTGTCAATGTCCACTCCTCGGATCTCAGAACGTCTCACGTAAAGAAGAAACTTTTTCATTTCTAGAAAATGAAATTTTAAAGTGATCATTATTTTCCTTATATTGTTGGCAAGTGTAAGACAGTCTTGACTTCTAAAGTAGCAACTTTTGATGAATTGAATTTTAACACACAAAAATTAAAAAAAAAAAAAACCCTGATGGACAGATGTATATATCATCTATCTTAAAGGTACTTGGAACCTTTAAGATAGATGATGTAAAAAAAAAGCTAAAAATATCTTCAACTAATATTATTTAGTTTGTAATGTCAAAAATCTCAGTATTTAATTTTATCTCAGCATACCAAAACACTGCTAACTAAAGCCAGATCTGGAGGTATTGCAAGATTTCTCAGTTTCGGGCTGGCCATAGCTATATAAAGAGAACCTCTCAGAAAACAATATATACAAGCAAACAAAACCAGAACTTGCTGAATATATGTTCTCAACACCCATATTTTATATTGGTAAGTAATAAAAACAATATTGCCTCTTATTAAATGATTTTTAAATTTCCTAAGAATATGTTTTTCTATAAAAATTTACTTAATAAAATAAAATTAGGCATTATTTTTTTAAACTTTAATTCATATATTTGTTGTCAAAATTAGGGCTTAGGTAATCTTCAGTTTTTATTGTAAATTTTTGCAAATCACTTAAGAATATCGTTTCCTAAAAAAAAAAAAATGTGACTGAATAAAGTAAAATTGGGCATTATTTTTTTTTTAAAGTCAATCCATATATTCCTTGCCAAAATTAGGGCTCAGGTAATCTTCCATTTTTATTGTAAATTTTTATAAATTTGTTGTTCTAGTATTGGGAAGCATTCAGGTACTTTCCCTGTCCTGTTTGTGAAATAGGAGTTATAGTTCTAACATTGTTTGTTGTCACTGGGTGGTTGTTATTTTGAGAAAGGCACTAATCTGGTATCAGGTCCGTGACAAATTCTCTTGTACAGTACTCTTCTTCATATGTAATGGCAGAGCAAGTCCTGTACTCTCTGTGGGGATCTTTAAAATCACTAACATGCTCAATTCCCTGCTCTCTCCTCTAGGTAACGGGTGTTTTGTTATTTCTCTGTGGGGCTGGACCTCAGCGCATGTTGTGCCTCTTCAAGTCTGGAATGTGTCCATGCCATGGATATAGAACTTGTTACATAACTTCATTATGGTAAACATGGACACTCGCCTCCCAGCTACATACCTGAGCCCATGAAAGACACCCCAATGCCCTCAGCATGGCCCTCTGGTTTGGCAGAACTTGCAGCCCCCGTATTCCTAATGTTTGGATCCTCTAGTGCCTCTTTTTTTTTTTTTTTTTTTTTTTTAATAATTATCACTTGATGGTCCTCTGTGTCCCTCTAGAAACTCTTAACTGACCTAAACAAGAATCCTGATCAGAGGAGTCTGATATTCTTCTGAAATAACTGCACAGAACTAAAGCCCCTAGTACTAGACTCATAATTTAACTTCTGATAAGTGGTTGTATATTCTACCCTATAGATTAAGTAACTACTTTATCAAAAAATATTAATAAAATATTTATTTTCGTTAATGTAAGTTATTAAGTGTAAATACTTTTGTCTGTTTTTAAAGTTATATTTCAAGCTACACATTTTTTTTTTTTCCCTTCAGGTTGACAATCACCTGCTAAATGAATAGGAGATCAAAGCTGATTTCCTCCTGTCATGCTGGCTACCCTAGTCATCACTTCCTGGCACTGCGCTTATACTCACTCATCTGTTTTGCAGAGATAAATTTGGCTAACGCATCAAATAAAAAGTAGCAGGAAAAAAAAGTGAAAAGGGCGATAGACAGCAAATAGAACATACCGGATTTGAAAGGATTGTCAGTTTCCCCAGAAACAGCTGAGTTCTTACAGCTAACATATTTTTAAAGGCAGTTAAAACCTCTTCCACTTCACTGTGAGAAAAATCTGAATGCCCGCAGAATCTGAAAGAATTCCATTCAGATTTGGCTAGGAACTCTGGGAAACTCACCGTAGCAGGTCTTCTTGTCAGAGGAAAGCTTCATGAGGTGTGGGCAGGCACAGGCTGCGCTCCTATTGTGATTGATGAGACACAGGTGAGAACAGGGGCCTCTGCCTTCATTGGCCGCACAAGGATTCGGAGCTGCCAACGACAGTGAAATAGCAGCAGTGAGAAAGGAGAATGCCGACGATCCTCTGAGGTTGACTTCATGATTCAAAGGAAAGTTTTCCTCACTGAGCCAGCAGAGTTACTATGAGAATGGCAGGCAGGTGCGCACACTGAAAATCTTCCAGGCCCTCAAGTTCACAGCTAACAGAATTTTCTTCATTTTCCTCATAATTACAGACACAAAGTATGTCAGGAATCGTGGCTACACTAACACGAGACGAAGCTCAGAGAGACGTTTTTATAGACTTTGAGAGTTCTGACAGATGTACCTAGAAGGGTTCTAGGAGTCTTCCTATGATTCTAACCTCCCTCAGATGCTGCCTTCCGGCCTGAGCGCACCACTCTAGCAAATGCACCTGGGAACTGCGGTAGTGCAATCCTCCCTTTCTTCCCTCAGGGCTTGGCAAAGAACCCGGCATTGACTTACTTCCTAAATCTGTCATGACTTAGGATGAAGTTTTGATGTCATATTTATTTTGTGTGGGTGTGTGTTCCCATCCCTTGGCTTGAATGTGGAATCAGAGGACAATTTGAAAAACAAACAAACAAACAAACAGCGGTTCTCTCATTCTACCATGTGGATCCTGTGGATCAAATTTACATCATTAGACCCTGTGTGAAGAGAATGTACCTGGTGAACCATCTCTCCTGCCCCACTGATTTTTATTTAAATTGATGAATAGCTATTATCTTCGATCTCATTTTAATAGAGATTGACTATGTTATAGAATATATACATTCATTCTAATAGAATAAAGTCTTTAGATCTAGGCTACTAAATGGAACGTGGGAAGAGTTGTGCCTTCTGACCTCACCAGGAAGACTTTAGCTTTTGACTAATGAATTGTACCTTTTTAGCAGGTGGACTTATTGCTCTGGTTAGACAGGGTTCAAGACATACCACCCAAACTGTGTGCAATGGCATATTGAAAAGGGGAAGGCACAGAGAGGTCTCTCTGACCTTTTCTGCACACTTCTTTTCCGAGGTAGGTCATAAAACCTAGGATAGATTTTTTGACCTCTTCTACAGCCAGTCCTATGAAGGTCCTGGAGAGGTGTCTTTCAAATCTCCAGAGGAAATGGGCATCTTTATCTTGGTAGAGGAATGCAAACACTCCAGCCTCAGAACCCTGCCCATAGTGTTCTCTCATGTTTATCCACCAGTGCCCTTCATCAAGTGGATAATAACGCATGGGTTTGTAGCCTCTCTTCTTATAAATAAAACTTGATTCAAATGAGTTTATATTCTTTAGTTGTGTTATACTGGTCTCAACTACAAACCACAAAGAATATAAAAATTAATTTTTTTCTATTCCCCCAGTAGTTAGCATTAG
Source organism: Psammomys obesus (assembly GCF_907164565.1). Taxonomy (NCBI): domain Eukaryota; kingdom Metazoa; phylum Chordata; class Mammalia; order Rodentia; family Muridae; genus Psammomys; species Psammomys obesus. The sequence goes on along the minus strand of NW_026585895.1, from coordinate 41,279,074 downwards.
TGCTGTAAGATCTTAAAGCACAAAGGCTAAAACATGAGAATACATTATCAATATAAAGCAGATGTGAGAAATTAGCTGTATGTTAGATATGTATTTGACAGTTTATCATATTTCCCACATGAAGATGATTGAAGCAAAGCACGGCTTTCCTCTGTACTTGTTAGCAATAAATAATTATTTCAAAAAAAAATAAAGGTTTGTGAAACATACCGTCCGCTAACAAAAGCCAATAACAAAAGACATTGGTTAAAAGAAGAGAAGCTGTGGGCCTTTAACTTAATTTACACTAGTGTTCCAAAGAGATTAAAGTTAGAGAAACAAGCAGGTCTGCAGATGAAAAAGATGGAAGTGCAGAAGAGGAGGTCCTAAAGCATCATGAGCATTCTAATGCCCACAGAGCCAGGGCTCCCAGTGGCTGCAAGAAGAAAGAGAAAACTCAAAATTCCCCACACTTGAAAGACAGAAAGAAAGAAAGAAAGAAAGAAAGAAAGAAAGAAAGAAAGAAAGAAAGAAAGAGAGGAGAAAGAAAGGAAATGAGAAAAAAGAAAAATAGAAAAAGAATAAACAAATTTGAGTTGAAGAGTAGAAAAATAATATGTTATAGCAGATGCTGAGCCTGATGGCCAACTGTTGGGCAGAGTGAGTGGAATTTTATGTAAGAAGTGGGAAATAGTAAGAGCTGGAGAGGACAGGAACTCCACAAGGAGAGCAACAGAACAAGAAAATTTGAACACAGGGAACTTCCCAGAGACTCATACTCCAACCAAGGACTATTCATGGAGATAACCTAGAACCCTGACAATGCAGCCACTTCTGATGAGAACTGATAGACTAAGATCAGAAAGAAGGAGAGGAGGACCTCCCCTATCAGTGGACTTGGGGAGGGGCATGCATGCAGAAAGGTGGGGGGAGGGTGGGACCGGGAGGGGAGAAGGTAGGGGCTTATGGGGGGATACAAAATGAATAAAATGTAATTAATAAAAGTTAAATAAAAAAATTTAAAAAATTATATTGAAAGGAAAAATGGCCTCTTCTGGAGCAATTAAAAGCAGATTCCTTAAGAGTCTCATGCAAGGTACTTGATTCCACTCTATTTTTAAAATTTTAGTTCAGAGTAGTTTTCATTCCTCTCAGCATGCTACAATTATAAACTCCCTTTAAAAAAAATCAAACATTAAAATTCTATGTACATAGAATAAAAACTCACACTGATTTTATAGCCCACTGTCTATATTAATATTAAGGCTATAATGTATAATTCACCATATTTTCTGCTTCACAGCTTGGAAAATCCACAAAGAAATCTTGCCTTTCATTTTAATCTCGTTTCACTTTGAAATAATACTGCTAAGTCTTTTAAAAGTTTTTTCCCCCTTAGTAAACATCTGAGCATAGATATCTCGTTTTAATGAATCAGTTGAGGAATGTGGTTCACAATACTCCATTTGTAACATAAGGTGAAAATTAACAGATGGTGACCCAGAAGCAAGCCCAGTCTAATGATGGTCTTTGTAAAGTTTGTTCTAGTTAGTTAATTACATATTTACATACACATTAATTACATATTATTCGTGGCTGCTTGGTACTGCAAAAAAGAGTTCATTGATTTTTATCAGAGGTTTCCTGTTCCACAAAACCTTCAAATATTTCTCACTAAGGAATGTTTTGTCAATAGAAAATAATTAATAATAGACAATAATTGGGTGTTTTCTGTCAAATACTATTATTACAAAGTCTATTATCGATACTGAGGTTGTGACCAGCCCAATACTGTTTCTTTGTATCGAAGAGATAGAAACAGCTGAGCACCATGGAGTGCAGCAAGCACTGACAGCTCCTTTTGGTAATTCCCACGTGGTCAGACAAAGAGCCTTAGAGATACCTGTGGCATTGTTCCTCATTGGCACCGTTTACTAGGCCCGTGGTTGTTCCAAACGTAGAGTAGCTGGGAAATGTGAGTGAAGATAATGTTAATGCTCCAAGAAGCATACTGTTCGGTCTTTAATGCCATCGCACCTCTGGGATTCTGCAACCACACCCTGTGCTCCATCTCCTGCATCTGTGACTGCGGTTGCTTTAGTAATCTCTAGTTTCTAGGCTCCACCTACTACTCTTGGTTGTCTTTCTACCTTACAGACCTGACGGGCCTGAGGAGTTTACATGGGATGCCGCTGTTCGCTCACAGTTTCACAGCGATACTTCCACGGGACTCTCCTCTAACCCAACCACAAATTACTCCTGGTCGCCCTTCTGCTCATTCTTACTATTATGTCAAATTTTGTTATTTTTTTTAAAAGAATCATCAGTCTTCCAAACAATACAATATTTAAGCATTCTTCTTCTTCTTTTTGTTATGAATGTAATTTATTTTTTTATTTTATATTTTTCTTTATTAATTACACTTTATTCACTTTGTATCCCCCCCCCC
>NW_026585895.1:41161274-41276636 GCF_907164565.1 Psammomys obesus | reverse complement strand
TCTTTCTTTCTTTCTTTCTTTCTTTCTTTCTTTCTTTCTTTCTTTCTTTCTTTCTTTCTTTCTTTCTTTCCTTCCTTCCTTCCTTCCTTCCTTCCTTCCTTCCTTCCTTCCTTCCTTCTTTCTTTCTTTCTTTCTTTCTTTCTTTCTTTCTTTCTTCCTTTCTTTTGGGGGAGAGGAGTTCTTTCTTTGTGATTTTTTAAGATGTAGCTCTTGTTTCCCAGGATGTATCTCTAGCTGTCCTGGAACTCACTATGTAGACCAGGATGGCCTCCAACTCACAGAGATTTATCTGTCTCTGCCTATCTCCCTAAGTTTATTTATTTATTTGTTATTGTACTAGAAATTGAGTCTAAGATCTTCTGTGTTATTTACACTCTATGAATTTATTTGTTATTGCACTTTGGATTGAGCTTAGGGAAATCTGTGTGATCAATGTTCTATGGATTTGTTTGTTTATATATTTGCCATTGTACTGAGATTGAGTCTAGAGTCTTCTGTGTGTTGAACAAGAAATTTTCCATAAAGCAGCAAGTAAAGAAAAGATGGCCTGAGTTCAAATAAAAAATTATCAAAGAGAGATGGATTGGGCAAAGGAAGTGGGTTTCTGAGCTACATGTTACTATGTTTTTGTTTATTCATATATTATTTTTCTTAAAATTTTATGATATCCATGATTTCATTAGGCTTAAGCATATATGGACCCACAGCTAACTGAAAAGTATATGTGATATCTGATTAGATATGGCAACAATCGAAACACCTGGAAAGTGAATTAGAGCTCCTAAAGCACATAAAGACTGTAGGTGATAAGAACTAGACAATAGAATATAAATAACAAAAGATGGCAGGAGAAGCAAATGTTACACAACCACAGAAGACCAAAGTACAGTGCGAAAGAAATAGTATAGTTAGAGAGAAATTCATATTTCATATTTAATTGAGCTATATTTAATTGCAGCTTCTTTCTCAGTAGCAAAAATAACACTTGAAAACCATATAATTATTTTTATCTAGGGAATTCTAATAAAATGAATGCAAATATTGATGTAATATGATCTATGTAACTATTTACTTAACCAATAAAACCATGCTGAAGGCTGGAAATAGGGACTGGTTTTGTTTCATAAAAGGATGATTTTTCTATTTCTTTTGGAAATCAATAAGGGCCATAGTATTAATAAATATAACTGGCACAAAGTAATTCCCAATAAAATAAATACTTTATCTATATTTTAATAATATTTAGGAAAATGTCAGCCTTTACACTTGATACTGAAAAAGTAAGGAATCATATTAATGTTTCCTTTTTATTTATACTTTTAATTATTTAATTTATGTTTTTTAATTAGTTTATTTTTTTATTGATTACAATTTGTTCACTTTGTATCCCAGCTGTAGCCCTCCTCCCTTATCCCCTCCCAATCACACCATCCCTCCCACTTCTCCTTCCATCCCCCTCCCCAAGCCTACTGGTAGGGGAGGTCCTCCTCCCCTTCCACCTGATCCTAGCATATCAGGTCTCATCAGGACTGGCTTCATTTTCTTCCTCTGGGGTCTGGTAAAGGTGCTCCCCCATGAGAGGGAGGTGATCAAAGAGCCAGTCACAGAGTTCATGTCAGAGACAGTCCCTGTTCCCCTTACACCCACGTGGAGACTTAGCTGCCATGGGCTACATCTGTGCAGTGGTTCTAGGTTATCTCCACGCATGGCCCTTGGTTGGAGTATTAGTCTCAGAAAAAAACCACTGGGCCTAGATTCCTTGGTTATGTTGCTCTCCTTGTGGAGCTCCTGTCCTTTCCAGGCCTTTCTATCTCCCCCTTCTTTCATAAGATTCCCTGCACTATGCCCAAAGTTTGGCTATGAGCTTCAGCATCTGCTTTGATACCATGTTGCATAGAGTCTTTCAGAGGTCCTCTGTGGTAGGCTCCTGTCCTGTTCCCTGTTTTCTCCCTCCTCCGATGTCCATCCTGTTTGCCTTTCTGAGTGAGGATTGATCATCTTACCCAGGGTTCTCCTTCTTGCTTAGCTTCTTAAGGTATACAGATTTTAGTATGATTATCTTATATTATGTCTAATATCCACTTATATATGAGTATATACCATATATGTCTTCCTGCTTCTGGGATACCTCACACAGGATGATCTTTTCTAGTTCCCACCATTTGCAAATTTCATGATTTCCTTGTTTTTAATTGCTGAGTAGTATTTAATTGTGTAAATGTACCACAATTTCTGTATCCATTCCTCTGTTGAGTGACATCTGGGTTGTTTCCAGATTCTGGCTATTAAGAATAAAGCTGCTATGAACATGTTTGAGCAGATGTCCTTGTTGTACACTTGAGCATATTTTGGATATATGCCTAGGAGTGGTATAGCTGGAACTCGAGGAAGCGCTATTCCTAATTGTCTGAGAAAGTTCCAGATTGATTTCCAAAGTGGTTGTACAAGTTTACATTCCCACCAGCAGTGAGGAAGGTTCCCTTTTCTCCACATTCAGAGTGACATGTATTTTCACTTGAGCTTATGATCTTAGCTATTCTGTTGGGTGCAAGGTGAAATCTCAGGGTTGTTTTGATTTGCATTTCTCTGATGACTAAGGATGTTAAGCATTTCTTTAAGTGTTTCTCTGCCATTAAACATTCCTCTATTGAGAATTTTTTGTTTACCTCTGTATGCCATATTTAAATTGGATTGCTTGATTTATTGCTTTTTAACTTCTTGAGTTCTTTATATATTCTGGAATTAGCCCTCTGTCAGATAGAGGGTTGATGAAGATCCTTTCCCAGTCTGTAGGCTGTCGTTTTGTTCTGATGACAGTGTCCATTGCTTTACAGAAGCTTTTCAGTTTCATGAGGTCCCATTTATTGATTGTTGATCTTAGAGCCTGTGCTGTTGGTGTTCTGTTGAGGAAGTTGTCTCCTGTGCTAATGGTTCAAGGCTCTTCCCCACTTTTTCTTCCAACTGATTTAGAGTATCTGGTTTTATGCTGAGGTCTTTATTCTACTTGGGACTTTAGTTTGGTGCAGGATGATAAATATGGATCTATTTGCATTTTTCTACATGTAGACATCCAGTTGGACCAGCACCATTTCTTGAAGATGCTGTATTTTTTCCATTGTTTGGTTTTGGCTTCTTTTTCAAATAGCAAGTATCCACAGGTGTGTGGGTTTATTTCTGCATCTTCTATTCGATTCCATTGATCCACCATTATGTTTCTATTCCAATACCATGCAGTTTTTATTACTGTTGCTCTGTAGTACAGCTCTGTGGACTAAATTTAAGGCCTTGCTCATCTTGGTTTGGCATTCTATAGCAGAAACATATGATCAGCCAAACAAGCATAGCAAATGGATATACGTGCCACTGTAGTCTCACATCAACACATGCAGCGGGTTCTTCCACCACCTTATGTTACATTTTATACTGTGTTCAATTTTATGAAATATATAAAAACTTAAAAAAATCACATTTGATATTCCACCAATACATGTACTGTAGCAATGTTTTATTAACATCACAAGCTCCTCTTCTATTTTTAGTACATAGTTCTTTTGATAGGGAGACCATAAGCCTGTATTACAGAAAATGTATCTTAGAAATATATTAACATTTCACAGGTAAAGTTAATGTCAGGATTACCAATGAACTTTTAGTCCTTATAAAGTGCAGTGCATCTTAAATTTCTTGGAGTTTATTTTATTTTCTAAATGCTTTTAGAAGACAAGCCTTTCTTTCGTCAACAATTTTTAACTTTTAAAGTACATTGCATTTGGAATCAAATAAATCTCCCATTAATAGTATATAAATACATAAAATAACAAGGCATGGAATACATTTTCTTTTAAGAGTATTTTGATAATAACTATGAGATTTTAACTCTCATTCATAGCACCATGAGATATATAGAGATATAATACAAAGAAATATATATCTTATGTAGGGTAGAAGATACACAGATGTACACCTACATATATATGAGTATGTGTATGTGAGAAAGAGGGAGCAGAATTGTGATTGACGTAAGCAGCATTTGAGGGAGTAAGTGAAAGTAAAGAATCAATTGTATGCTGAAAGTGTTTGAGCTTGTCTGCTTCCATGCTAGTCATGGTTTTGTGAATATTTCTTTGTGTGTGCGCGTGTGTGTGTGTGTGTGGGGTTCTATTACTAAGATAAAATACTGTTAAAATTACATAGAGAAATATCTTTACATTCCAGGCTCTATTAGCCCGTAAGAAGCAATGTTATCAGAAATAGTCTCAGAATCTTATGGTTTCATTTTATTATTTTGTTTTCATGGCTTGATTTTTTGAAAAATACAATAATTTTTTAGTCCTATTTTTGCTTTCTTTTGAGACAGGGTTTCTCTGTGTAGCCTTGGCTATCCTGGACTCTCTTGTAATGCAGGCTGGCCTCAAACTCACAAAAATCCACGTGCCTCTTCCTCCCAGAATACTGGGGTTACAGACGTGCACCACAGCTCCTGGAGTGGTAGTATTTCTTTAAAGTATTTATTATATATGATAAATTACATATTAAGTATATTTATTACACATAACTTAAATTTGTTTTTATAATTTCTCATTATAAACAAAATATTTTGTAAGGAATATTTGTCAGCAACTATATGAAAACCTGTTTGAGAAATTCCTCTGTGTGTTTACTTATGGCAAGCTATATATAATCACTGAAAAACTACAATGCTTACTCCAATGCAGTAATATAAATATCTTTTGTATTTCTCTCCTGTGACTTGAGATTTAAAGCTAAACATAATACCCAGCCAATGCAATAATATTAAAACACAAACATCCATTTTCAACAGTTCCTGATTCTTTACCTTCAGTATTTATAATAACTTTGCATGAGATTTTATATCACTATTAGAATAAAAGCAAAGGTTAAGCTGTAGAGAGTATAATTAACTGTTAAGACAGTTATATTGTTACAGCCTTGTCATTTATTTAACATAAATTTTACAAAGCTGAGAAATTATTTCAATAACTGTTTTGACAGAGAAATATATTGATTATTAATTTATAAAATATATTGATTATTATTTTAAGAAAAAGTATCTACGTAACTGGTATTAATGCATATAAAATATGTGTCATTATTGCTCCTACTGGTTTGTTTCATTGGCTAGCAAAATCCAACTATAATTCTGAACACAATGAGAGTCATGAATTTCAATGAAACCATTTTTACATTAGCATGACAGAATCCTTGAAGGAGAAGGAGCCATTGCTTTTTGCCTCATTTAGCCTTCTTCTAAAAATCCATACAACTAGTCTGTTTGTCAAGAGTGGATGTGTAAGAATATTTTTCTTATAAATATTTTCAAGAAAAGTTTTTCTATTGAAATATTTTCCTGAGTTACCTGGAAGCACTTAATATTACCGTTACTTTTTTGAGAAAGAGCCTGTAAATCTACTTGTAAAACACAATGGATAAGTGGCATCAAAATGATAAACAAAATGAACTCCCCAAACACCAGAACATGGTGGCTAACCCCTGTAATGTCAGCATCTGAGAAGCTTGGAGAGCTCAAGGCCGCATCCACTACAGAATAAGACGCTATCTCAAAAATGTAAACAAACAACAACTCAAAAGATAAAAAGAACTAACTTTCAAAAATCAAAACAGTCCATATATTAGGAAATGTTCTGAGAACTTTCTAAGCATCATTTCTAATAATCTATTTAATGACAATTTTAGTTAATACATATAAATTGCCCATTTACAGAAGAGTAAACTTTGAAAGGATTAAAAAAAAAAACTCACTTTGTGTAACAATTATTAACATTTGATTCCATGATAGGAGACATGACCATCATAATGCCAAGGTTTTCCAAATATTCCTGCTCATTCAGGTTCACAATACCTCCCACCCCATCTGTTGAACACGTTATGGAAAGTAGGAGATTATAGCATTGCTATAGGGAAGGTGCTTATAAATCCATTTAATGTGATGGATTTTCGTCTATGAGGAAACTCCTCGGTGTATTCCCCGTTGTTTTATTGTTTTCTTTCTTCTGTATTTCACATGTTTCTCTAAGGGCAATGCCATACTGATATTATTTTTAAAACATTGGCATCTCTGCCAATTCAAGATCAAAATATCAGCATCTACTCTTTGCAAATAAATCTCTTGAAAAATAATACTGTCTTTATCGTCAGATGATTAAGCTCTTTAAAGCAGGTTTTATTCAGATTACAAAATTATATTTACAGGAGAACAGGTCTGGAAATTGGGAAATGCTGAACAAATGAAGAAGTATGATACTGTGTGAATCAAAATTCAAGAAAGGTTTCCAATCAGGGCAATAAGGAGACCTATCCTTGCTCTATCATATATTTACAATTATCAATTTTCTCTATCTATCGAAAACATCCTCACTCTTTCTCTGAAGATTTTGTTGACTTTCTGCAGGCAACAAAACCCAGTAAACAGGTTGGTGATTTAATTAATTTGTTTGTCACATATCCAAAGGAAAGAAAGCTGTAAGTGCACTGTCCTAACCAACCTGCTTTGGACCGGGCACATTACTAGTTACCTTGTGTGAAAGTTTCTCCTACGCTCTGTGCTTGCCTTTCTCTCATGTTCTGAAATGTTCTTTAGAAAGCTTCTTTTTTTTTTTATTCTTTATTAATTACACTTTATTCACTTTGTATCCCCCCTGTGGTTCCCTCCCTCCTCCCTTCCCAATCCCTCCCTTCCTCCACCCTCTGCATGCATGCCCCTCCCCAAGTCCACTGATAGGGGAGGACTTCTTTTCCTTCCTTCTGATCCTAGTCAATTAGGTCTCATCAGGAGTGGCTGCATTGTCTTCTTCTGTGGCCAGGTATTGCTGCTTCCCCCTCAGGGGGAGGTAATTAAAGAACAGGCCAATCAGTTCATGTCAGAGTCAGTCCCTGTTTCTATTACAATGGAAACCACTTGGACACTGAACTGCCATGGGCTACATCTGTGCAGGGGTCTTAGGTTATCTCCAGGCATAGTCCTTGGTTGGAGTATCAGTCTCAGGAAAGACCCCTTTGCTCAGAATTTTTGCTTCTGTTGCTCTTCTTGTGGAGTTCCTGTGCTCTTATCCAAGTTCTTGACTTCAAGTATAATCAACCGATTGGAAGCTCTAGCTCTGGTATAAAGTCTTCTTGACTATTTGTTTTTACTTTAATTTTTCCCAGTTTATCCAATAAATTATGTTTAATAAAAGTGTGGACTGTAGGCTGATTCAAAGTTGTAAAGTGCATCTTGTACAATATGTGTCTTTATATGAGTCATCTCTTGACTTCGCTAAACAATTGTTATTTATGTATATGCATCAACATGACTAGGTATAGAGTGCCTCGACAGCAGGATATTTTGAGTCATGTTTCTGAAAGCACTAACATTAAAATCAGCATACTGAGCAAACGTTATGAAAGCACTGGCATTTGAAACAGTATCCTGAATTTTTCAAAGGCGTAAGCCAGCATGCCCAACTAGACTTTAGCTTGTTTCTTCCTACTCTCATGTAACAGTGAAATATCATTGAGTCAAAAGGAACTCAAATAGGTTTCCAAAACTTGCAAGTCTAGTAGCTGAACCGGAAAATTGTAAAAATAGTAGGTGCTTGCTTCTAAGGAAATATGACAATTTGTGTCACATGTTTTAAAAAACATGACCCTGTTGTGATGTTCATAGGGTTATTCAGTAGAAACAATGAATCATTGTTTTCCTTTGAGCATGCTGAACCTCTCTCACCAGATCATTGTAATTCCATCCTGATCATAGCAAAATAGTGGCTATACTCTGTGTCCTCTTCCTCCAGGAGGGAAGTGTTGTTTCGCTGAACCAGATGGACAGGGCAGATGGAGATTACTAGACACTGTGGTCCTCACAAGTGGAGGCATGTTCAGTAGAACATGTTCTGGTCACTCAAAATGAGCTCAGTTTCATTTAGCAAATAGCCAGTTGACATTGCCTAATAAAAACTTTATTTCCCCAAGTCCTGGAGACTATTTAAATTAGATTCACACAGTAAAATATTTCCCATTGCATGCAAGTAAGAGAAGTCACATGTAAATAATTTTTAAGTAAACTGGCTAAAAACAACCTTTTCAAACCAAACAAATCACAACTCCCTTTCCATATATTAAAACCTAAAATTGTCACAGTATCATTTCTTCTCATTCAGTGAGTTTAAAAACCCTTAACTGATGTACAGAAGTCTGTTGTTTCTGCATAGATACAGGTTAAGAGAGAAAATTGACACAGTGCATATACAAAGCCATTTCTCATCATCTTTCATCTTTCTAAACCTAAAAATCACAGTCCCTCCAAAATCAGACAAAAGTATGGCTGTGTGTTATTTTTGTAGTTATTAAAATCAAACTAATTGTATCATGTGGATGCATTTAATGTATGCTCTGCTCTGATCCTTTGGTTGAAGAAAGTATTTAGAGACAACTTCTTCATTGTACCAATGGCATTTTGCTGGTCAGAATCATGATTTCCTGCTTATTCATATTTACTTAAATTTAGTATATGTACTAAATAGTGTCTTTTTAACTGCAAAACGATTAGGCTCCGAGCTTCCTCTAACATGATAGTTTTGTACAGGCTGTGTCCAGTGTGAGGCCAACTAAGAATGGCTGGAAAGCACAGGCCACTGTGAGCCGAATTTGACAAGGCAATGAGAGACAGACAATAAGAGAGCAGAGGCTGACAAACTGAAAGAGCCTGTGAAGAGAACTAGGCTCACTCAGACTGCAGTGGGAGGGCACAGAAAATGCACACACAAGCACATTTGGTAAAAGAAGTACTGTTCAGGGAGAATGAAGGCCGAGCACTGGAGACAAAGAGAATTCACAGGATTTTCCAAGTCCCAGAAAGTGCTGGTTTTATATAGCACCAGAACAAGACAATATAACCTGAATTTAGAATTAAACTTCACATTTGAACCAAACACCAGAAGAGGCAATATAGAAAAAAGAAAAGAGAAAAAAAAATGAGAGAAAAAGAAAGAGAAAAAAAAAAAGACATGTTTTCTCTGTATCTCATAATTATGTGTAAAATATTTAAGGGACCTTGGTTCTATACTGAAAAATGCCACAGGTTACTGCCCATAGAATGGGGAAGAAGGAAAACAGGCTGATATGCTGCTTCCTGCTGTGACAAATGACTATGGTATTCAAGAAAAGAAATGTAAGTCTTGGGATAAAATTACTTGCAATGACTGAACAAGAAACCCCAAAGGATCATTATTATTGAACCTCCAGGTGGGCTACCTGGGGAGAGAGAGGAATAGCACTCATGCTCCTTCTTTACCACGCAGCTCCCTGCAATCTCCCAATATGCTAACTAGTGACTACAAGTTGACTCTATTTCTTGATGTTTTCTGTCTTATTCTGGTAATAGGTTCCAAATGCAAAGACCTTTAAAGCCGTTCGTTAAGCCATTATTTTACTTGAATCATGTGAGTCTGTGAGTGTGTGCATGTGAGCATTAGTATGAGTGTCTTTGGAAAGAGAAGCATCAGATACTCTGAAGCTAGGGCTTCAGGTGCTGGAGCTGGACCTGGGTTCTCTGCAAGAGTCCTACCTGCTAAGAGTTCCCTACCTGGCTGTCTCTCCAGCCGCAAATTCAGAGGTCTTAGATCTTCCCACACTTTCATGTTAGTGTTAGGTCATAGATTCAAATTTTCAAGACAGTGTGAAATCTTTAATTTCTAAGATTAGCTTTAATTCTAGAGGAAGAAAACTTTGAAGGCAAGGTGGTAAACTCTTTAGCTAATTAAATAAAATCTAGCACTGCCAGAGACCTAAAATAATTAAGTTATGTAATCTCTTCGACAGGTTCATACTTATAATTAAGTTATGTAATCTCTTCGACAGGTTCATACTTACAGAGTTCACATGGAAATGTTTCCAGGTGGTTGGTGAAAGCACCTACCTTGTGGCTGTCTACTGGGATGGTATATCTGAAGGTCAAACGGCTGTGCACTGGTCTTCTGAATCACACTGACATTCTGCCCTGTCCACTTGTTGGCTTTGGCCAGTGTGTTGGTCCTCCAGTCTGTCCAGTACACCTCACTCCCATACAAAGACACAGCAAAGGGATGTGACAGGTACTCATGTCCTCGGATAATTTCTATCATGTTAGTTCCATCATAGAAGGCTGAATAAATAGCATCTGACCTAGAAAAAGGACATAAAACAGTTTATCAAGGCCACTGAAGGAGTCCAGTGATACTGTTATACAAATTAAAGTATTTAAAGTAGTAAAGTGTTTACTACGGACCTATATCTAATATTTAAAGTATTAGTTAAAGTATTCCTATGGACATATGTCTAATATTTTCCAAAACAGAACAAAATACTGATCTTGATACATGAGGCCTATATATTAAGGTACATAATGTTATAGTTAAAGTTGGAGAAATTAAATGAAAATATTTTTAACCTGGCATCTGTCCAAACTATTCTTTTCTCAAAGTGATCCACAGTTAGCCCATTAGGCCATGCCCCAGTTTTCATGTCTTTATAGATGGTTTTTCTCCCAGCACCACTCATAGAGGCAGATTCAATGCGAGGGAAGTTGGCATCCCAGTCTGTCCAGAAAAGAATCCTGAAGAAAAAGAAATAATGCCATTGTTTCACTCTTTAATTTCCAGTGTTTATCTCATGCCTACCACATGGAGAAAGTTGCAAGAGAAATGGCTATAATTTCTAACCCAGTGACTTCAAGTACATAGGAATATATAGACCATGTAAGTTCATGCAGATGGAATTGCAACTTGTATAATATTTTGAAGAAAAAGTTATGATAAGAAGGAGTATTTGGTGAGTGTCCTACTTACAGAATGCCCTATCAGGTGGCAGAGGCACCTCAGAACGAGGCAGCCTCAGGCTCATAAAAAGGCCAGAGCTCAAAAGTATAATGATAGAGTAAAGGGAGAGAGGAAGTGGGACAGGGCAATCTAAGGGCTGGTGAGCAGGTGTAGCAGCATTAGGGAACTCTCAGGGATTTTATTCCTAGGGGTTGATGATCAAATCATGAGGATATTGTGAACGACACTCCTGTAGAGAATCTGCCCATTAATTCACTGATTAGAACTCAGTGATTGTTGAGATGGGAATGTTCCAGGTCCAAAGATGATTGCCATACCCTGGACTTGTTTTATAACTCCAAGAAGAGCCATTCCTTGCCTATTCTGTCAGCACTAGTACCTTGCAACTAATAGACAAAGAGCCTTGGTAATATCCTCACAGACCCTCGAGCTTCCCATCAACCCACACCGAGAATGTCATCATAAATCATCTGATGACCTGTAGAAAAGCTTTCCCATGTTTGTGTCTGTATCTCTGATAAAACCACCAATGTATTTTCAACTTGCCTTAAGATAGGACTTTCTTTTTTCTATAAACTAGAAAACTACATCAAACTGCTTCAACCTTGGGAAATGGAGTAGGGACTGTGGTCATTCAAATTGGCTCCAGAATAAACTGTTGCTTGTTACCCTTGGGATGAGAGTTTTTGTGGGAAGGGGTTGTTTTATATTTTTTTGTTAACAGTATGTTCCTCAGAAGTTCATAGTAACATTCTTTGTTAAATCATTAACAGCTTTTGGGTATTTTCACAGATATGCTGATGGGACAATTTTTTTTCAAATAAATTTATCAAATTGCTTGGTTTGACCATGGAAATATTTGATATTTGGGAAAGGATAACTATAAACAGTATCATCCCAGGGGTTACAACTTTGATAATTATTGAAGGTGAATAATAGGTACAATGTATAATGAATAATAGGTACAAAGTTTATCATGCAACCAACTTTAGTTTATGTGCTTGATTAGTAGTCTAGTAAAAATTTTGAAATATAAACTTATCAACATAAAATGAATGAAATATTAAAATATACTAGAGGATGTGTACAAAACAAAACATTCAAAACTTCTTTCTTGACTTTTTAAAAAATGAAAATCATTTAAAGATATTATTTTAAATGAAAATACTATGTAGAATAATGTTAATATAAATATTACATAAAATGTACAAATTTAAAATATATTGCATAAATAGAACATGGAACAAAGCTTCATTACTATGAGGCTGGCTCACTCTTCAGTTAAGTAGTTGGAGAAGATAAAATGTTGCAGCCTGGACCCTAACAATTGATCTCTAGCTATCTTTAGTGTGAACTTAGGAGAGTGGAGCCTAAAAATTAGGTTAGCGGAACATCTCATGCAAAAGCCAACTTTATTCAGAATATCAGACAATTTATACTCTGATCATTAAGAAGTGCGATCTGAGTAAGGTGTCCAACCACAAGGACAAGCCACATGTCACAAAAACGTTTTTCCATAAAGGCACATGAATAACAACATTCATTTGAAGTAAACCCATTCCTATCTGTTACACTGACAGGGAGCCAGAAAACATGCTCCAAGAACAATTCTGTGTTTTTAAGAAAGCAAGGTCACAAGAATCTTGTCTTCTTGGAGTTTTCTCACAAGTACTCAGAATTCTCACAGGACTCCAGTTTTGGATTGTGTTCTGACACTAAGCATTTCTCGCCCTCTTCTGTGTTGAGTTTAACATCCTAACAGACTCACAAATGTATTAACTTGACAAAGACCTAATTTTACACCAATCAAAAATAAGAGTGTTGTCAGACAGCATCCAAGGCATCCCTATCTTGATTAACATCCCTAATTGATGTGCCATCTAATATATTTGAAAAGTATCTTGATTTATAGCTTTCTTTGTTGTTACTATGAAACGTTTGTGCATGACTACTCACATTTGGCTACAGAATATTCTCTTTATGGTGAAAACTGTTTTTTGTTTGTTTGGTTTTTTATTTCTATTTATTTTTTTGTTGTATGGTTTTTTGTTTGTTTGTTTTGTAGGTCATATCTTTGGGTTCACTTGAAAGCACTATAAACTTTCAAACATGCTTCTAGTAGAAAGCCAAAAATAGAATAGAACATTGTGGTATTTGGACAAGGGTGACCTTTGCCTTCATTTTGTCATTAAACAGTAGTGTATATGTGTATGTATGTGTGTGTGTGTTTCTTCTATAGTGAGTACTGTGATATTAAACTTCCATCAATTTTAGTGAGAAACTTTAGTCACTTTCTAAAGAAGAATATGTTCTAAAATTATTTGCCTTAAAAGTGTTCTTAACCTTGCTACAACACAGTTAACACAACTGACATTCACAGTTGATTTCATGGATCATTGTTTTATAAAATTCTCAGCAATCGTTTGTGAGCTTTATAAGCTAGTGTTATAACAACATTATTTTTTTTAATTTTTTTTAAATGGTAAAAATGAGTTAGCATGGTTCAGTCACAATTGCTTTTTAAAGGAAAACTATGGTCTACATTTCTGCAGTTTCCACATTCATGGGTTAGTCTGTTTTCAGATTAAGGTGGGTAATAGACCATGAACAGCTAAACCATTATAGGTTAATCTGCCAGGTCAAGTTGAAAAAGGTGAAAGAAAAAGAGAATTGCCAAAAAGAGGTTATCTTTGTCTTTTAAAGCTAACAATGAATAGAAATTAGAGTAATTTAGAGTATTCCTGGACAATTTGAAATAATTGCTTCATTAATTTTCACACTGCCTAGTTCTGCTTTGGTCAATGTGGTCCTTACAGTAGAGATCAATTCCTGGGACCCCTGAAAAGCAAATGTGAACAATGGAGAAGGAAGCAAGCTGGCCCCTGGGAACCTAGCCTGAGGGTGGTGAAGTTCAAGAACATTCAAAACTGCCGGTCATTTTCCAGGAAGAAGCTTGGTGCTTCATATGTTCACATCTTCCTTCAGCAATAAGTTCAAATGAAAATGAAATGAAAGAAAAATCTGGCTCTTCCTTAAGAGCCACACGACCATCTTAGAATTGCTATCACTTAACAGACTGAATGGAATCCTGGACACCAGCAATGTGGTGTGAGATCAGACTTGTTTTACGGTATACAAGGAAGGCCAGTGCTAGGGAAACAGAGGTTGTGAAAGCACTCCTATTATTATTCATCTGTAAAAGGTGTTACAAAGTCTTCCTGGCTTGAGGAAGTTCCATGAGATAAGCATGTTTCCTAGGGCTGATTTTATGACATTCTTTTGCTTTTTGTTTTCTTTGACACACCAAGAAACAAAGTGACTAGTGACAAGCCTTTCCTTTCATTTGTTATTGGAAACAAAAGTTATAGCATTCCTCATTAATTTTCCTTTTCTGTGAAGTTGAGTCCCTGAAGGCAGTATATAAACAAAGCCAGAACACAGGTAAACATTTATTTTAAGAAGCAATGGGCACCTTCCTAAATTCTGAGAGCTGTAGTGGACTTTAGTCTTTGATGTAAATTTTCTTGACATGAGAAAGCTTTTGATGCAATGGTGAATACAAAATCATGTATTCAAGTCATACTTCTCAACTAACCCAGAGACATTTTCATAAGATAAAAAGTGTCAAAATAAGTTTAAGTGTTTTTAGCGTTCTCATCAATACAGGCTCAAAATTTTCTCATATTTCATGACAGTTTGGAGAAATAAATGGCAGTGTCTTGTTTATATAGCAATACAATGACAAAATAAGTTTAAGTAAAAAAAAAAACAGTTTAAGTAATTTTGTTTTACATTGTTGGTTTTCCTGGTTAGTTGACTTTGCATCTGGCTTGTGTATGAGCTCATGAGTGTGCGTGTCCCTTTGTATGTGCTGTATGTGTGAGTGTGTGTTTGTGTATGAGTATCTATCTGTGTGTGTATGCGTGTAGTAAATGCTGTGCATATGAGCATAACTTTGTGTTTTATATCCAGTGCATAAGTATGAATGTATATTTGTGTGTATTCTTGTTGTATATACTATATGTGTGCATGTAACAAAGAAGTGTGCTTGTGGTGTATATGCTGTGTGTATGAGTTGGTATGTGTGTATGTGTTTGTCTTGTATATGCTACACACGTATTTATTCTTATGTTTTCAGTCTATGATACAAAATTCTAACATTTAAAACAATCTCAGAAGCTTTCCCTAAAATAACCAATAAAGCCGGCCCTATTTAAATACCTGTATTAAAATGAACATGCAATTAATTGCTGTACTTGAAGGTGGTCACATGAATTCGCTGTGTAACTATCCAACTATTCCATTTCATAACTTGAAGTAAAAATACTCTCAAATCTTTCAATTAGCTCCTACAAGAGTAGGAAATGCTAGTGTCTTTTGCTCTTCTGTCATTTATGTCAGAAACAGTTTGAGGCATGTTCTTACCCTGCTTTATTTCTTTTAATTTTAATTAACTCATCAATGCTATGATTACGTTAATTAACATTCAACATCCTACCTAAGCTTAGTGGTAGAGAACATGTTCTCTTGGAGGACTTTTACAGGTCCCGGGACACATGGACCTCTTTGGGAAGTTTTACAGGTTCTGTTACATATGGGCTAGACTTCTCTTTTAGCTTTGGACTCTCCCAGGAACCCTTCCACCACTAAAATACTGTTTGGCATTTTCTTTCATTTTTTAATTTTTTTTGCAGTCGTGAGTCTGAATATATTTTGACTCATGTCAATCTTTACTTTCTTTTTTTTTTTTTACAGTATAAATCTTTTTTTTTTAATTTTATTTTTTTTCTTATCAGTTACATTTTATTAACTCTGTATCCCAGCTGTATCCGGCTCCCTCATTCCCTCCCAACCCCACCCTCCCTCCCTCAGCTCCACCCTGCCCCTTTCCAAGTCCACTGATAGGGGGAGATGTCCTCCCCATTCATCTGATCCTGTTTTATCAGGTATCTTCAGGACTGGCTGCAAAGTCCTCCTCTGTGGCCTAACAGGACTGCTCCTCCCTTGGCGCCACCACCTCCAGGCTCCTGTTTGGCATTTTCAATTAGTTTGTGTGCCCTTTGTGTTTTGGGTCTTGAAACACAACTTTTCAAGTTGGATATTATGCCAAAAACAAACAAAAACAAAACAAAGCAAGAAAACAACAATGGATACAAATAAGCTTCCCAGCCTTCCTGTAAATACAGTGTTTAGGACATGAACTCTCTCTTGACTAACTTTTTTTTTTTTTTAAATAAAACATGTATTTTATTTTTTAACTGTGCCCATCTGTCTGTGGGTATGTGCACATAAGTACAGGTGCCCACAGGTGCCATAACATGGCATCATATCCCCTGTAGCTGAAGTTTCAGGCTTTTATTAATTCCAGTCCTCTAATAGAGCAGTAAGTGCTTTCCAGCCCTAGACACATTTTTTTGCATTTTTTTTATTTTATTAATTTTGTAATTTTATTTTATTCATTTTGTATCCCCCCATAAGTCCCTCCCTCCTCCCCTCCTGATCCCACCCTCCCTCCCCTTTCTGCATGCATGCCACTCCCCAAGTCCACTGATAGGGGAGGTTCTCCTCTCCTTTGTGATCTTAGTCTATCAGTTCTCATCAAAAGTGGCTGCATTGTCCTCTACTGTGGCCTGGTAAGGCTGCTCCCCCCTCAGGGGGAGGTGATCAAAGAGCAGGCCAATCAGATTACGTCAGAGGCAGTCCCTCTTTCCATTACTATGTAACCCACTTGTGACTAACTTTTACACACTGTCTTCAAACTTCCCTTTTCCTGTTTTTGTTTGCCCCTTTCTTACAATCTGTGTCTTGAGAAGTGGTCACATTCTCTTCCTCATGATGGAATGCACACCACAAATGTATATTGATTCAACGACACACATTTTGTTATGCAGAAAATTTCTTGTGGTGATTTATTGTTTGCACATCTTAGCCAGGAGTGATAGGTGGGAGATTCCTATCAAGAGGGGTCACAGTGGGAACCCTGAACTGGAAACTTGATGTGTGGCACAGTGATAAGGTCACCAATCTGCTTGTACTTGGAGAACAAATTGTTGAAAAATAAGAGCCTTCCTCATTTGAGTGCACAGATCTTTTCAGGTAAGGAGCTATCACAGTAGCTAAGGAAGAAAGTATGCAGGGTAGATTATAGACTAGAGAATACATCTCAGGCGGGAGGAACCTCTCAGTTTTCCTTGACCCCATTTCTTCCAAGTTTGAAAAAGAGCCATAAATCCATAGTTTCAAGTGAAATTTCCCAATATATGAAGCATTTGTGATGATTCAAACCTATCTTAAGCCCCAGAGAAGACAAACCCTCTTGCTGGTGTTCTAATTAAGTATCTCTTCTTTTTTTAATTTTAATTTTTTATATTAATTATTATTATATTATATTAGTTTATTCACTTTGTATCCCAGCTCTAGTCCCTTCTCTCATTTCCTCTCAATCCCACCATCCTTCCCTCATCTCCTCCCATGGCCTTCTCCAAGTCCACTGATAGAAGTCCTCTTCCCCTTCCATCTGATCCTAGCATATCAGGTCTCATCAGGACTGGCTGCATTGTCTTCCTCTATGCCCTGGTAAGTTTGCTCCCCCCTCAGGGGGAGCTGATCAAAGAGCCAGTCACTGAGTTTGTGTCAAAGACAGTCTGTGTTCCCATTACTAAGGCATCCACTTAGATACTGAGCTGCCATGGGCTACATCTGTGTAGGGGTTCTAGGTTATCTCCATGAATGGTCCTTGGAGTATCAGTCTCAGAAAAGACCACTAGGCCCAGAGTTTTTGGTTCTGTTGCTCTCCTTGTGGAGCTCCTGTCCCTTCTAAGTCTCACTATCTCCCCCTTCATTCATAAGACTCCCTGCACTCTGCCCAAAGTTTGGTTATAAGTCTCAGCATCTGCTTTGTTACCCTGCTAGGTAGAGTCTTTCAGAGGCCCTCTGTGGTAGGCTCCTGTCCTGTTTCCCATTTTATCTTTCTGTCCATCCCATTTGCCTTTCTGAGTGAGGATTGATCACTTTACCCAGGGTCCTCCTTCTTGCTTAGCTTCTTTAGGTGTACAGATTTTAGTACGTTTATCCTATATTATACGTCTAATATCCACTTATAAGTATGTATATATCGTGTGTATCTTTTAGCTTCTGGGATACCTCACTCAGGATGATCTTTTCTAGATCCCACCATTTTTCCTCTGCAGACAATCTGTTCACCTTTTAAATGTAGTGTCTAAGCTGGGGAAAGGGAAAAGATCTCCCAATTTGCTGGTGTTTAAGTCCTGGCGACAGAACACAACAGCAGCCAAAGATGGATAGGAAGCTCAACAAAATTATGGGTTGGTCGGGCAGCTCTTTTCCTCTGCAACCCATTCAGCTTCCTCTAGACTCACACAGCTCTGACTCATGATTCCTGAACACTGAATTTAAGATATAAAGACAAAAATAGTCCTTTAAAAATAGTTTGGGGACTAGACAAACCTACAATCTACAAGCTCCTTACCAAATAAATAATTCACAGAATTCAGAAGTGTTCCCTCATGTTGGATGAATATTTCCTTCCCACACATAATAATCCCTGGTATTAAAAAGATAAAGTTGAAGAGGCCACACTTTGGCTTTTCCAGAAAGCAAGTGACTGGGCAGGAATTAGAACTCATGGAGTCTAAGTCTGGTGTTTTTCTTCTGTTGCTTAAAAAATGAACATACAAGGGACAAGCCAGTCATCAGCCCAAGTCACTGAACATTTAACATTGTTTTCCAGAATCAGGTCTTTTTTTTCTCTCAAAACTTCCCAGTACTCAGCATCTCACTGCTAGATTCCTTTAAGCCTATTTCAATTTTCTTTTCAATTGACTCTAAGAACACACAAAATAAATAAAGGGAGAGGTGGTTAACATCTGTGACTGTTCAGAACAAAGACTGCCCCCGGGGTTTATAGCCATTAGAAAAAATTACAGCATCTCTGGGGCAGAGCGAAGAGAAATTCATTAAATAACTGCTTTGGAAAAGAGCTGCAATTCCTTCCAATAGTACTTCCTGCCCATCTTTAATAGGAAGATATATTCTGCTTCAGAAAATATCTGAGTAAGGAACTCTATAACCAAACCTTTGCTAATGTGCTCACGATTGCTGCTATGCTCCTCTGCTGGCACACACAGGTACAGAGACGTAAATATAAGAATGTGTAAAGCGAGCATTGTATCTCTTCAGTTAGAGTAGTAAATTGAGGGAGCATTTCTAGGAGAAGGAGAAACTGTAAAAGGTAAAAGCTTCTTACCCGTATCTTGGGTCCAGTGCGATGGCCCTGGGGTGCTCCATGGCTCCTGCTATCAGTGTAGCTCGCAGAGAACCATCGAGTTTAGACACTTCAATTTGGTCCAGATTGCTGTCTATCCAGTATATGTTACCTGCTATCCAGTCAACTGTCAGGCCTTCTGGAGTTGCCAAGCCATGTTCCACAACCACTTCTATGGCACTGACACCTGTGGAAAAAAAAAGGAAGCCGACCTGTACCACTATTCAGAGAAGGTACAGAGAATAAGCGCACTTGTAATCACAACCCAAACGCCTCAGTTTTGAAGGTCCTAGGAGAAAAATGAAGCTTAACAGAGAAAACTGATTCCAATATTTGTAGAACCTGATCTTCCTTACCAGAAGTTTTTATGCTCACAAACCCTTCCAGACTTTGCAAAACACTGACGTGATAGCAGTATGAGGTTACAAAGCAGCTACTTCTTGTTTGGGGCTTTCCTGGCAGAACACGAGACATTAAAACAATAGATTATGGTGAGGAAAATGGGACAATTTGATTAAAAGTCTGGCCTTCAAGTGGGGATGTAAAGAGAAAAAGTATACTGGGATCAGTATGCATTCTTATATTAACCACTCCTACTTTCTGTCTTTGGTTAAACATCATAGATAACCTCGCCATTTTCAGATATAACCCCACCAGATATAAACCCTAAGTCACACTCATTCCCTTCCCTGGGCCATGGATGTGTAGCAGGTCAGAAAGACACAGTTAAGTAGGTAAGTTGTTAGCATGGGCTGTGTAAAAATCAGTAGTTGGGAAATACCTGCCAAATTTATTTGTCTACTGCGGAAGTTTTTGTTTGTTTGTTTGTTTTGTTTTTTGTTCTCAAAACTAAAAACAAGCAAGTACACAAGCAAGCAAGCAAACAGACAGACAAATATCCCAATCAGGTTTATAGTCCTCTAATGCTATACTTCATGACACTGTCAGCAGTTTCCATTATAAATTTTAAATAGTTAACAGACCTGTTCTCTGGTCACAGTTTTTATTTAGTACATGAACATAAGACGTAGGAGACATTTTTATACTTTAAGTATATTGTGTTTAACAATACTAATTTTGAAATTGCAATGGCGATTTCAAAATAAATTAGTTTGATAGCAGTAAAAAGTGCAAAGTCACAAAAATGCAACATTTATAAGAGAAGCATTACACAGCATTATCTAAAACAATACATGTTGTTCATTAAATAAATGGAATAAGTTTAATTATGACAAAATACAGTTCATATATTTGAAAAAATTATTTTGTTAAATTATGTTTATATGTGTTAATCAAATAAAAATAGCAATATTAACTCCAAGATAAAATTACTAGTATGTAGAAATCAATCTTTTCTTTTCCTACAAATTTTCTCCTCCACAATGTTCTGAAAATTTCAACATAAAACAAGAGATTAGTAGCCTGGTCCTGAGCACTTTTCTCCCCTATAATCTTCATCTATGTATGTAGTCTTCTGTTTTTACACATACAGAGAGAACTCACAACGAAATTTAATCAAAATCTTTTCTGATACTATATATTGTTATTCAAAACTAACTTCATCACTCAGTAAAACTGGAATACACATACCTCCACTCTCTGAAAGTTTTCCCCTGTATATTCTGTCCTCCACAACATCCGTCCAATAAAGTAAACTTTGATTGAAGTGAAAATCAAGTGCTATGGTGTTTCTCAGACCAGGAACAAGTAGGCTGTAGTCTCCTTTATGCAGATCAATCCTTCGGATTTCATGTCGTATGGAAAAGATGATGAATGCTTCAAAGGAATCTACAATTAAATGTATTTTAGTAGAATTAAGAAGATATTTTTTACTCTGCATAAGTTAAATAAAAGGCTCTAACTAAAACTCAATGTATTAACTCTCTGATTGGATCTGAGACTCACTCCATTAGAAGGAAACCATATTAATCATTGTTAAAAGTGCCTTGAACTTATAACCAGATAGCCCATAAGTCCAAGGTAAGTACCTGATAATATTATTCTGTTGATTGGACATCTCAAAATGACTCTAAATGACTTATTGTTATCACGTAGAACAGAAATTATCTCAATCTCCACCATAGAAGCTTCCACTTGTAGTAAATTCACAGATTCCCACAAAAAAGTTGGTCAGTGAGTAGGGAAAAAAAAGGTTATATAGTAGTGCTCAGCCATAAATGAAATGGATATATTGCATCACTCCCCCACAAGGCTCAGGGATCATTGCAAAAAAAGGGGTCAGAAAGATTATATGAATCAGCTGTGATTGATAAAATCAAGGCGAAAGTGTTTATAAGAACAAGACACAACAAGACACTAGGACATATGAATCCAAAGCAATTACAACAACACGTGCCTTACATGCTTATAGGCCATAAGCCCAAGGGTAAGTACCTGATTATATTATTGTTCTGAGTGGACATAACAAAATGACTTCTGAGTGAGTTATTGCTATCACATAGGTTAGAGTTTCAACAAGCTCCAGCCATAAAAATCCTAGTGTAGAGACAGAAAAGTAGGCATGAAACTCTCCAACTAGCTGGGTTAAAGGAAAGTCAGTTATCTTTAAGGATATAGACACTGGTAGATAGAGAGGTTCCACTCCCAAGACTATCTGGACAATACAAACGGAACCTGATAAGCAAAGAAAGAAAGAGGGAAGGAGGAAGGAGAGAGAGAGAAGGAGGGAGGGAGGGAGGAAGGAAGGAAGAAGAAATCTCAACCTAGGTGAGACAGGATGGGAGGTGGAGAGGATAGTTAGGGGAGGAATTGGGGGTACATGATCAAAATATCTGTAAAGAATTAATAAAGCATATATATTGACTTTGGAGTTCTGACACTAAACAAGTAATTTTATTTTTTTTCCCTGAGCTTAGAAGAAACATGAAAACTTTAGATTTATATTAAGTTGTAAAAGGTTCTAGTGTGTTTTTGTTTCTTTTATTTGCATACACTTGATGAAAATATTCAGATGAAAGAATACAAGAAGAGTTCTCATACCTATGATACTGAACTTTCTATTTTCTTCATAAGTTAGCTGACAATCCAATAATGCCTAAATAATGCCCAAGAAAACATAATACTGGTGGAAATGATGAAGAAAATCCAGGATTTGAAAACGGAATTTAATGAAGGTATAAAAACATTGAAGACAAAGCTGAAATGAAAATGGAATTGAAAAAGCTATTGACTCAACTAGAAAACTCAAGTGAAAGTCTTATAAGTAGAATTAATCAAGCAGAAGGTAGAATATCATGGCTCAGATACAAAGCTCAGGATCTAAATGAAATAAGAAAATAACCTTTTTATTTTTTTAAGAAAGGAACATTAAAAAATTGAGCAATACCATGAAAAAGCCAAAACTTTGAATTGAATTAATAGATGAGAGAATCCCTGATAAATGTTATAGATCAGATCTTCAGCAATATCATAGAAATAAACTTTCCCAAATGAAGGAAAGACATAAACATAGATACAAGAATCAAACAAAACACCACATAAAGAAGATTGAAAAAGAAACTCCCCACAGCAAAACATGGTTAGAACATTAAATATGCAGAAAAAAAGAAATGTATTAAAAACTGCAAGTCACATAAGTCCTATATAATGGAAAACCAATCACAATAACAGCTTATTTTGTTTTCTTATTGCTATTATATTGTCTTTGTTTGTTTATTTTTGTTTGTTTTCAATACAAGGTTTCACTGTGTAGCCTTGGCTGTCCTAGACTCACTGATCTACAAAGTTAGTCTAGGACAGCCAAGGCTACATAGAAAAGCCCTGTTTCAAAAACAATCAGTCCATGAATGGTGGCACACGCCTGTAATCCCAGCACTTTGGGATGCAGAGACAGGCATATCTTTGGGAGTTCGACTTTCATAGAAAATTTTCACCAACCTAAAGAAAGAGATGCTGATAAACACACAGGAGCTTACAGAACACCAAATAGTTTGACCCCGAAAAAAATTTCTCCATCCACATAAAAATCAAAACACTGCATGTACAGAAAAAGAGAGAATATTAAAAGCTATACGAGAAAAAAGCCAAGTACCATATAAAGGTAGACCTATCAGAATTATACCTGAATTTTCAACAAAGACTCTAAAAGCCAGAAGGGCCTGGGAGAATGTTCTGCAGACTCTAAGAGACCACAGAGATCAGCCCAGAATAATGTACCCAGCAAAAGTTTTAATTATGTAGACAGAGAAAGCAAAATATTAAAAGAATACCAAATTTAAACAATATATACCCACAAATCCAGTCCTACAGAAAAATAAAAAAAACCCACACTACCAACAACAATAAAACAGGAATTAATAATCATTGGTCACTAACATTTCTCAACATCAGTGGACTCAATTCTCCAATAAAGAGACTAACAAAATGGATGTGACAGCACAATCTATAATTTTGCTGCATAAAAGAAAACACACCTCAGCAAGAAAGATAATTACCTCAGTGTGAAGGGCTGAAAAATGGTTTTCCAAACAAATGGAACTTTCAACTAAAATAAATACAAAATAAAATCCACCAAGATGATTTCTTAATTCTGAACATCTATGCCCCAAATGCAAGGGCACCCACATTCATCCAAGAAACATTACAAAAGTTTAATTTACACATGGAACCTCACACATTAATAGTGG
Organism: Psammomys obesus; assembly: GCF_907164565.1. Classification (NCBI taxonomy): domain Eukaryota; kingdom Metazoa; phylum Chordata; class Mammalia; order Rodentia; family Muridae; genus Psammomys; species Psammomys obesus. The sequence continues at coordinate 41,252,874 of NW_026585895.1, read as the reverse complement.
GAGACTTCAACACCCCACTCTTACCAAGACAGGTCATCATCTTTCTTATTATCTTTCTTTCTTGATTCTTATGTGTGCTTATGTGGTTTTTGTGTATCATGTATGTTTACATATGTGTGTATACTGGTGTACAGACGTACATGCACATTTATACATGAATGTGAGATGAGAACTCAATATCAAGTGTTTTCCTTGATCACTTCCTCTCTTAATAATTGGGAGAAGGCTTGTTACTCAAACCGGAGCTCATTTATTCACCCAGACAGGCTGGCCTGTTAAGAACAGAAAAAGAAGCCTGGCATGGTGTACATTCCTGTAATCCCAAGCACGCAGGGAGCCAAAAGTAGGCTTATGTCTGTGAGTTTAAGGCTAGCCTAGTCTACAAAGCTAGTTCAGGACAGTCAAGGCTACACACAGAAACAAAACAGAATGAACAAAAAAAAGAAAAAAAAATTGTTTTAATATATATCCATGCCTTGTCTCCTTAGCTCCATGACATCCTTGATAAACAAGCAGAAACCATCAGTGGGAGCATATGAGCTTGGAGAAAGACAAAAACCCAATTCCCAGAGTGTTTTTCACTGAAAGAAAAAAAAAAAAACACATCTTTTAAAAGGATGGTGATGGAAAACTGTTTTTTCACACATACAATATTACTGTTGTTCTATCTATCTATCTATCTATCTATCTATCTATCTATCTATCTATCATCTATCTATCTCATATAAATATAGTTCAAGTTATTTTATAGAGCTAGATGTAAGATGTAAAACTATACAAATTAAAAAAAATACATGCAACTATAGTTACCTTCAATTAGAAAATAGAAAGTTTATTAAAAACGAACAAATAAATTTTATTTTACCTGAGTTTTAAAAGTGTAAAAAAATAAAAGTGTATTTCTTTTTTTAAGTTTTTTTAATTTAAAATTTTTTTATTAATTACACTTTATTTACTTTGTATCCCCCCTGTAGTTCCCTCCCTCCTCCCTTCCCAATCCCTCCTTTCCTTCTTCTTCTCCACGCATGCCCCTCCCCAAAGTCCACTGGTAGGAGAGGTCTTCTTTTCTTTCCTTCTGATCCTATTCTGTTAGGTCTCATCAGGAGTGGCTGCATTGTCTTCCTCTGTGGCCTGGCAGCTTTATTTGTAATAGCAAGAAGCTGGAAACAACCAAGATGCCCCTCAACTGAGGAATGGATACAGAGAGTATGGCACATCTATACAATGGAATACTACTCAGCAATAAAAAACAAGGAAATCATGAAATTTGCAGGTAAATGTTGGGAACTGGAAAAGATCATCCTGAGTGAGCTATCGCAGAAGCAGAAAAACACACACGGTATATACTCACTCATATATAGACATATAATATAGGATAAACCTACTAAAATCTGTATACCTAAAGAAACTAATCAAGAGGGAGAACTCGGGCTAAAATCCCAATCCCCACCCAGAAAGGCAAAGAGGATGGACATCAGAAGAAAGAGAAAACAGGAAGCAAATTAGGAGCCTGCCACAGAGGGCCTCTGAAAGGCTCTGCCCTGCAGACTATCAAAGCAGATGCTGAGACTTATGACCAAACTTTAAGGAAATTGCAGGGAATCTTATGAAAGAAGTGGGAGTTAATAAGACCTGGAGGGGACAGGAGCTCCACAAGGAGAGCAACAGATCCAAAAATCTGGGCACATGGGTCTTTCCTGAGACTCATACTCCACCCAAGTAGCATGCATGGAGATAACCCAGAGCCCTTGCACAGATGTAGCCCATGACAGTTCAGTGTCCAAGTAGGTTCCATAGTAATGGGAACAGGGACTGTCTCTGACATGAACTGATTGGCCTGATCTTTGATCACCTCTCCCTGAGGAGGGAGCAGCCTTACCAGGCCACAAAAGTGTATTTCAAAACAACACATCAAGAAGATGAGAAGACAGCACAGACACCAGGAGAATGTTTCCCAAACATATATCTTATGGGAGATTCATATCCAAACAGATAAAGAAGGTGTATGTTGCAATGATGACATATAGATGCTCCTATTTAAAAGATGTGATTAGGTAATTTTGTCTGGATGGTGAGTGAGTGGTCATGATCATCTGAATATATTCCCCTCCACATCTGTCCGCAGGTAAACACAAATGCAAAAGACAACAGGAACTTTTCTCCTACCACCCTCCAGGTGATTACAGTCACTAAGACATATGGTAAAACTGTATACACTAAAACCCTCACATTCAGATGGTGAAATGTGCAAAGACTGCAGCCATTGTTTGTGATGCTTTTGATTATTTTTCAAATTTTTAAATATTTCCATATTTAGTTACCATAGGAACTAGCAATTCTAAACCTACTTTTACACTGAAGACAATTATAAATTCATGTCAACTCAAAGCATTTATATGAATATTCATATCAGTGTTATTCATAAGAACTTCCCAAATGGGAATAATCTACTTGCCCATCAAGTGGTGAATAACTATACAATGATGTATTGTATAACCAGATAATAGACATTACTCATCGATAAACAAAGCAAGCACTGTTGTATGCCCAGTGGAACAAGCCTGTCATCAAAGCACAAATAATGTTTAATTCTATTTCCAGAAAATGTCCAGAGCAATAGAGGCACAAAATATACTACTAGTTCTCAGAGGATGAGGTGGATATATCAATAGGAATGACTCTTAAGAGCCTGAATTAATATTTTGAGAATATTAAAATATTCTCAGCTTAGAATGTAGTTATGGTTACATGTAAATGCATACTTTGAAATGGTGAGTTTCATGGTTTATAAATTATGTCCCAAATTACTTGTTGCTAAAAATGTTTAAAAATGTTAATATTATTAAAGCTTGCAGATTTACTGTGAGGATTTAACAAGTTCTGAGAACTTTTATAAAGGTGAAAACACAGCCTGCCAACAACTAATACTGTTTCTTCTAAGTGCCCTTGTGTCCAGTGCAGGGAACTCATCTACTGTGTAGATACTTCCTCAGAACTAAATTCCTTTCTGGAGGAAGGAAGACTCATAAATCTCAGACGGGCAATGAAATTAAGCAGTTAAGTATGGAGAGGTAGCAATCTATGTCGGGGCTGCCTATATGCTGAGCAAGGAACACCAGGGACAGAGGTTTCCTGAATCATCATCACTGTGATGTGGGCTTTTTGATGAGGCAGCTGCCTTTCAGTCATCAGTGTTCTTCAAGGTAGACATGAGTGCTATCATTTCCTTGATCTGTCACTAACAACGTCTCTGTATGTTTTCACATCTTTCTGGAAGAAACTCACATAACCTACCCTTTAAAACAAAGCAATATTTAACTTGAATAAAGTCAAGTAATAAAGAAAAATAATAAACATGACAATAACATTTATAAAACAGAAAAAAATGATTATCCAAAAAAAAAAAAAAAAAAAAAGCCAAAGCCATTTGTTGAAAGACTGAAAACTATAAACAGACCAATGGCCAGGCTGACTTGTATACAAACATATTTTTACATGAACACATAAGCACGAACACACACACACATACCTAAATGGTTGCATTCGTGGAAGGAAAGAAAAAAAAAACAAGAATGAAAAAATACAATGAATATAAATATAGAAATTTAAAAACCAAGCCAGCAGGATGGGCTATTCTCTAGGTAAAGGCGTTATGTATTTGATTTAAAACTTTAAAATCTAAAAAAAAATCTGCAAAAATCAAAGCTCAATTCAGATCTAATATTCCACCCTCCAATCCGAAGTTTGAAATAAAGAGAAAAGGAATGAAAAAGGGGTGGAGAAAAAGACAAGCAGAATAAAAAAAAGAAAGGAAGGAAGGAAGAAAGAGAAGGAAAGGAAGGAGGAAGAAAAGGAGGAAGGGTAAATGAATTACGGTTTAGTAAGCTAGCTTACTATATAGAGAAACTTGTAGATAAGCTGACAACCTTGGACCCACAAGGTGAAAGAGGAAAAGTGATTTCTCTATCATGTGTACTTGAATAAATAAGCAAGCAAGCAAATAAATAAATAAATAATGTTGAAAATAATTAAGATATAAAAGAAAGAAAGAATGAGCTACCCTAGACAGTGTGTAGAACTGTAGCAGTCCACACATGCTACACTGATCTATAATGAGGTAACAGGAGAAACTTAAAGGACTAATAAAGCTTTATATCGATTAAAATAACAGGAGGAAGATATTAATTTCTTTAGTAGGTGTTTTTTTTCACCTGCTTTTACTGTTTTTTGTAGCGTGTGTGTATGTTACCATCTCAGAGCTTTGCACATGCCAGCCAAGATTTCCCAGTCATATTTTTAAAACAATTTTGAAGTAAAAAATTTACATAAAACAGATTGTTTCCCATATAACAGAATTATTCTTAAATATATGAATGCTAACATCAACATCCTCCATAAAGCTTCTTCTTCCTCTTTTTTTTTATTTATTTTTTATTTTTTTTATTTCAACATGTTTGTTTGAGCAAACAAAGATTACCGGATTAGGCAGCCCCAAACTGGAAGTACTTTTTGGCCCTGCTGAAAGAACACAGGGGCAAGTCTTTACAGAGGGAAAGAGAAGCAAGCCAAAATAAATTTACTGTCCCCATTATGTACAGGAATTAACCGAGAATGGGCCAATATAAGCAACAGGACAGAACTGCTAAGCTAGTGGGAGGCCTAGAAGAACTCCTTGCTTCATGCAGGCTAGTCTTAGTAGTGGAGAAATGGCTTGAGAATCACGAATTCTAGTAAGCTGTCCAAGGATGGTGTGTGCTGTATATCCACATTGCTTGGAAATATTTGATAATAATGAAATGACTTGCCCAGTTAAAGAGGCATATACATTTGAACATGGTAGCTCAACTGTGCATACTTACATGCACATGTGTCATAAATTTGGTAAAGCCCACCATTGCAGGCAACCTCAAAGCCCTTGGATATGAAAAAGCTGACAGTAGGGTGCTGTATATCAGGTTGGAGAAATAAGCAGAACAGTAAAAATAGCACAAAAATGTAAAATCCTCTTAGAGAGTAAAAACTCATTTCATATGATGTATTTTATATAATTAATGAAATATAAAAAACACAAATACTACTACATCTTTTTTTGAGAGCACAAATGCCAGCTGTGTGTGGAGAAGGCATGAGGCATATACAAAAGGCTTTACATTTAGTGAATACTTTATTGCCTTAGAAATATTTTAATAAAAAAGTTCAAAGATTCTTTAAGTTCTTGTATTTATTACAGCTTCTTTGAGCATAGAAAGCCCTATTGATAAATATTTACAGGATCTTGCTTGACTAAAAGTTTTTCAGAGCTCTAAAACCAAAGTATACATTTTCATATTCTTTCATATTTGAACACTGAGTCTGTACCTCTGAGGATTCTGCTGACTTTTTCAATCATTATTTTCTCTTTGGAAGAATAAAAGTGCAACTAATAATCTGATATGTTACTTCATAAAATAGTGAGAAGCCAAGAAGAATGAAAGTTAAGATAATATTTAATACCCATAGGTATTATAGTATATTTAGCATATATATATATAGTAGTAAATATGTATATAGTATTTATATACTATATCTACCATAGTAAATACGTTGAAAGAGTTACCCCTGAGGAAGACTGTGATAAAGAGTTTACAGGATGTAAATTTGTAGAGATTGTAAGGGTGGCACAGTAACAGCCATTGGTGATGAATGACCAGAGACAAGAAAGGAGGCACTGAGGGAGAAATGTGCAAGTACTTCCCCCCTCTTATTGGTAACTGTGCTTCTTCACTTCTGTGTGCATGTGTGTGCTCCTGTATGTGTGCACACCCACAGATGTTTTCAAGGGCTGAAGAAATGTCCTAGAGCTGGATTTGCAGATTTTGAACTGCCTGATGTGGGTGCTTGGATCCTCATCAAGAGGAGGAGGCAATCTTAAGCACTGAGCAGTAAGTCCATCCCCATAGCCAAATAATATTTAAGTGGCCTGCTGATACCCATGGAATTAGAATTGTAAAGAAAGCTGATGTCCTTTAAGATGTAAATGTGAAAAAAATATAGATTTTAGTAGATCACATTTTTTTTTTCAGAGTAGAAAGGAACACGCCAAGAGCTTACACACAGTCATATGTGAGAATCAAAGATTAAGAGAGGAACACACTGTACCCAAAGATGACTATTTCAATTCAGTGTTTGTGAATCTACATCCATAATCTCTCCTAAAATACAATCTAAATTGGTAACAATAAAACTTTTTCATCTAAAATAGGAAAAACTGGAGAAATAAGAACAAAGGTACCATTGCTGAGAAAATGTAATTTGCTTCAGATTAAAAGGAAAAAAGCTATAATGTTCTTCACAATAGTAGGAGAAACGTGCTGTAAACTGGCCAGGGACTGCCTGCCAAAGAGCAGATTACACAGTTACAATGATATATAAACTCAACAGTTATTTCCTGGATTGTTAGTATAAAAATAAAAAACAGTGGTGTTTTGAAATTAAGCCAGTGACAAAATAGAGCACTTTAGAAAACTAGAAAATAAGAGAACAAATAGAGAAATGAAATTTGTAAGGTTTCTTAAATCAAAACCCAAAACATAAAAGTAATAGTCATTTATAACCATTATATTTAACAAGTAAGACTAGTTGCTAATTTATAAAACAAAGATCAAAAAACCCAGCTCAGCACTATAACGAAAGCCAGCTTGTGAAGAAATTCAGAAGTCCCCCTACCCGCATTGAGAGAGAGAGAGAGAGAGAGAGAGAGAGAGAGAGAGAGAGAATGACAGAAAAAAAATCAAGGATTAAGAAGAACAGGGATGTTCTGGTTCTAACTTACTTGAATCTTCTAATCATTAACCCTACTATTTTTTTTGCCTCTTCTTTTCATGTTTTTTGAAATGTCAAGAGAGTTAGTATCAGTATTAAATGCAATAGCAAAACCACATTTTTAATTTTTTTATTTCTTCCTATTCTTTTTTAATTTTTTAAAATTAATTACAGTTTATTCACTTTGTATCCCAGCTGTAGCCTTTTACCTTTTCCCTTCCCAATTGCACCCTCCATTTTCTCCTCCCTTCCTCCTTTCCAAGTCCACTGATAGGGGAGTCCTCCTCCCCTTTCCTCATCCTAGCCTATCAGGTTTCATCAGGACTGGTTGCATTGTATTCCTCTGTGGCCTAAGAAGGCTGCTCCTCCATCAGGAAGAGGTGATCAAAGAGCCAGCCACTGAGTTCATGTCAGTGACAGTCCCTGTTACTACTTGGAGATTAAGCTGTCATGAGCTTCATCTGTGCAGAGGTTCTAGGTTATCTCCATGCATAGTCCTTGGTTGGAGTATCAGTCTCAGAAAAGACCACTTTGCCCAGATTTTTGGGTTCTGTTGCTTTCCTTGTGGAGCTCCTATCCCTTCCAGGTCTTTCTATCTCCTCCTTCTTTTATAAGATTCCCTGCACTCTGGCCAAAGTTTGGCTATGAGTCTCAGCGTCTGTTTTGATACCATGCTGGGTAGTCTTTCACAGGCTTTCTGTGGTAGGCTTTGTCCTAATCCCTCTTTTTTCCCTCTTCCGATGTCCATCTTTTTGGCCTTTTATACATCTGAGTGAGGATTGATCCTCTTACCCAGGGTCCTTCTTCTTGCTTATGTTCTTTAGGTGTACAGATTTTAATATGATTGTCTTATATTATATGTCTAATATCCACTTACAAGTGAGTGTTTACCATGGTTGTCTTTCTTCTTCTGGGATACCTCACTCAGGGAGATCTTTTCTAGTTGAATGGCAGATAAATGATTAAAGAAATGCTCACTGTCCCTACCATCAGGGAAATGCAAATCAAAATGACCCTGAGATTTCATCTTACACCCATCAGAATGGCTAAGATCAAAAACTCAAGTGACAACACATTTTGAAGAGGATCCACTGCTGGTGGAAATGTAAACTTGTACAACCACTCTAGAAATCAATCTTGTGCTTTTTCAGACAATTAGGAAAAGTTCTACCTCAAGATCCAACTATACTACTCCTAGGCATATATCCAAAAGATGCTCAAGTATAAAACAAAAACATTTGCTCAACCGTGTTAGTAGCAGATTTATTTATAATAGCCAGAATCTGGAAACAACCCAGATGTCCCTTAACTGAGGCATGGATACAGAAATTGTGGTACATTTATACAATGGAATACTACTCAGAAATTAAAAACAAGGAATTCATGAAATATGCAAGCATATTTTTTTTAAAAAGAATCAAATAAAGAATGATGGAAGCAAAAAGACACGCATGGTATATACTCACTCATATAAACATACAACATAGAATAAACCCACTAAAATCTGTACATCTAAACAAACTAAGCAAAAGAGAAGACCCTAACTAAAATGTTCAATCCCCATCCTGAAAGGCAAAGAGGATGGACATCAGAAGAAAAAGAAAATAGGAAACAACCTCAGAACCTGCTACAGAGGGCCTCTGAAAGCCAGAAGAAAACAGGAAACAACCTTGAAACCTGCCACAGAGGGCCTCTGAAAGCTTCTGCAGTATAGACTGTCAAAGCAGATGCTGAGCCTGATGGCCAACTGATAGGCAGAGTGAATGGAATTTTATGTAAGAAGTGGGAAATAGTAAGAGCTGGAGGGGACGGGAACTCCACAAGGAGAGCAACAGAACAAGATAATTTGAACACAGGGAACTTCCCAGAAAATCATACTCCAACCAAGGACTATTCGTGGCGATGACCTGGAACCCCTGCACAGGTGTAGCCCATGGCAGTTCAGTGTCCAAGTGGGTTACATAGTAATGGGAAGAGGGACTGCCTCTGACATAATCTGATTGGCCTGCTCTTTGATCACTTCCCCCTGAGGGGGGAGCAGCCTTATCAGGCCACAGTAGAGAACAATGCAGCCACTTTTGATGAGAACTGATAGACTAAGATCAGAAAGAAGAGGAGAACCTCCCCTATCAGTGGACTTGGGGAGTGGCATGCATGCAGAAAGGGGAGGGAGGGTGGGATCGGGAGGGGAGGAGGGAGGGGCTTATGGGGGGATACAAAATGAAAAAAGTGTAATTAATAAAAAATTAAAAAAAAGAATGATGGAAATAAAGAGATTTCAGGAAAGCTAAAACATTTATTTTAATATCTAGGAGTTCCAGGACAATTAATTTTTAATATCCTATGAGTTTTGTGTTTTTTTTTTCATAGAGATGAAATAACAGAAATATGTAATAAAACATTTTATACATGGACAATTAGATCAAACAATAAAACATCTGTATATTACATAAACATTGACAATGGTGTTAATTTCCCTGTTTCAAGGAGCAATTAATTATCAGTTGCCTAAATTATTCTTGTAAGGAAACCTTCATCTCAACCTTAATGTTTTAATATATTTGCTTTCTTCCTACATCATGAACAAAGCAGGTAAGAAGCAAGCAAATTATGAGATAGTTTTGTAGGCACTTCCTCCCAGGCTGAGCTGTGACCACCTCCATTAGGATTAACTGAACCTGCTTACGTTCATTAAAAAGGCCTTGATTACATCTTGCTGAGGAAATTTTCTCCAAAGGGAGCACACAGAGTAGGAAAGGGCCCCTTGGCATCCTCGGAGGCAGGCTGTGTCTGTGGGGCTTCAACAAGAAAAGTGCCTCTATGATCAAGTATGAGCCACACGGATATTTGAAACAAGATGTTATAAAGGGGAAAACCTTCCCCAGCAGAGTAGTTCATAGTTAAGAAACTAATGAGATCATCCACCAACTAAAATGAATCCATTAGTTATAAAAGAAATCAAATTGTCAATCTACAACTCATAGTTATGCTGATATAAACAAAGAATGAATGAAACCTATATGGAAAATACCTCATGTTATCACCCATGTGTCTAAATGAACTGTTTCCAAAGTAAATAGAAAAAAAAAATTAACTTTAGAAAAGTAGAAAGTTATTAGCTAGTAACTCATTGGTAACTTCATGTGACGCCAGTCCACCTCTGATATACTAATAATTTCATCTATATCAAAGAATACGTTATGGTTTCAACTGAACTATGATCATAACATACTTAATGTCTAACCTGATCTGTTGTTTCTTTACTATACACAACAAACGTCTCTTTTTAGTCTCTTCTGTGGATCGTTTTATTTAGAATCTTGGAGAAAAAAAAGGAGGTAAGATGATCAACCCTCACTTAGAAAGACAAATGGGACGGACATTGGAAGAAGGAGAAAACAAGAAACAGGACAGGAATCTACCACAGAGGGCCTCTGAAAGACTCTTACCTAGCAGTATATAAAGCAAATGCTTCAACTCATAACCAAACCTTGGGCAGAGTGCAGGGAATCATATGAAAGAAGGGGGAATTAGTAAGACGGAGAGGACAGGAACTCCAAAAGGAACAAATATATCTGGGCACAGGGGTCTTTTCTGAGACTGATTCTCCGACCAAGGACCAAGACTGATTCTCCGACCTAGAACCTCTGCTCAGACATAGCCCATGGCAGCTCATCATCCAAATGGGTTCCCTAGTAAGGGGAACAGGAACTGTCTGTGACATGAACTCAATGGCTGTCTCTTTGACCTTCCTTCCTTCTCCGAGGGAGGAGCAGCCTTGCTAGGCCACAGAGGAGGACATTGCACCCAGTCCTGATGAGACCTGATAAACTAGGGTCAGATGGAAGGGGAGGAGGTTCTCCCCTATCAGTGAACTTGGAAACGGGCAGGGAGGAGATGAGAGAGGGAGAATGGGATTGGGAAGGAATGAGGGAGGAGGCTACATCTGCGATACAAAGTAAATAAACTGTAATTAATATAAAAAAGGAATAAAAAGGTGACAGTTCCACCAAAAAAAAAAGTATAGAAGAAAAATACCTGAATATTATAGGTAAGGATTCAGTTTTTAACAGGAGAAAACAATCACACACTACCACCTAAGACAATAAAATTAAAATGATAAAATTATTTAATATATTTGAAAATATAATAGTCTATGGCTGCATATTAATTTTCTTAAACTAAACAGGATGCTATTGAAAATGGGAAAATTCTGTAATTTGATTTCTGACTTCAGATTATCTTATTTCATTGAAATAATGAATAAGAAAAAAGAGAAAATATAGGACTATAAGAAGGCAAATCGATCCATGACCACACATCCTCAGTAATATGATATCCTACATAGGGAAATACATATGTGGAATGAGAATGAAAAACTAAATAATACAACTGTTTGGTTTAGAGATGTCTTAAAACATAAACTGGATTTCTAGAAAAGAGGCAATGAAAAATGTCACCTTAGTAGAAGAGATAAAATGTATGAAGGCTCATGATGCACAGGTTCTTGGAAGTCCAATAAAGCTTATGGACTGAGGGACTTCCAAAAAGCATAAGAACTGGAAATTTACTGTAAAAGTACATAAGCTAGAAAATAAATATATTGAAATACAGTCATCAAGGTTAATCAAGACATATCTGTGGATGAAACAACAAAGGTTCTGTTTGTATTGGTGTCATAATTTGAAATTTATTTGATAAGGTGTTTTCATTCCTTTCCTAATTTCATCTTGTCCTGTAAATACTCTGAATAGTTCCCAAAGAATTTTATTGATTAGATGTCTTAGAATAGATGACTTTCTTTTCGCTTCACATTTCTAGTGTTAAGATGAGTAATCATGTGTATCACATTCAATACAAAGACACATTTTTTTTTTAAAAAAGAATCATGAAAACAATGATGGAAGTGAAGGGCAACAAAGAAGAAATTTTATGTTTAAAGTCTAACTGCACCTTAGGAGTTCTTAGTCACCATTTTGAATTAGCAGTGATATTCAAAGTTGAATGTTAATGATATTTTGAAATATGTACATCTATCCATCCATCCATCTGTCCGTCCATCTGTCTTTCTGTCTTTGTATCTAGCATCAATTTATCTTCTATTTACCTACAATATTTCTGCCTATTTATCAATCAATCAACTCATCTAGCATCTATCTATTGATAGATAGATAATCTATCTAAAATCTACCACTTATCTTTTCTCTTTCTATCCATTATTATTGTTTGTGTTGGATACAAACTCATTGTGTTGGTAACAGCTTCTGTGGCCTGAAGCCTACATTAATAAAACGAAAGAGATGCCCTCTTTCCTCTGGAAGTTAATTACAGTGAAGGCCTAATATTTTTTTCCTCAGCATATTTCAGAAAATCTTTAGTTCTATCCACATTTCTGTGAAAGGCACTGGGACTCAAGATGACTTAAAAGATAAGAAAAATTCATCATTATCTGACGTCCAGCTGTGATGGTGTACAATTTCAAAAGTGTGATGTTTCATTTATGAAACATGCTATGAGAAGATTACTGTGATCAGGGTCAGGTTACCACGGTAGTAGAAATCAGGATACATGGTTAAGGACTACAATAGGAAGGAATGTCATGACACGTCCTTTCCAGGAGGTTGTGGAATAGGTTAAAGATGACTTGTATTATTTAGAGGTGATACACAGAATAAACAGAGTGATTTCATTATTTTTTTCAAGGTGTTTTGGGATTTGTGTCTATGGTTTGCCACCTCTACTCACCCACACTGGTGCAGCTTTCCCCATCTGCTCCCAGGGTCCAGCCTTCGTAACAGGAGCACTTGACCAGGTGCTTGTGCTGCTCACACACCTGGCTGCACCTCAGGTGGGAGGCACAGTAGTCCACGATTTCACAAGTTCTATTATCTTTCTTGAGCTGATATCCCTCTGGGCAGGAGCAGACGATTCCTCTTCCAGGAACAACAGAGCAGTGGTTGCTGCAGCCTCCATTGTTTAGAGAACACTCATCTGCCAAGGGACAGATGCTCTTGGTCAGATTGTTTTTCTCAGTCCATACTACTCACTGATTGAATCCTGTAAGTCTGGAATTAGAGTCAGGGATTTTGTGACCCAGTATCAGACAATCCCCCACAGTCACTAGACTATAAATATTGCTGGAAATGATGCAGTAATTCCATTTATTTCTAAACGATAAGAATTGGGAATACAAGTTTTCATTTCTACTAAATTTAGAAGAGAGCTTGGGCTAAACCACAGAAGAAAATTGTGTTCAGTACAGATTGGGTTAACCCACTGATATAAATTGTGTTCAGTACTGTACTTTCATTAAAACTGAGAAAATTACCCTCAACCTTTTAGAAGCTGTACAAAATTAGTTGTAGATGCCTTTCAAAGAAAGACATTGATTACCTGAGTATTTAATGCTTATAAATAAATACATATATATTCATATGTAATTACAGTGAAAATGAGTTTTATTTTTACCTTGTGTCCTATATATTAGTTGTTATGATTAATTCAATGAGATCATAGAAATATAACAAATAATACACAGAAAAATTTATACTGGTATTTTGGCTTAAGTAATGAGCAACCATTATTCACCCTTAGAATAATACACATAGTTCATAACGAAAGAAAGTGCTTCCTTCATACTACTTGTATTTTCACTTTAGATACATGCCTTTGTTATTCTTTTTTGTTTGTTTGTTTAATCACAAAGGTTTAGGTTCTAGAAAGACATAGGATATATCTAATTATGCTTATCAGTCTGATGTTGATTCGACATTAAAGATATCTAATGAATAAAATTAAAGTTTAAAAGAAAGATGAAAGTTCCAAAGTTTGGACCAGCATTATCAATGTAGGAAAATTTCAGAATGTCATGCATGCTCGTGACTAAGATAGTAGATTCTTGTTTTTACAGTTCGTCATACTCTGTTTTTTTCTGTACTCCCCTAAGGATCTCTACAGTTCCCTGGTCTTCCCTTTCTACACAGTTTCCTACTATTCCTGAAAGGGACAAAGATGGATAGCGGCAAGGCCAGGAGCTTCTCTCTATTTCTTTGCAGCAAAAAACATTGTTTTGAGCTGGGTATGCATGCCTCTAGTCGCTGCTCGAAGGCAGCTGGAGAAGATAGATCTTTTTGAATATGAGGCCAACCTGATTACACAGTGAGTTTGAGGCTAGCCAGGTCAGCACATTAAGCCTGTGTCTTAAAGCCAAACAAAATAAAGATAACATCATCAACAACAAAAATCAAGCAAAATTAAAGATTAAATCTTAAAACTGGTCTAATTGTGCTCATTAGGAAAGAGCTAAAAGGACTACTGTGTAATAATTAGCAAATTGTAGTAATGTTTTTATGTATAACCTAAATATCTCGACTACCTCTATAGGTTTATTTCTTGGAAAAATGGGCTGAAATGCAAGGCATTCATAAAAGATTCCTACATTTTAAGGTTTTCTGTACTATTCACCTCTTTTCCATACCAAATGTCATCATCAAAACAGTTGCAATAATAAGAAAGGGTGCATAATTCAATTAACTATTTTTTTTCCTTAAGAATTTCATTCATGCTAGGTGCTAGTGTGGAAGGAAAACTCCTAATCATTGGATGACAGTAACCATTTTGAAGTTGTTGCCACATTTTAGTTCAATTGACATTCTTTTTCAGGAGAATTACAGTAAAGAAATGTCGTTATGCCCAGCAGGTGAAAAATAACTTTTTACAATATTTTTACTTTATTTCATATAAAACTTCTGTCTTAGCACTAAGAATTTCTGATGACATCTGTAACTTATGTTAGAAGAAACAAACTCTGTCAATCAACCATGTCAGTTATCTGTTCCAGGTCATTATCTTACAAGCTCCAGGGGGTTCCATGTTGTTTTCACCATTGTTCAGACTTTCCCCATGCCTCCTTCAGCATTGTGTAGCAAACATATCTCAGTTCTCTACTTGATACATATTTGAGCTCCTCAAGTTGTAACACATCTATGTATTTTCTTTCATATGTATCATTTGGCATTGTGAGATGGCAATTCCAATGCTTTCTAAAGTCTGTTAAATTGATTATTTTAACTAGATAATCATAGGAAGGGAAATTATTAGATAAGGACTTCAAAACAGAGACAGCATCATAGCAACTCAGGTAATACTTTGTCTCACTATCTAGGTTCTCCTATTCCTGTGTAAAACAAAAACACAGTTTCTCTTGGAAGACCTGAAGACTCATCAAAATCTGCACAATGAGGAGTCTCATACTCAGCAGTGAGAAGACTTCCCTGTTCTCAGTGACTCAGCTATGAAATAGTAGTCAGGATCTAGAAATGTAATATTTGCCGAGCTCCGTAACTGGTAAACACATAGTCTAGTTTTGTTGTTGTGGTTGCTGTTGTTTTCAGAAAGTCTCGATCACATCTACTACATTTAATAAAGCCTTTCAGTGCCTAAAAACTGTATAAAAACTTCAGGGCAAATGTCTCATTTGAAGGTAATAAATAGAATGACTGAGTGTTATGGTAATAAGTAGATGATAATAGACTAAATGGTGCTAATGTCTGGAAAGAAGTATATGGGACAGAACAAGCAATACCACAAAGATCGCCTTCATCTGACCCATCTGGACAGTCCCTCCTCCCATTGCAGAGTTTCTCTGGCTGCAGGCACATGGAGGTGTCATTAGCACAAGGGTACTTGGGTGGACCACACAAGAAACTGTCACAGTCTTCTTCATCAGATTGATCCTCACAGTCAACATCTCCATCACATACCCAGGCTTTGTTGATGCATCTCCCTAAAAAAAAGGAAAAAAAATCACAGCAATAAACAGCCATTATTATTTCTGTCAGAGTCAGAATTGTTTCCTATTAGTAAGAAATCTATTTGCTGATAGTTTGACAGTTTGTTTTCATGATCTCATTGGAATATTCTTGTTTTGCTCGTAACTGCTCTTAGAGTCTGAGTATTAGTGTTTTCTTTAATTTCAAATTATCTCCCATGTTGTTAAATAAAAAGGGATTCTGTGAATAGTTGAAAGCATATAAAAGTTTAAGAAGTAAATTTTAATGGTACACTTTTGTGTCAGTAACTTTCACATTCCAAAATTTAGGCAAACAATATTAGTTATGACCCAAACAAATTTAGGCAAATGCTATATTTTAGGGATTGTATTTTTTACCTACATATCTTGAAATGATGATGAAAGTTGCTTCATAAAACAATGTCATTCCTGGTTAGCCAATGTAATCCTAAGCACTAAAAACACTCTTTGAAGAATTGCCAGTCCTGATTTCAGGGTACTACAAAACCAGAATTGTAAAAGCAGCATAACCTTGGCATAAAAGGGGGGGGGGTGTGATTGATGCAGATTTGAGGACCCAGATATTAGTTGATGTACCTACCTACACTTGATTTTTGACAAAGAAACCAAATCAAACAAACAAAGCACATAGGATTAAAGCATTTAAAATAACAGTTCTTAGGAAAATTTGATACCTACACGCAGAAGAATGAAACTTGACCACTCTCTCTCACCCTCTACACAAGCTGATTTGAAATGCATGAAAACCTCAATGTTAGACCTTAAACTAAAACAGAAAAAAAATAGTAGAAAATACATTTTAGGCTATAGGCTCAGGCTATAATAGGACTCTGGTCACCCAGGAAACAGGACCAACAATGGACCAGTGGGACCTTATGAATACAATACAGAAATGCTTCTGTGTTACAAAGGAAACTGCTAATCAATTGAAGAGGCAGCCTACAGAATAGGAAAACAAAACCCAAAACATATGCTATATATCTAACAGTAGATTTGTGTCTAGAACACAAAAGCAGCTCAGAACACTAAACTAAGAACACAACGAAATTAAAAAGTAGGCCATGGAAGTCGTGAAGACCTCTCACAAGAAAAAACAAAATGTCTACAAAACTTTTACAATAGTGTTGATTACCCTTAGCTTTTAAGGAAAAGCAAATTAAACCTTCTTTGAGATTTTGGCATATCACAGCCAGAATGGCTAAGATGAAGAAAATTAATTGTGACAAGTGCTGCTGAGGGTAGGGGGAATCTTTCACATTTTTGGTGGGAGTGTAAACCTCTACAGCCTTTTGGAAATTGGTGTAGGGATTCCTGGAAACAAACAAACAAGCAAAACTGCTGGGTGGTGGTGCATGCAGCCTGATCTCTGTGAGTTCAAGGCCAGCTTGGTTTACAAAGTAAATCTAGTACAGCCAAGGCTACACAGAGAAAATCCTGTCTCCAAAAACCAAAACCCAAAACTGCAAAACAACAGCAACAACAACAAAAACAAACTCATTGGACAGGATGAAATGCATTTGTGGTGCAGTACTTCTGCTCAACAAACTATGGTTGGTAGCTGATAGGTTCTAGGGGTAGATTAATTGTTATTATTTTGCTAAGTGAAAGCAACACCAAAGTGGCCTCTAAATTTCTAACTCCATAACTAAAGTTAAGTGTAGATCACAGTCTTCTGTGTAGTGGATGCAGGTTAATTCAGAAAGTCACAACTGGTCAGTGGGCATAGAACAAGTGATGATGGAGCGCTCTGCCAAAGTGAAACAACTATATCATTCCTACCTCAAGAGTTAGGGATCATCGGGAGAGAGTAGAAAGAAAGATTACAAGGGAATGAGGTCAGGGCAAAGCAAAGTGAAACAGTGTCCTTTAGAACAAAAGACCACTGCATTTATGAACTCACAGTAGCTATTGTAGCTTGGGAAAAGCTGGATCAAAATCAGTCCAGACAACATGCTAGCAAGGATGAAGGAAGGTCTCAACAGATCTCCCAATGAGCTATTGACACTTGCTATTTTATGGGGGAAGGAGAATCCATTTCCTTTAAAGGAATAACCCCTGTAAGGTTAAACTTAATCTAGTGGATGAACCCCACCCATGAGCTTATAGGAAGCACAACCGGAATTTATTGGATCACCAAAACAAAAGAGAGTATAAGAAGTTGGGACAGGTTGGGGAATTGGGGTTTGATCTGGTAACAGCTTGGGGGAAGAGGGGTAAATATGAACAAAATATACTGCATGAAAATATCAAAGAATTGATACAAATATCAAATTAAAGAAGAATGAAAATATCTTTAAATGTTTTGATAATTTTTATATATACCAATAGAACATGTATAAATGTTTTCTTTTTACTAACTTAAGAAAAAAAGTTTTGTTTTGTTTTTTGTTTTTCTGCCAGTGTTTTAAAAGTCAACATGTAGAAAACACATTGGGCTTTGGATGTCAATGTCAATGTAATCCTATTTTGTTGCAGCTGTTGGTGATGATAGTTTTTGCTGCAAATTTTTTATCTTTTACATATTCTTTTAATTTTTCTAGTTAATTATCTTTTCTGGATTATTCATTATTAGTGAGAAATATGAATTTTAAATGTACCTAGAGATCAATAGTAGTCTAACAAAAATATTATCACTTCATGCAATAGGAGTCAAAATAAAATTTTACAATGAAAATATTAGGTCAAATATTTAGCAAATACACTGTATTTAAAAGTCACAAAATGGGGGGCAGGGTCAAGATGGAGACCACAGTTTCTGAACTGTGGAAGCGCTGAATGCCTGAGTGGGTGAGTGGAAGGACTTCTGAAGCCAGGGAAATGACGGAGAGGCTTTCTAAACGACAGGGAACATCACGAGGTGGGAACTTTGGTCTAGGGTCACCTATGGACTTGTTTGAGGAAGGAGAGAAACAATCCTTTGATCTCCTGGCACTCCCCTCTCTCGGACCTCCCTCCTCCTCAGCACAGCGGACTCACCGATTCTCAGCTCAGAGCTCACGGCCTGGGGTCTGCAGCAGCTAAGACAGAGTCCCTAGCTCCTTAGCGGGAACTGCCAGCGGTACTGGTACTGGAGTCCCAGACCCGCGACACCATCCTCACAGGGTCCCTGGTCTGCTGACCGCCATACTGGCCCCACAGGGTCTCTCAGCCGCTGACTGAATGGCCCACCTAAACCCTCAGTGACAGATAATACACTATATTCCTACCAAAGCCCATCAGACCTGACATACAAGCTAGGCACACCAGGCGCTGGGCCTCCCAGGCTTGGAGAGCACAGTGGAGGGCCCCCAGGACTTCCCAGAAGGCATCTGGACTGGCAACCCAGCTTCCAGTTGCAGCTGGACTTCCTAACCTGGCGGTTGCAGCAGCACTGACCTGGCAGAGCGTATTAGTCCTCCTGCAGACCAAGCAGGGCCAAACCAGAGAGCAGAGAGCCCAGATACCCCAAACCCTGTCGATGTGATGTGCTTGAGAGTGAGTGCACCCTTGAGTGTCTACAGAACCCCAGATCCAGGGCCCTTCTAAAATAGAAGCCAGGCATTGTACCCCTCTCACCCACATACTCACTGTGGGAAACAGGGTCACTTGGGACATTGAAGCCCCTGCTCTGTGGGTCCAACTGAGGAGTTAAGGCAGTTAATGCCGGAAATTGCACAGCGACCATCACCAGCGCCTGCTAAATATACAGTGCATGCACAAATAACCACCTAGAAGCCTGCAAGGCAGAGCTCCTCCCACACACTCAAGGGTTCAATATTCTCTATCACTCTGTCCTCTAGACATACTTCCACACACACAAACATGCGCGTATGTGCAAGCCTGCATTTGCCTTTCTGCACCCGCATACTTTTCTCCCACAGGTACAGATAGTGCACCAACACACACGGTGAGGCCACGGGACCTCTCTCAGCTTCCTGAAGAACTCTCCAGATGCCAGTGACAGTACCAGTCTGAACTGCAGAATCCAGAAACAAACAGGGAACGTTTCAGATAAACCAATGGCCAGAGATAGGCGAAAGAACACATTCAAAATAAATCAGGACATCATGACTTCACCAGCAACCCCTAAAATTGATGGATACTCCAATTCATCAGAAGCACAGGAAAAAAAAATGACTTTAAAGCTATGCTTACCCAATTATTTGAGGCTCATAAAGAGGAAACAAACAATTCTCTTAGAGCAATAGCCATGCAAATTCAGACAGAGATGAAATGAACAAATCTAACAAAGATTTGGTCAGTCAATTGAAGGCAAAAAAAGAGGAAATGGACAAAATTCTTAAAGAAACATAGGCAAATATGGCCAAACAAGTAGACTCACAGGTAGAGATACAATTAGTAGCAAATAGAGAAGAAATGAACAACAACAACAAAAATAGAAACCATCGTGGAGGGACAGGAATCCACATTCAAACAGATGAAGGAAATGGTGCAAGGCATGAAAACAGAATTAGAATCAATAAAGAAAACACAAAATGAGAAAACCCTGGAGCTGGAGAACTTAGAGAAAAGATCAGGAACCACAAAGGTAAGCATTACCAACAGAATACAAGAGATGGAAGAGAGACTCTCGGGGGCAGAAAATACACTCGCAGAAATTGATACTTCTCTTAAAGAAAAAGTAAAATCAGAAAAGTCCCAAACACAAAATATCCAAGAAATCAAGGATGCCATGCAAAGACGAAATCTAAGAATAATAGGAATTGATGAAGAAGAAGACTCCAGGCTCCAAAGTCCAGAAAATATTTTCAAGAAAATCATAGAAGAAATTTTTCCCAACCTAAAGAAAGAGATGTCCATAAATATACAAAAGGCCTACAGAACACCAAATAGACTACACCAGAAAAGAAACACATCACGTCACATCATAGTCAAAGACTAAATCTACAGAACAAAGAAAAGATATTAAAAGCAGCAAGAGAAAAAGGCCAAGTAACATATGAAGGTAGACCTATCAGAATCACACCGGACTTCTCATCAGAAACTATGAAAGCCAGAAGAGCTTGGGCAGGTGTAATGCAGACTCTAAGAGAACACAGATGACAACCCAGACTACTATACCCAGCAAAGCTTTCAATCAACATAGATGGAGAAATCAAAACATTCCATGATAAAACTAAATTTATGCAATATCTACACAACAAAACAGCCCTACAGAAGATACTACAAGGAAAACTCCAGTCCAATGAAAACAACCTCACCCAAGAAAACCTAGCACACAGATAATATCCCAACAAAAATTGAAAGAAAACAAGCAATGGAACACAGTAAGACCACCGACTCCAGTATAAAAGGAACTAACGTTCATTGGTCACTTTTATCTATCAACATCAGTGGACTCAACTCTCCAATAAAAAGACACAGACTAACAGAATGATGGTGGATACAAGATCCAACATTCTGCTGCATCCAAGAAAATCACCACTGCAACAAAGACAAACAGTACCTAATAGTAAAGGGCTAGAAAAATGTCTTTCAATTAAATGGACCCAGAAAACAATCTGGGGTCGCTATCCTAATATCTAATAAAATAGACTTTCAACCAAAATTAATCAAAAAAGATGTGGAGGGGCACTACATTCTCATCAAAGGAAAAATCCCCTAAAAGGACAACACAATTCTGAACATCTATGCCCCAAATACAAGAGCGCCTACATTCATAAAGCAAAGATTATTAAAATTCAAATCACACATCGATCCCAACACCTTAATCATGGGAGACTTCAACACCCCACTTTCACCAAGAGACAGATCATCTAGACAGAAGCCTAATAAAGTAATAAAGGCTCTTACAGAGGTCCTAAAGCAAATGGAATAATAGATGTTTACAGAACTTTCCAACCAAACTCAAAAGAGTATACCTTCTTTTCAGCACCTCATGGAACCTTCTCCAAAATAGACCATATAGTTGGTCACAAAGGAAGCCTCAACAGATACAAGAAGATTGAAATAATCCCCTGTATTCTATCTGACCACCATGGACTAAAGTTGGACCTCAACAACAATGGAATTAGAAAAAAAGCCTACAAGCACATGGAGACTGAACAACTTGCTGTTCAATGACAGCTGGTTTAAGGAAGAAATAAAGAAATTAATGACTTCCTAGAATTCAATGAAAATGAAGGTACAACATAACCTAATTTATGGGACACAATGAAAGCAGTGCTCAGAGGAAAATTCATAGCACTAATTGCCTTCAGAAGATATTTGTAATATCTCATACAAGCAATTTATTGGCACAATTGAAAGCGTTAGGGGAAAAAAAGAAGCAAATACACCCAAGAGGAATAGACAGCTGGAAATAATCAAACTTTGAGCTGAAATCAATCAATTAGAAACAAATAAAACTATTCAAAGAATCAATGAAACCAAGAGCTGGTTCTTTGAGAAAATCAACAAGATAGACAAACCTTTAGCCTAACTAACTAAAAGGCAGACAGAAACTATCCAAATCAGCAAAATAAAAAATGAAAAGGGGGACATAACTACAGACACCGAGGAAATCCAAACAATCATTAGGTCGTACTACAAAAGCCTATATGCCACAAACTTCGAAAATCTAAAAGAAATGGACAATTTTCTAGGTAGATTCCATCTACCAAAATTAAGTCAAGATCAGGTAGAAGGATTGAATAGTCCTATATCCCTCAAGGAAATAGAAGCAGTCATCAACAGTCTCCCTTCCAGGCATGCAAGGGTGGTTCAACATACGGAAATCCATCAATGTAATCCACCACATAAACAAACTAAAGGAGAAAAACCACATGATTATCTCCTTAGATGCTGAAAAAGCATTTGACAAAGTCCAACACCCATTCATGTTTGAAGTCTTGGAGAGATTAAGGATACAAGGCACATACCTAAACATACTAAAGGTGATATACAGCAAGCCTATAGCCAACATCAAACTCAATGGAGAGAAATTTAAATCAATCCCACTGAAATCAGGGACAAGACAAGGCTGTCCACTCTCTCCATATCTCTTCACAATAGTACTTGAAGTCCTAGCTAGAGCATTAAAACAACTAAAGGAGATCAAGGGGATACAAATCGGAAAAGGAAGAGGTCAAAGTGTCACTATTCGCAGATGATATGATAGTATACATGAGCGACACCAAAAATTCAACCAGAGAACTCCTTCAGCTGATAAAAACCTTCAGCAAAGTGGCAGGATACAAAATCAACTCAAAAAAATCAGAAGCCCTCCTGAATACCAAAGACAAAAGGGCCAAGAAAGATATCAGGGAAACAACATCCTTCACAATAGTCACTAATAACATACAATACTTTGGGGTGACTCTAACCAAACAAGTGAAAGACCTGTTTGAAAAAAATCTTAAGTCTCTGAAGAAAGAAATTGAAGAAGGTATCAGAAGATGGAAAGATCTCCCGTGCTCATGGATTAGTAGGTTTAACATTGTGAAAATAGCCATCCTGCCAAAAGCATTCAGCGCATTCCCATCAAAATAACAACGCAGTTCTTTACAGACCTTGAAAGAAAGATTTTCAGCTTTATATGGAGAAACAAACAAACAAACAAACAAACAAAAAACCCAGAATCTCCAAAACGATCCTGTACAACAACAGATCATCTGGAGGTATCTCCATCCCTAATCTCAAGCTGTACTACAGAGCAATAGTAATAAAAACTGCATGGTATTGGCATAGAAACTAAAAGAATAATCTTGGAACCAAAAACAAGACCCCAAAATAAACCCACACACTTATGAATACTTGATTTTTGAGAAAGAAGCCAAAACCATTCAATGGAAAAAAGACAGCATCTTCAACAAATGGTGCTGGTCCAACTGGATGTCTACATGCAGAAAAATGAAAATAGATCCAGAGGGAGAGATTGGGAGGAAGTGAGGGAGCAGGATATAGCTGGGATACAAAATTAATAAAATGTAACTATTAATAAATAATAAATAAATAAATAAATAAAAGTCATAAAATTTATTTGTAGAACTTAATCGTAGTTTGTGCCACTGTAAGTGAAGTGAAAAATCATATAACCAGTACTGAAAGTGATTAAAATATTTGAGACTATTTTTAACACTTATTATTTAAATATTTAAAATAACTACTAAGTGCTACTTCACTAAAAGTTTTGGTGTAAAGGAGGACACATTGCTAGCTTAATCGCTGGAAAAAAATGACTTCTGAAATATCAGCTAAGGTGCCTACATAGAAGAAAGAATGAACCACAACTTTAGGAAAGAACATTTCAATTGCAATGACTAGAAAAGTACAGTTTAAAATTAATCAAAATGAAAAAATAAAGCTGTGAGAATGAATCAAAAAGTAACTTGAACTTCCGCAGCAGGACCAAAACAGAGAGTAGTGAGCAAGGGGAACCCCTCTGCATTCCAACTGATCCTACAAGAGAGTGAGTGAGCCTTCTAGGGAGAGATTGCCCCAGACCCAGGGCCTCTCCACAGAAGCAACCAGATGAGATCCCTGCCACCCACACTCCTAGTGTGGGCATCAGAGGGATTCTTGGGATAATGACCCCAACATTGAAGCCTCTGCCTTGCAGGTCCACCAGGGTAATCCAGGCAAACAATCCCTGGATCTCAGACAGAACTGCATAATAGTGGCTTGCAGGCCACTGCAATAGTCAGAGAATCCGAGCATGCACACTGCGCCCTCTAAAAGCACACGCGAATAGTGCCAGCGTCACATTCTTTACTTAGGCAAAACTGAAAACACAGTGCACACTCCCAAAGCAGTGAACCTCTCTCATCTTCCTGAAAAAACAGTCCAGAAAACAGAAAGAGAGGATCATAGCCCAAACTACAATCTCGAGGAACAATCAGTGATGATTATAAATAACCAGATGGCTAGAGGCAGACGTAAGAACACTCCCAACAAAAATCAGAACATAATGACCTCACCGGCAACCCCACAAAACAATGGACACTTCAATTCACTAGATATACAAGAAAACGACCTCAAAACTATGTTTCTCCAGCTATTAGAGGCCCATAGAGATGAAATGAACAAAGCCCTCAGAGAAATAACCAAAGAAATCGAGACTAACCAAGAGGAAACAAATCGTGCTCTCGAGAAATGACCACGAAAATTGAGGCAAACAGAGAAGAAATGCACAAAGCTCTCAAAGAAATGTCCACACAAATGAAGGCAAATAAGGAAGAAATAAACAAAGCTCTCATAGAAATACAGGCAATTATACCCAAAGAAGTAGAGGCACAATTAGTGATACATAGAGAGGAAATGGACAAAAAAATAGAAGCTATCATTGAAAAGCAGGAGTCCACATTCAATCAGATGAAGGAAATGGTAAAAGACATGAAAACAGAATTAGAATCAATAAAGAAAACACAAATAGAGAAAAACCAGGAGCTGGAGAACATAGAGAAAAGATCAGGCACTACAAAGGTAAGCATCACCAACAGAATACAAGAGATGGAAGAAAGAATCTCACGAGCCGAAGATACACTTGCGGAAATTGACACATCTCTCAAAGAAAAAATAAAATCAGAAAAGGTCAAAACACAAAACATCCAATAAATCAAGGACACCATGAAAAGACAAAACTTAAGAATAATAGGAGTAGAAGAAAAAGAAGACATCAGGCTCAAAGGTCCGGAAAATATTTTAAAGAAAATTATAGAAGAAAACTTTCCCAACTTAAAGAAGGAGATGGCCATAAACATACAAGAGGCCTACAGAACACCAAGTAGACTAGACCAGAAAAGAAATTCTTCACGTCACATCATAGTCAAAACACTGAACCTACAGAACAAAGAAAAAATTCTAAAAGCAGCAAGGGAAAAAGGCCAAGTAACATATGAAGGTAGACCTATCAGAATCACACCAGATTTCTCAACAGAAACTATGAAAGCCAGAAGGGCCTGGACAGAAATCATACAGTCCTTAAGGGACCACAGATTCCAACCCAGACTACTATACCCAGCAAAACTTTCAATCAACATAGACGGAGAATTCAAAATATTCCAAGACAAAACCAAATTTAAACAATATCTACATAGTAACCCAGGTCTACAGAGGTTACTAGAAGGGAAACTCCAAACCAAAGAAAACAACTACATCAAAGGAAACAGAGGAAATAGATAACTACACATACACACACACACACACACAAAAAAAAAAAGAAGACAAGCAATGAAACTCAGTGACACCAACAACCCCACATCTAAAGTAAGTAACAATTGTTGGTCACTAGTTTCTATCAACATCAACGGACTCAACTCCCCAATTAAAAGACACAGACTAACAGAATGGTTGCGGAAACAGGATCTATCATTTTGTTGCATCCAAGAAACACACCTATGCAACAAAGATAAACACTACCTCAGAGTAAAGGGCTGGAAAACTGTCTTTCAAGCAAATGGTTCCAGAAAACAAGCGGGAGTAGCCATCCTAATATCTAATAAAATAGACTTTCAACCCAAGTTAATCAAAAAAGATAAGGACGGCCACTATATTCTCATCAAAGGAAAAATCCACCAAGAGGACATCACAATTTTGAATATCTATGCCCCAAATACAAGAGCACCTACATTCGTAAATGAAACAATATTAAAGCTTAAATCACACATTGATCCTAAAACCCTAATAGTGGGAGACTTCAACATTCCACTCTCACCAAGGGACAGATCAACTAGACAGAAAACAAATAGGGAAATAAAAACACTTACAGAGACCCTAAATCAAATGGACCTAATAGACGTCTATAGATCTTTTCATCCAAACTCAAAAGAGTATACCTTCTTTTCAGCACCACATGGAACCTTCTCCAAAATAGACCATATAGTTGGTCATAAAGAAAGCCTCAACAGATACAAAAATATTGAAATAATCCCTTGTATTCTATCAGACCACCATGGACTTAAGCTGGACCTCAACAACAACAGAAATAACAAACAGCCTACACGCACATGGAAACTGAACAACCTGTTACTCAATGATATCTGGGTTAAGGAAGAAATAAAGAAAGAAATTAAAGACTTCCTAGAATTCAATGAAAATGAAGGCACAACACACCCAAATTTATGGGACACATTGAAAGCAGTGCTCAGGGGAAAATTTATAGCACTAAGTGCCTGCAAGAAGAAATTCGTAACATCACATACAAACAACTTAATGGCCCAACTGAAATACCCTAGAAAAAAAAGAAGCAGATACACACAAGAGGAGCAGAAGGCTGGAAATAATCAAGCTCAGGGCTGAAATCAATCAATTAGAAACAAATAAAGCTATTCAAAGAATCAATGAAACAAAAAGCTGGTTCTTTGAGAAAATCAACAAGATAGACAAACCCTTAGCCAAACTAACTAAAAAGCAGAGAGAATCTATCCAAATCAACAAAATCAGAGATGAAAAGGGTGACATAACTACAGACACAGAGGAAATTCAAACAATCATTAGGTCATACTACAAAAGCCTATATGCCACAAAATTTGAAAATCTAAATGAAATGGACAATTTTCTTGATAGATTCCATCTTCCAACATTAAGTCAAGATCAGGTAGAAAGAATGAACCGCCCTATATCCTCCAAGGAAATTGAAGCAGTCATTCACAGTCTCCCCTCCAAAAAAAGCCCTGGGCCGATGGTTTCAGCACAGAATTTTACTAGACCTTCAAAGAAGTGCTCACACCAATTTTCCTCAAACTATTCCACAAAATAGAAACAGAAGGTACATTACCAAACTCATTCTATGAAGCAACAGTCACCCTGATACCTAAACCACACAAAGACCCAACAAAAAAAGAGAACTTCAGACCTATCTCTCTTATGAACATTGACGCAAAAATACTCAATAAAATACTTGCAAACCGAATCCAAGAACACATCAAAGATCTCATCCACCACAACCAAGTAGGCTTCATCCCAGGCATGCAAGGGTGGTTCAACATACGGAAATCCATCAATGTAATCCACCACATAAACAAACTGAAGGAGAAAATCCATATGATCATCTCCTTAGATGCTGAAAAAGCATTTGACAAAGTCCAACACCTATTCATGTTTAAAGTCTTGGAGAGATCAGGAATACAAGGGACATATCTAAACATAGTAAAGGCAAGCCTATAGCCAACATCAAACTCAATGGATAGAAACTTAAATCAATCCCACTGAAATCAGGGACAAGACAAGGCTGCCCACTCTCTCCATACCTCTTCAACATAGTACTTGAAGTCCTAGCCAGAGCAATAAGACAACTAAAGGAGATCAAGGGGATACAAATCAGAAAGGAAGAGGTCAAAGTGTCACTATTTGCAGATGATATGATAGTATATATGAGCGACCCCAAGAATTCAACCAGAGAACTCCTCCAGTTGATAAACACCTTCAGCAATGTGGCAGGATACAAAATCAACTCAAAAAAATCAGAAGCCTTCCTGTATACCAAAGACAAAATGGCCGAGAAAGAAATTAGGGAAACAACACCCTTCACAATAGCCACTTACCACATAAAGTACCTTGGGGTGACACTAACCAAGCAAGTGAAAGACCTGTTTGAGAAAACTTCAAGTCTCTGAAGAAAGAAATTGAAGAAGATCTCAGAAGATGGAAAGATCTCCCGTGCTCATGGATTGGTAGGATTAACATTGTGAAAATGGCCATCCTGCCAAAAGCAATCTACAGATTCAATGCAATTACCATCAAAATACCAACTCAATTCTTTACAGACCTTGAAAAAAAGATTCTCAGCTTCATATGGAGAAACAAAAAACCCAGAATCTCCAAAATAATCCTGTACAACAACAGATCATCTGGAGGTATCTCCATCCCCGATCTCAAGTTGTACTACAGAGCAATAGTAATAAAAACTGCATGGTATTGGCATAAAAACAGAAAGGAGGATCACTGGAACCACATAGAAGTCCCAGAAATAAACCCACACACCTATGAATACTCGATTTTTGACAAAGAAGCCAAAACCATTCAATGGAAAAAAGACAGCATCTTCAACAAATGGTGCTGGTCCAACTGGATGTCCACATGCAGAAAAATGAAAATAGATCTCTATTTATCACCCTGCACAAAACTAAAGTCCAAGTGGATCAAAGACCTCAACATAAAACCAGATACTCTAAATCTGTTAGAAGAAAAAGTGGGGAACAGCCTAGAACTCATTGGCACAGGAGACAACTTCCTGAACAGAAAACCAACAGCACAGGCTCTAAGAGCAACAATCAATAAATGGGACCTCATGAAACTGAAAAGCTTCTGTAAAGCAAAGGACACTGTCATCAAAACAAAACGCCTGCCTACAGATTGGGAAAGAATCTTCACTAACCCTTTATCTGACAGAGGACTAATATCGAGTATATACAAAGAACTAAAGAAGCTGAAAAGCAGCAAACCAAGTAATCCACTTAAAAATTGGGAACAGTGCTAAACAGAGAATTCTCGACAGAGGAATATCGAATGGCAGAAAAACACTTAAAGAAATGCTCATCCTCATTAGCCATCAGGGAAATGCAAATCAAAACGACCCTGAGATATCACCTTACACCCATCAGAATGGCCAAAATGAAAAACTCAAGGGACAACACATGCTGGAGAGGTTGTGGAGAAAAGGGAACCCTCCTCCACTTCTGGTGGGAATGTAAACTGGTACAACCACTCTGGAAATCTAAAACAATTAGGAATAGTGCTTCCTCAAGACCCAGCTATACCACTGCTAGGTGTATACCCAAAGTTTGCTCAAGTACACAAAAGGGATATTTGCTCAACCATGTTTATAGCAGCTTTATTTGTAATAGCCAGAACCTGGAAACAACCCAGATGTCCATCAACGGAGGAATGGGTACAGAAATTGTGGTATTTTTACACAATGGAATACTACTCAGCAATCAAAAAGGAGGAAATCATGAAATTTGCAGGCAAATGGTGGGATCTAGAAAAGATCATCCTGAGTGAAATATCCCAGAAGGAGAAAGACAAACACGGTATATACTCACTTATATAGACCTATAAGATATGATAAACATAATGAAATCTATACACCTAAAAAAGATAATCAAGAGAGCGGACATGGGGTAAGATTATCAATCCTCATGTTGAAAGACAGAGGGGATGCACATTGAACATTGACAGGAGTCTACTGAGCGCATTGGAAAGACTCTAACTAGCAGTGTTTTCAAAGCAAAGACTCATGACCAAACCTTTGGCAGAGTACAGGGAATCATAAGAAAGAAGGGGAGTTAGTCTGATGAGGAAAGGATAGGAGCTCCACAATGACCAAATATATCTGGGTACAGGGTCTTTTCTGAGACTGACATGCAACCAAGGACCATGTATGAATGTAACCTAGAACCCCTGCTCAGATGTAGCCTGTGGTAGCTCAGTAACCAATTGGTTTCCCATAGTGAGGGGAACAAGGACTATTTCTAACAGGAACTCAATGACTGGCTCTTTGGCCTCCCCCCCCTCCAAGGGACGAGCAGTCCTGTTAGGCCACAGAGGAGAGTTTTGCAGTCAGTCCTGAAGATACCTGATAAAACAGGATCAGATGAATGGGGAGGAGGTCCCCACTTGGCAAGGGGCACGGTGGAGATGAGGGAGGGAGGGACTGGGAGGGAATGAGGGACCGGGACACGGCTGGGATACAGAGTTAATAAAATGTAGCTGATAAGAAAAAAATAAAATTAAAACAAAACAAAACAAAACAAAAAAATGTTATGTAAAACTTTTCATGATTTAAAATAAATTATTTTATTTAAAAAAAAAGTAGCTTGATTTTTAAAAGGCACAAAACCAGTAGTACAGATAATAGAATTTATCAATTAAATTTTTTCCCAGTAAAAAGAAATATTTTTGTTACACCAAATAAAATTTTGTGGCACTTATGTGAAGACTATTAAAACTGTTGAAGAAACAAGTGAGGGGCAAAGGTGGAGAAAACCACTGACATCTGACAATAGATTAATATACCCAATGGGCAAGAAAATTCCAAACATTAGCCCAGACAAAACCAAGTAATGCCATTTTATAAGATGGAAAAAATAAGGTGAATATACAGTTCTTCAAGAAAAAATATAAATGACCAAGAAATGAATTCAAGTTTGTTCAGTATGATTAACCACAATGAAAATGCAAGTTTAATCCAGGAGTCATCATCTCATCCCAACTAAATGGATGCCACAAAAAATAACACAAGTATAACAAATTCAGCCAAATGAGATGGGTTGGTTAGTAGAGATATTTGCTGCCAAGCTTGATACGATTTTAATGCCCAGGATATAAGGTAAGAGGAAAGAACCAAGTCTTACAAGTTGTCATCTGACCTTTATGCAAGAGCTATGGTATATGCATGTGTACACAACCACAAGTAATAACTTAAAATACATAAGTGAACTTGTTTTAAATTTAAAAAATAAATGCTAACCGAGAGGCTGCCAAAAAAAATAATTCATATGCATGGTTGTTGCAAGTGTTAATGAAATAGAAACAATATGGAGGTTTCTTTAAAATAATTCAAAGTAGATGTGCCATTTCTGGTTATATATCCAGAGGGGAAAATCAACTTTTGTTTATTTTGTTATGTTTTATAACACCTAAAATGTGTAGTAGGCCCATATGCCCATTAACGGATGAATAAGTTATAGTTATTGTGTAGACTTATACACACACTCACCCTCCCCAAATCTACACAAGTGAATGGTATCAGTCTTTAAAAGAATAAAATTCTTGTACTGTTAGCGTTGTTGGTGGACCTGGAAGGCATTATGTTATGGCAAATGAATCAGATATTAATTACAATATAAATATAATATCTCATGCTCTCACATGTTAGTGTTCAACAAATAAGTGAAAGGTCTATCTCAATAGAGACTCATCATTACTAGAAATTATGAAAGATGAGAGGATGGATAAAGGGGGAGGAACCCCAGTACACGTAATATGGATGTGTTGAAACAGCACACATAACCCAATTAATATGTAGAGATCATAGATGTCCATAAAATCTAAAAAAAATTGTTAATGGGTGTGTTTCTTTAAAATATAGAATTTTTTTTCAAAATACTGTGATAACATCAAAACATACATACATTTTAATAAAATAATGATATTTTGTGAATATAGGATGTTAAAAAGCTCTTGAAATTGAAAATGTAACCTAAAATGTCAGTTTGATTCCATTTCCCCTCTGGTACGTGAGTCAAGATAAAAATGTTGGATAATTAGACAGATTTGAGACCAGTCCAAGAAACAACTCAAATGTTGAAAACCTGTACATTTAAGGAACTTCCTCATGTAAGACAATGTTTTTTTTTTAAATGATCAAATAGAAAGTATGTGAGCTCTATCACAAGCAATCTAAATCAGAAATTTTTGTATGAAATGTTATATATCTGATCACCTCCCCGCTGGGGGATGCAGCTTTGTCAGTCCACAGAGGAAGACAATGAAGCCACTCCTGATGAGAATTGACAGGCTGGGGTCAGGTGGAAGGGGAGGAGGACCTCCTCTATCAGTGGATTAGGAGAGGGGCATAGAGAGAGAAGAGGGACTGGGAGGAGACTAGGGAGGAGGCCATAGCCAGAATAAAAATTGTATAAATTTTAATAAATATTATGATAATAATAAAAAGGAAATGATGTATATTGCTGTTTTGAATGTTATGGAAAGACTGGCAGAAATTTAAATTAGCATCTCAAGAAAGTAACCAGGATTGCAGCTCAATATACAGTAATAGTGATTTTAGTGACAAAGAATGAGCACAAGATAATAAGAAAGAATATGATAAGACACCAATTTGGAAAGGTGTTAAAAAAGTAGATGTGAGCTTTCTTGAACATTAAAAGGATTCATGTATACATGAATATGTATGATTTTATTTCCATAAATGCATTAATATATGTATACATATGCCTTGCTGTCCTCAGGAGACTAGTTCCAGGAACTTACACACATCCACAGTTGGTTAATTTGCAAGTCCTTGATATTAAATTGTGTATTATTTACCTATAAAATGCTCATATCACTGCATTACTTATAAAACCCAAAGTTAATACAGTGTAAATGTTAAATAAATATTTGTAAGTATTACTTGGGGTACAGTGACAGGAAAGTACATATTTGATATATATTCAGTAGAGACATAATTTTCTTTCAAATATTTTTAGTCAGTTTTTAGCTTATTCCATGGATCTCAGAACCCCCAGCTACAAAAGAAAATCTTTCTAGAAGACTGCACAGACAATAGGTAAAGGTGATTGTTCCTGTCCCAAGAAAGAATGAGGCACTAACACGGGGCAGAAGGGAGATGGATTTTGAAAAATACTTCTGTGGTGTATTATCTTCCTCTCACATACATCTCTATTGTGGATTGGTTTTTAAAATGATGAAGATGAGATGTATGTATACCTCACAAGTCCAGCAGACTGAAAAGACAGTTACACGGCGTTCAGATAGTCTGTGAGATATTCTTTCACAGAGGCCATAGAAAGCAAACCAGCAACAACAACGAATTCCTTGGCCCTGTCACCTTCAGTGAGGAACTTTTGATCCAACTCAGAAGGCAAAACTGATGGAGAACACACAGTTGCTGCACAATATACAATTCTGCCCTCTGAAATCTGGCATCCTCTACTTAAGGAATACATTGTGTGGAGCCTTTTACAAATTCAGCACAGCAACAGGGGAGTCCAAGAATGAGACAGTTCCCACCTTTGAGTTGGTTAATCAAGGTAACATTGCCTCTCTTCTCATGCAACACCAGTGCTACCTGACATTCTCTCCAAGGCTTTAGAACAGCATTAGAACAAACACATCTGCAAATCATTAAAATCCTTCACTGCGAAAGTCACAGTGAATCTCCGAGGCATCCTAAATGTAATGTAAATTCTGCTGGAGGAGGTAAAGAAATCTTATCTAAAATTGTCTCCAAAGTTTTAATATAGAACACCCAGAAATATGATCTAATGTCATGACGGAGCCTAGATCAAACTTCCAAATTAAAAAGAAAAAATGCCTTCCTCGCATATTTTAGGGGAGGTTTGAAACTGAGTTGCTCTTCATATCTTGAGTGTTTGATCTTAATTCTAACCAAAATTTAGATAAAGTTGAACTAATTATTGTAGTTTCATAAATTTTTAAAATCACAGTCATTAATTAAATAAACTTTAAAGCAGATAATCTCAGTAAATACATTTAAAATGCTGCTTTTTGTTTAATTCAGATCAAGAGTGATAATCACTTGTTGAAATCATAGACGAAGTCTTGGATAGCCAGAGACTGTTGGTTTCATGGACTATGCTGCTACCTGCACATAGAAGTCGCTAGGACGTGCCTCATGTTGTTGGTATCAAAAGAAATACAAAGTAATAGTGGTCAGATGGGCTAGAGAAATAATTAATAACTATAGAATGCTTAATAAGTATTCAATAATATAAAAATAAAACACTCCCAGATATTCCTAAAACTTTCCCTTATCTTTAAAATAAAGGTTTAAAAATGTGTTGAAGTAATACTCAAACAAGTAAAACCTTGCTGTTTACAAATTCACTTTTAGAATGGGCTGAAAGTAGTGGTGGATGATAGTTATTGAGTAGAGTTCTGTATAATTTCCGATTTTTTGTATTTTTTTATCCGATAACTATATAATCAATATTTTATTATGACAAGTATATATTTTTGCTTCGCATCAAAATATTAAAAGGAGCAAGTAGCAACAAAACTGAACAGCAAACCCAGCCCAGTGGAGCAAAGGCATCTGGTACAATCACACCATGTCACACACACCACACACACACACACACACACACACACACACACACACACACACGACAGGTGTTTGTGCAGTACACATTCTACGTTAAATACCGCTGTGAAATCGATAGCTCAATGAAAGTTACATGTATTTCTGACTACATGAAATATACTAGAGTTTTGAAATAATAAAATATCTCTTCCTGAGATTTTCTTCTCTATTAAACTGTTTGGAACATATTATTTTTTTAATGGAAGGCCTTTGATTTTGGATTTTCATGGAATTTCTAGGTGTGTGAATGTTTCTGTCTTTATGTCTATATGCCTTTATTGTGCTTTTGGTTGTTTGCCATCTTCCATTGTGTTTTTCTTTTCATTTTTCTTAGTTTATTATCATTGCTAAGAGGCTTGTTTATTTTCAGAGAGATACAGAAAGAGCGTGGATCAGGGTGGAAAGGGTGGTGGGGAGTAACCAGGAGGAGTAGGGGGGTTTGTGATATGGCTACATCCAGTGGAAAAAAATCTGATTTCAATAAAAGAAAAAATCAGCAAAAGGCAAAGACTACAATAAAAAGGTGACTTTTTGATGATCGTCTCCACTAATATTTATCATCTTTGTTGCTATAAATGTGCTCATTTTGTTTTGTTTTGTTTTGCCACCCTATGTGGCCTGCAGCTCACTATGAAGACCTTCCTCTCCATAAACTCACAGAAGTAGATGGCATTAAAGGTGAGTGCCACCACATATTGCTAGACTCTTAGTAAAAGGAACTGCATGTTATGGAAGAAACTTTCGTCTCTTAGAATAGAGCTCGCAATTAATATTAAAAATATGAGGACTGGTCATGGTGGATGATATCTTTTATGTGTTCTTGGATTCAGTTTGCAAGTATTTTATTGAGTATTTTTGCGTCAATGTGCATTAGAGAGATTGGTCTGAAATTCTCTTTCTTTATTGGAGTTTTGTGTGGTTTAGGTATTAAGGTGACTGTGGCCTTCCTCATAGAATGAGTTTTATAATGTTCCTTTTGTTTCTATTTTGTGAAATAATTTGACAAGAATTGGAATTAGGTGTTCTTTGAAGGTCTGGTAGAATTCTGCACTGAAACTATCTGGCCCTGAGCTTTTTCTTTTTGGATGGGTGATTTTGATGACGGTTTAGGGGATATAGAACTATTTAACTTATTTACCTAATCTTGATTCAACTTTGGTAAATGGAATCTATCAAGAAAATTGTTTCCACAAGGAAAGCAACAGAACCCAAAAATTTGGGCACAGGGGTCTTTTCTGAGACTGATACTCCATCCAAGGACTATTCATGGAGATAACCTAGAACCCCTGCACAGATGTAGTTCATGGCATCTCAGTCTCTAAATGGGTACCCTAGTGAGGGGAACGGGGACTGTCTCTGACATGAACTCAGTGGCTGGCTCTTTGATCACCTGCCCCTAAAAGGGGAATAGCGTTACCAGGCCACAGAGGAAGACAATGCAGCCAATCCTGATGAGACCTGACAAGCTAGGGTCAGATGGAAGGGGAGGAGGAACTCCCCTATCAGTGGACTTGGAGAGGGGCATGGGAGAAAATGAGGGAGGGAGGGCAGGATTGGGAGGGAATGAGGGAAGGGACTATAGCTGGGATACAAGAAAATAAACTGTAATTAATATAAAAATTAAAATTAAAATTAAAAAAAGAAAATTGTCCATTTCATTTAGATTTTCAAATTTTGTTTAGTGTAGGCTTTTGAAGTAAGACCTAATTTTCCTTAGTGTCTGTCCTTTGTGTCCCTTTTCATTTCTTATTTTGTTGATTTGGATAGTGTCTCTCTAACTTTTGGTTAGACTTGCTAAGGGTTTGCCTATCTTATAGATTTCCTCAAAAAACCAAGTCTTGGCTTTGTTGATTCCTTGAATTGTTTTCTTTGTTTTTAATTTATTGATTTCCACCCTGAGATTGATTATTTCCAGCTTTCTCCTCCTCTTAGGTGTCTGCTTCTTTTCTTTCTAGGGCTTTTAGATGTGGCGTTAAGTTGCTTGTATGAAACACCTCGAATTTCTTTCTGAAGGCACTTAGTGCTATGAGCTTTCCTCTTAGCACTGCTTTCACTGTGTCCCACAAGTTTAGGTATGCTGTGCCTTTATTTTTATTTAATTCTAGGAAGTCTTTAATTTCCTTTTTATTTCTTCCCTAACCCACCTGTCCTTGAGGAGAGAGTTATTTAGTTCCCATGCATGTGTAGGCTTTTTGTTATTTCTGTTATTTTTGAGGTCTACTTTTAAAGCATCATTGTCTGATAGGATACAAAGGATTATTTCAATCTTCTTGTATCTGGTGAGGCTTGCTTTGTGCCTGACTATGTTTTCAATTTTGGAGAAGGTTCCATGATGGGCTGAGAAGAAGGTGTACTCTTTTGGATTTGAGTGAAAATTTCTGTAGACATCTATTAGGTCCATTTGATTTAAGACCACTGTAGGTGTCATTATTTTTCTATTTAGTTTCTGTCTTGAAAATCTGTTCCTCAGTGAGTGTGGGATGTTGAAGTCTCCGACTATTAATGTGTTGGGATCTGTGTGATTTATGCTTTAATAGCGTTTCTTTTATGAATGCAAGAGTCTTTGTATTTCGGGCATAGATGTTCTGGATTGTGGATGTCCTCAGGTTAAATTTTTGTGTCACTCTATTGTTTAATTTTGGCTGTACAGTAAGATTCTTGTATGTTTAAGGCTATTTTTTCTTTCTTTTTTGTTTTTTTTATTAGTTACATTTTATTAACTCTATATCCCAGCTGTATCCTGCTCCCTCATTCCCTCCCAATCACACCCTCCCTCCCTCATCTTCTCCCTGCCGCTTTCCAAGTCCACTAATTGGAGAGGACCTCCTTCCCTTTCATCTGACCCTGTTTTTTCAGGTATCTTCAGGACTGGCTGCAAAGTCCTCCTCTGTGGCCTAGCAGGACTGCTTCTCCCTTGGGAAATAGGGAGGTCAAAGAGCCTGTCATTGAGTTCCTGTCAGAAATAGTCTCTGTTCCCCTTACTATGGGAAACCAATTGGTTACTGAGCTACCACAGGCTTCATCCAAGCAGAGGTTCTAGGTTATATCCATACATGGTCCTTGGTAGAGTGTCAGTCTCAGAAAAGACCCCTGTGCCCAGATATATTTGGTCCTTATGGAGCTCCTCTCCTCTCCAGGTCATACAAACTCCCCCCTCTTTCTTATGATTCCCTGCACTCTGCTGAAGGTTTGGTTATGAGTCTTACTATCTGCTTTGATACACTGCTAGGTAAAGTCTTTCAGGGGCCCTCTGCGGTAGGCTCCTATCCTGTGACTTGTTTTTTTCTACGTCCAATGCACCTTCCATTTGTCTTTCTAAGTGAGGATTGATCATCTTACCTCGGGTCCTCTTTCTTGTTTATCTTCTTTAGGTGTATAGATTTCATTATGTTTATCACATCTTATAGGTCTATGTAAGTGAGTATATAGCATCTGTGTCTTTCTCCTTCTGGGATACCTCACTCAGAATGATCTTTTCTAGATCCCACCACTTGCCTGCAAATTTCATGATTTCCTCCTTTTTGATTGCTGAGTAGTATTCCATTGTGTAGAAATACCACAATTTCTGTATCCATTCCTCCGTTGATGGACATCTGGGTTGTTTCCAGGTTCTGGCTATTACAAATAAAGCTGCTACAAACATGGTTGAGCAAATGTCCTTGTTGTGTACTTGAGAAAATTTTGGGTATATGCCTAGGAGTGGTATAGCCGGGTCTCGAGGAAACACTATTCCTAATTGTCTAAGAAAGCGCCAGAATGACTTCCAAAGTCGTTGTACCAGTTTCCATTCCCACCAGCAATGGAGGAGGGTTCCTTTTTCTCCACAACCTCTCCAGCATGTGTTGTCACTTCAGTTATTTATCTTAGCCATTTTGATGGGTGTAAGGTGAAAATCTCAGGGTCATTTTGATATGCATCCCCCTTATGGCTAAGAATGTTGAGCATCTCTTTAAGTGTTTCTCTGCCATTCTATATTCTTCTACAGAGAATTCTCTATTTAGCTCCGTACTCCATTTTTTAATTGGTTTACTTGATTTATTGCTTTTTAACTTCTTCAGTTCTTTATATATTCTGAATATCAGTCCTCTGTCAGATATAGGGTTGGTGAAGATCCTTTCCCGGTCTGTAGGCTGTCGTTTTGTTCTGAGGACAGTGTGTTTTGCTTTACAGAAGCTTTTCAGTTTCATGAGGTCCCATTTATTGACTGTTGCTCTTAGAGCCTGTGCCTTTGGTGTTCTGTTCAGGAAGTTGTCTCCTGTGCCAATGAGTTCTAGGCTGTTCCCCACTTTTTTTTCCAACTGATTTAGAGTATCTGGTTTTATGTTGAGATCCTTGATCCACTTTGACTTTAGTTTTGTGCAGGGTGATAAATATGGATCTATTTTCATTTTTCTGCATGTAGACATCTAGTTGGACCAGCACCATTTGTTGAAGATGCTGTCTTTTTTCCATTGAATGGTTTTGGCTTTTTTGTCAAAAATCAAGTATTCATAGATGTGTGGGTTTATTTCTGGGTCTTATATACGGTTCCATTGATCCTCCTTTCTGTTTCTATGCTAGTACCGTGCATTTTTTATTACTATTGCTCTGTAGTACAGCTTGAGATCGGGGACGATGATACCTCCAGATGATCTGTTGTTGTACAGGATCGTCTTGGAGATTCTGGGTTTTTTATTTCTCCATATGAAGCTGAGAATCTTTTTTTCAAGGTCTGAAAAGAATTGAGTTGCTATTTTGATGGGAATTGCGTTGAATCCGTAGATTGCTTTTGGCAGGATGGCCATTTTCACAATGTTAATCTTACCTATCAATGAGCATGGAAGATCTTTCCATCTTCTGAGATCTTCTTCAATGTCTTTCTTCAGAGACTTAAGGTTTTTTTCAAACAGGTCTTTCACTTGCTTGGTTAGAGTCATCCCAAGGTACTTTTTGTTATTAGTGGCTATTGTGAAGGGTGTTGTTTCCCTGGTTTCTTTCTCAGCCCCTTTGTCTTGGGTATACAGGAGAGCTTCTGATTTTTTTGAGTTGATTTTGTATCCTGCCACTTTGTTGAAGGTTTTTATCAGCTGAAGGAGTTCTCTGGTTGAATTTTTGGGGTATCTTTTTCTTAAGGTTGGGGATTTTCTTGAAAATATTTTCTGGACCCTGCTGCCTGGAATCTTTTTTGTCTATTCTTAGGTTTCATCTTTTCATGGTGTCCTTAATTTTTTTGGATGTTTTGTGACCGGAACTTTTCTGTTTTTTGTTTTATTTGAAAGATGTATCAATTTCTTCAATTCTATTTTCAAGGCCTGAGATTTTCTCCTCCATCTCTTGTAGTGTGTTGATGATATTTACCTCTGTGATTCCTGATCTCTTTTCTGAGTTCTCCATCTTCAGAATTTTCTTAATTTGTGTTTTCTTTACTGATTCTAATTCCATTTTCTTTTCCTTTACCTGTGTGATTGAAGATTCCTGTCTGTCCTTGATGGCCTTTATTTGCTTGGTTGTATTCACCTCTATTTATTTGAGAGATTAGTTCATTTTCTCTTTATTTGTCTCTGATAATTGCATAATCATAGATTTAAGATCATTTTCCTGTGTTTCAGCTGCATTGGAATATCCATTGATTTGGGGGGGTTTTGGCAAAGCCATAATGTCCTGTTTTTTTGTTGATTATATTCTTATGTTGGCCTCTAGCCATCTGGTTGTCTATAGCCTTGACTGTTCCTGGATCCTCTGCCCCAGATGGAATCTGACTGTCTTTGGAGTCTGGAGTAGTTTTCAGGAAGATGACAGGAGTCCAGGGACTCAAGAAGTGGTGCTGGCGATTCAGATGGAGCTATAGAAGAAAGGGTGTGGGCTCAGTTGTCTAGAGTGGCTTGGGAGCTGAGGCCTTGATGGGTAGGGCAAGGGCTGGTGTGTGTGCCTGCATGGGAGTGTGCCTGGAAGGTCAGTAGGCACACATAGGGGTCTGGTGAGCAGGTGAATTTACCTTGGTGGATTCTGCATGGATGGCAATTGGGAAAGTCAGGCCTGCCAGACTCTGTTCTTCTGCTACTAAGATTCAGCTGGGTTGCACCATCTTGGATTCATGATCAACGTGCTTCTATTGTTTGCCTTGACTCTATGGAGTAACAAGAAGAACCGTGGCTTGGATGCTGAGAACTCTGTCCCAGGAATCCCGACACTGCCCACAGGGGGGAGGGGGCAGTGGGAGGGATCTGATGTCTGGCTGCTACAGAGGAGGGTCCCTGGGCCTTGGGCTTCACACTTGCTGGAGTATGAGGAAAGTGCTGGATTCCCCTGTTTGAGACTCTCAGACCCAAGAGAAGGCCATAGAAGGCCTAGGTTTGATTGACCTCAAATGTCCCAGGAATCCTGAAGCTGTCCCAGAAGGAATCTAATGTCTGGCTCTTAGTGTGGGTGTGAGAGGGTGTAGGGTATCCCAGGACTTGGGGCTCCACACTAGCCAGGGTATGCAGAAAGTGCAGGGGGTCCACAGTTTGAGAGTCCCAAGCCTGGGAGATGGCCACAGGGCACCTGGATCTGGTTGGCCCCACCTCACAGGATGTCCCCTCCAGCCTGGGAAGTTCCAGGGTCGATGCTCTGGATCCAGCCGCCTGTCTACTCACTCACTGGTTTCCTAATCTTTGATCTTCTGCCCCTCAGATACAGTACACACTGTTTGCTGCCATCTT
This sequence comes from Psammomys obesus, assembly GCF_907164565.1. Lineage (NCBI taxonomy): Eukaryota > Metazoa > Chordata > Mammalia > Rodentia > Muridae > Psammomys > Psammomys obesus. The sequence continues at coordinate 41,211,815 of NW_026585895.1, read as the reverse complement.
GGAACTCCTCATTAGATATTTTTAAATGGACCAAAAAGGTAGTCAGAAAAGGACATGAAAAAATAAAATAAAAAGCTCAAGGTCTAAATGCTTAGGTGGTGAAGGGTAAAAGGAAAGGAAGACCAACACAGAGGAGACCTGACCTGCAGCCAAGCATGGCAATGAAATTACAGGCTTTATCATCGACCGGCAGTAGACAGCCACTGGGTATTTGATAAACTTTTTATACACATTTCTATTGATTCTTTGGGAATTGAACATCATACACTATAGTAAAAATAATTTCTTAGTCCTTCCATGTCCATCCCTCACCATTGTAACCTTTCCTTGAAAAATAAATAATAAAAAATTAAATTAAAAGGAAAATAAGTAAAACAAGTTCAATTTGTGTCATCGGTTTACTCACTGGATCATGGTCACACTCTCAGTGAACTGAGTCCTCCCTACTCCCAACCCAAATCCCAGCCAGAAGCGATCAATTCTGGAGAGCTAACTTCAGAAACCTTATGCTTTTTTAAGAATTTTCCCAATTATTTCCTGTTTGGGCTGATACTTTTTGGCTGTGTTGGGGGTGGGGTTGGGGTAGGGGTTGTCACAGAAACCTTCCATATTCATCTTTATCAATTGTGCATCTGTACTCACCAATATCACTGCAAAAGTATCTTCCTTGCTCCTTACAGTCAGCAGGAGCTCAGATCATGGACTTCCACATGATGTCTGGTAACAGCACGGACTAAGAACTGACCTCCAGCTTTTGTAGGACCATGGACCCAGACAAAGCCCTCAGAGACAGCTGGACTAACAGACTCAGGTGGCCACTCATATCAATATGGCTCCTGTGGCATTTTGTACCACTGACATCAACATGGCCTTCATGTTGCACATGTTCAGGCTGCAGCCAGACTACAGTCTGGCTTCATGGCCTTTCATGGCCACATGGGCCAGAGTGTCAACATAGACCCTGGCTGCAGTGGGATCTTGGACTCAGACATGGCTCTTGGTGGAAGCACTACCCTAGCATCACCATGGCCTGAGGTTTTTATCATCTCTATTTAATGTGTGAGGAGAGTGGAACAAATGCTTGGTAAATCCCGTGAAATTATTCAGTTATTGAAGAGCAAATATGGTCCCTGACAGATCACTGGGAACTGAAGTGTTACTTCTGGTAAACTCAAAGAGAAAATTCCATCAGTGGTAGATTGCAAAGCATGAAGGGATACATAGAACACAAGACATCTACACAAGGTGAAGGTGGAAGACAGAGATGAATAAAGTGAAAAGATTTTTTTTTCCGGTTGTTGGACAAGTGTTTATGGAGGGGAAGACAATTAGTATGGAGAAAGAAAATGAAGAGCAAGAAACAAAAATGATAAAAATTTTCCATTGTATCACATTGTACAGGCCCTTAAAATCAACAAAACAAGTACACCAAGAGAAAACCCACCAAAAAAAAAAACAAAAAACAAAAACCCAAAACAAAACAACAACAAAACTAAACAAAAAGGAGGAACAATGTTAACCTTAGAAAAAATAAACACACAGCCAAAGGGTTACAATTTTTTTACAGAGAAAAATCAACAGCAAATATACAATGCTCATGAGAAGAAATTCACAAAGAATTTCATTAGCTTTGTGACACATAGATGATGAAAAGCTTACCATGTTATTTGTGTGAGAAATAAATGAAAGTATTCTCCTGGCTAATTATAGAAAAAGAGGATCCTTTTAGGTTGAAAACCCTAGAGTAAGCTTCATTTTTATACTATCTTTGTTGATTTAATACCAAGAGAGAAAATAAAACAAGTCAAACTCAGAAAGGAGCAAGGCTTTGGAATTCTCAGAAACCAGCAAGGCTTTGGAATTCTCAGAAACCAGCAAGGCTTTGGAATTCTCAGAAATCCATAGTGCATTGTCAGAACACACCTGTTCAGCACAGACCAGGATACCAGTAAAGGTGAACCCTGAGCTCATCAGCTGATTTGGTTACATCCTTTTGCTAAAGACCACTTTATATACAATTCGTAACCGGACTTTGAGATCTGACAGGCAAATCTATGTTGTGTATTTTAATGGAATCTACCGTAAAAGAATATGACTTAGCATCAATTTTTAACAATCTCTGGAAAGACAGTTAATCAAAAAAGATACTATAAAAAAATGACACTCACATAGTACTTTTCCCATAGCTCTCGTTCCTGCTACATAGAGACAAAAATGTAACAACCCTCTTTAATCTTCAAGAAATGATCTTTGTTATAAAAATGTTTCAGTTTTTATTCCTTAGAAGTCGTGTGCCAATTGTGATATCATCTCCATTCTCAACATGTAGTCACAATGACAGCACTGAGTTCTGTTTCTACTTTATGGGGTGTTACAGTATTTGTACCTGCCCTGTTTTGCCCCCGAGTCAGTCTAAGTTTCTAACTGGCAATTTCTTACAAAGTCTCATAAAAGTCCATGCATTACGTTTAATAAAGGTTCGTTTCAATTTATTTGACAATTGCAAAAACTTAGAAAAATTAAGATATTCATCAGTAGATGATTAAATTTTTAAAGTTCTTTTTCACTGTGAAAAGAATGGAGAGAATAACCTATGGAAAGACATGGGAAAATGAGTTCATACTTCTAAGCGAACAAAGCGAGAATGAAAAGTCACAGCATTGTGTCACTTCAGACATGTCACTACAGACATTCTGGAAAAACCAAGACAGTAAGAAGGGGGAGATAAGGACGAACAGGCTTGTGACCTGAGTATTTTACATGGTAATGTGAACGCATCAGGCCCATCAGTGTGCAATACCAAGACCTTGGTGCAGGGTGACTCGCTACTGCATGGTCACTAATTGTAACAAATACCCTCTGCTGCAGGACGTTTATACTGAGTGAAGCTGGGTGGGGGAGATAGCAGAGGGGGTATCTGAATTCAATATTGTGTCTGTCAAAATTTGCTTGCCGCTGTAAAAAAGCAAAAACAAACAAACAAAAACCCCCAACCTATCTTTAAATTCATGGTAAAAGTTTTACTGTATTTAACTTAATTATAAAACCTCAACACGCCTACACTGTTATTTATTAATTGTTTGAAAGTATTTAAGTTTGAACACACATTATACTAGCTACTTTTCTCAGGGCTGTGCCCAAAATGCCTGAGAATACAACTTAAAAGGAGTAATTCTGTGTATTATCTCATGGCCTTAGAGGTTTCAACTTTGTGTGCATCCCATAGCAGCACTGATGTTAGCCCCATCATGGGGCAGAGTACCCAGTCATCTGAGCTGTGGCAGGGGCTGCCCACTTCTTCACAGAGGTGGACAGCAAGCCGACAAGGGAGTTACAGCTGCTAACTGCTATTTTCTTTCCTTTTAAATTCCACTCAGCTCCCTTCCTTCTCCAGCCTAAAGGATGGTGTTTCAACCTTCTGCGGGAGTATTCGCCAGCTACACACTTAATCTTCTAGAAGAATTGCTATGCACACACAAACACACACATCTAGAAGTGTGATAAATCTCTTCAGAAACACTTAGTCAAGTTGACAATCAAGTTGACATTACATACTGGTTTTTAAAATCATTTGATGTTAATTTCTAACTTATTATTCTGTCTGAGGAATACCTTACATAAATTTTTATTTTATTTTTTTTTTAATTTGAAAGACGTTTCTGAAACCTATGGTCACTTTACTTTTATGAGTTTGCCAATGGGCATATGAGTCTTCACAAATTTAATGACTTAAGCTTATCAAAAGTATTATTCATTTTTAATAAAATAAGATACATGTATTTGTTTGCATCATTCTTCAAATGCATAAACATTTATCTGTATAATAAACTAGTAGAGGTGTAATTTTGGATGAATTAAAAATCACATTTTAACAACGCTCACCCTCACACCCACGTGTGCACGCATGTCCACACTCATGTACTGGTGCCATGAGGACATTTTAATTATCACCGAATGGTGCTAAATGATATGCAATCCCACTCAAATTTTGCATGGCCTTTTTCCTATTAGTGGTGTTATGAAATGGGTATTTCCTGCAAAATTCGTAGTGAAATCTTAGCTCCCATGTGATGAGTTTTGGAGACAGGGCTCTCGAGAGGCGATTAAATCATGAGGGTGGAGTGCCTACACACCAAGAAGCCTACTATGTAGATATTAGTTGTGTGATCACCAACAGGATACTGATCTGGAAATGAATGTTCTTTAAGCTACCCAGTGCATAGTAACTAATTACAGCATAATGAACCAATCAAGACTGTCTCATTCTTTACATTTTTTCTCAACCACTTTGCTTATCCTGTGTATGTTTGTGTGTGTGTGTGTGTGTGTGTGTGTGTGTGTGTATGTGTGTATGGGTGTGCATGTCTCTATGTGTATGTGTGTCTTCATGTACTGTGTATATGCAGGTTTGTGGTATTCATGTTAGATCTAATATTTTATATGTTATTTGCATTTTGAGAACACCAACATATTTATTTTACTTAATTTTATGTTCTATTTTCATTTAATTATGAGTAATACATTTTGTGATGGCCACTTTATATACTGATTTTCATAGACAGAGCTTTCCTCATGCCTTAAAGTCCTAGTCTGCAGTCCCTTCAAGATGAGAAATTTTTATATTTTCAAACTGACATTTGAGACAATTTTGAAAATAAACATAAACTCTGAAATGAATAATTTGGAAGGTTTGTTGTGGTCTTTTGGCTTATAAAAGTGATAATTCAAGTAAGTAAGTAGAAAAATTGAAAGAACTATAATTGAATTCATGTTTTAGACCAGCGCTTACATGTGTAATTTATTTCAGTATCACTAATGTTCAAAAGGGTTTATAAAGTCAACATTAATGTGGAGTTGTGACTTATGGCTTCCAAATCCTAATGCATAGTGCATCTGAGGGACAGATTACATTTCAGGCACAGGATGGGTAAATTACCACCTTCCCCACAGTTTTTTCAAAAGGAGGTATTAGTCTTTTTCACAACCCTGCTTTTAGACACTAACTTGTGATGTCTCCGGACAAATTGGCTATAAACATCTTTAGTATAAACAAATTAAAGATGTAATCCAAATCCTATTAAAGCATTTCTAAGATTTCAGTTTTTTCATAATTGCCAGCAATCTTCCTCATACTTGAGTTTCTAATTAAATTAAGTCTAAGGAAGCTGTTTTTAAGTGCCTACTGAAGACCATCACTGACTTCTACATGGGAGCATTAGGCACAGGGCTATAAAACATTCTATTAAGTTTTCCTAGTCACCTCATTTATTATTTATCCTTTTATGTATATTTTCTGTTCATGTAAATTGAAATCAATTTTTACTGACTAAAAGTTTACACTGCTATTTACCTTTTAAAATAAATTACAGTGTGTGTGTGTGTGTGTGTGTGTGTGTGTGTGAAGTCAGACAACCATGAATGTCTTTCTCTGCCCACATCCATCTTTGAAAAAAGGCATTATTTCTCACTGACCTGGAACTCCCCAAGTAGGTGAGGCAAGTATATCTCCATCTACCTTCTCAGTGCTGGCTTACAAGAATGTGCCACCATGCTTTTAAATTTTTCCAAGGGTTCCATGGACTGAATGATGCTCCTTTAACATAGCACTAATAATTTTAAAAATAGACAACCGAGAATTGTATACATTAAGGGAATACATGACATATCATTTTAATATATGTATGCAATTTGTAACATGCAGATCATGGCATATCCAGTACTACAAACTGAATAATTATTTTGTGTTGGGAAAGTTCAACGTTCTCTTTGCCAGCTACATGGAAGTGAATGGCTGGTTGTGTCAGTTACTGTATGTACCAGAGATGCTTAGAACTCCTCATAGCCAACTGCACCCTAACTGTCGCTTACCACACTTTGTTCAGTCCCTGCCCCTTTCCCCACATGCTGTAACTATTACTTATGATGCTTGCCTTTACTGTTTTTTATCTGTTTTTTTTATGGAGTAATTACATCCTTACGTATGATTCTCATGCAGGTTTGAAAAACTTAAATCTCACACTTGGGTAACTTGAACGTAGGTTTCTCCTCATTGCTTTATGTCTGGCTTTCACACATTTCCTAGAATCTTATTTACATGAATAACGAAGACTACTGTAGACAGATTTCAGCCATGCAATTGCTTTGAGTTATATTAATTGATCTGAGTTCGGACATTGGGTTTTTTAGCACCAGAATTAGGAGGCTTTAATTCATATATTTGATTTAAAAAAAAGTTATCTGTGAATTTGTGAATGTTCCAAAGAGAATTTCTAACCCCTCCCAAATCTAGTTTGTCTAACCACTATTCCCCAAATAAATTTTTTATATGTAAATTATAAAAAGTCACAAAAATTATGAAAAATCATGTTAGAGCCCAATCCCTAGGACTTTGTCTTTTTCGTCTAAATAATTAATTTTAATCCTTAATACATCATGATTTTAAAAGTATAAAAGAAGATTTACCCCTCAACCCTGCCCATGCATCTTGAATTGGTTGTGAAAACAAGAAGACAGAAGGGAAGAACCATGTCTCATCTAATTTCACTTTTAGGCCATACTTTTGATGCTTTGACTAAAAATGCAATTTTTTATTTTTATTATTAGTTACATTTTATTAACTCTGTATTCCAGCTGTATCCAGCTCCCTTATTCTCTCCCAACCCCACCCTCCTTCCCTCATCTCCTCCCTGCCCCTTTCCAAGTCCACTGTTAAGGGAGGTCCTCCCCTATCAACAAAAGATAAAGTACCAGAATAAATAACATCAAAGTTTAAAATACCTAACGGTTTCATAACAAATAAGGAGATTCAAATAGTAATAGAATATCTTCTGACAAAAAAAAAATCAAACCCAAATGTTTCACAGCAATATTCTTCCAAATTTTCAAAAAGATCTGTAACTAATAGTTTTTTTTAAATTTTTTTGCAACTTATTTTTTTATTATTATTAGTTATATTTTATTAACTCAGTATCCCAGCTGTATCCTGCTCCCTCATTCCTTTCCAATCCCACCCTCCCTCCCTCATCTCCTCTCTGCCCCTTTCCAAGTCCACTGATTGGGGAGGACCTCCTCCCTTTTTATCTGACCCTGTTTTATCAGGTATCTTCAGGACTGGCTGCAAAGTCCTCCTCTGTGGCCTAGCAGGATTGCTCCTCCTTTGGGGGATGGGGAGGTCAAAGAGCCTGTCATTGAGTTCCTGTTAGAAATAGTCCCTGTTCCCCTTACTATGGGAAACCAGTTGGTTACTGAGCTACCACGGGCTACATCCAAGCAGAGGTTCTAGGTTATATTCATACATGGTCCTTGGTAGAGTGTCAGTCTCAGAAAAGACCCCTGTGCCCAGATATATTTGGTCCTTGTGGAGCTCCTATCCTTTCCACGTCATACTTAATCTGTTTATAAAATATATACAGAAAGGACACTTCCAAAGTCCTTCTGTGATTCAAGTATTGCTCGAATACCCAAACCAGATCAAGAAAAACCAGAAAAAGAAACTACAGGTCAATATCTCTGGGTAACATAGATGAAAGATTTCTCAATAAAACACTTGTGAACAGAATACAAACCTACATCAGAAAGATAATTCACTGGATCACATTAGTTTGACCTCAGGATTCACGGATAGTTCAACATGCATAAGTCAATATTTCATATAAAATGACTCAAGAACAAAACTCACATGATCATTTTAGTTGGCACAGAAAAATTTCTTGACAAAATTGAAAATGACTCTGATAAAAGTCATAGAAAGAGTAGGGTGAATGATAATGATAACAGTTGCCACATATGAAAAAATGACAGCCAGTATTTTCCTGAATGGAGAAAAATTCAAAGCAATCACATTAAATTTGAGAATGAGATAGGGCTGTCCACTATCCCCACTCCTTTTTATGATGGTATTTGAACCCAGTTTTTCCAGCAATAGGTAAGTGAAGGGAGTTAAAAGGGTGAAAATATGAAAATAATGTGTAAAATTAACCTTACTGGCAAATAATAGTATACATAAGACAGACCATAATATACCATCTGAGAATTTTTAAAAATTATCAACACTTTCAGCAAAATGACCAGATATAAAATCAATTTACAAAAATTAAAGCTTTTCTATATACCAACAACACAAATGGTGAGAAAGAGATAATAGTAATATTTTCATTTATAGTATTCTCAAAACTAAATAACGTATCTATAAAGAAACCTAGTCAGAAAAGTTAAAGATACTGACAATGAAAAATTTAAGTCTCTGAAGAAAAGGGATAGAAAAGACAGTAGAAAATGACAAGACTACTCATATTTGTGGATTGGTAGTAGAATGAAAGTGAAAATCACCATTTTGCTAAAATAAATTTATAGATTAAATACAAGCCCAATCATAATCTCCACAACATTTTTCACAGAAATAGAAAAAAAACAAATCAATTGACAAACCAAAAAACCCTAAAACTCACATGGAAACACAAAATAGTATAGACAGACAAACAATTCTGAGTGGGAAAAAAACCCAGTATTTTATGAGGGTTTATTAATCAAAATTTTTGTACCATACTATAGAGATATAAAAATAAAAGCAGTATGATACTGGCACACACATTCACAATGACTTACATAGACACACACACACACACACACACACACACATACACACACAAACACAGAGGGACCAATAAAATAAAAGACCCAAACTTGTGTGCATGTAACTACAGCTATTTGGTATTTGACAAAGATGCCAAGAATTTGCAGTGGATGAAGGACAATATCTTCATCAAACTGAGAAACTGTATATGTGCATGTGGAAGAATGAAATTATACTGTTCTTTATTATTTTGCACAAAAAATTAAATTCAAATGCATCAAAGTATTCATCAAACCTGAAATGTTGAAACTCTTAGAAGAAAACAAAAGAAGTATGCTATAAGATATAGGTATATAGGAAGGAACTTTCTAAATAACACATTTGCTCAACAAAAATTGAAAAATGGAACCTCTCAGAAAAGACCCTGTGCCCGGATATATTTGGTACTTGTAGAGCTCCTATCCTTTCCATATCATACTAACTCCCCTTCTTTCTTATGATTTCCTGCACTCTGCCAAGGTTTGGTTATGAGTCTTAGTGTCTGCTTTGGAACACTGCTAGATAGAGTCTTTCAGATGCCTTTTGCGGTAGACTCCTGTCATACATTCAATGCACATCCCATTTGTTTTTCTAAATGAGGATTGATCATCTTCACCCATGTCTACTTTCTTGATTATCTTCTTTAGGTGTGTAGATTTCATTATGTTTATCATATCTTGTAGGTCTACATAAGCGAGTATATACCAAGTTTGTCTTTCTCCTTCTGGGATACTTCACTCAGAATGATCTTTTCTAGAGCCCACCATTTGCCTGCAAATTTCATGATTTCCTCCCTTTTGATTGCTGAGTAGTATTCCATTGTGTAAAAATACCACAATTTCTGTATCCATTCCTCTGTTGATGGACACCTGGGTTGTTTCCAAGTTCTGGACCATGTATGGATATAACATAGAACTTCTACTCGGATGTGGCCTGTGGTAGCTCAGTGACCAAGTAGTTTTCCAAAGTAAGGGGAACAAGGACTATTTCTAATAGGATCTCAAGGGCAGGCTCTTTGACCTCCCCCCCTAGGGGAGGAGCAGTCCTGTTAGGCCACAGAGGAGGACTTTGCAGCCAGCCTTGAAGATACCTGATAAAACAGGGTCAAATGAAAGGGGAGGAGGTCCTCCCCTATTAGTGGACTTGGAAAGGGGCAGGGAGGAGACCAGGGAAGGAGTTGGGGAGGGGGAGGGAATGAGGGAGCGGGATACAGCTGGGACACAGAGTTAACAAATTGTAACTAAAAAGAAAAATAAAAATTAAAAAAAAGAAAAATGGAACCTCATAAATTTAAATATTTGATACAGGAAAGAAATAACAATTGCATAAGATGAACCCCACAGAGAAGGACAGAATCTCTGCCAAATACACATATTATAGAGAATTAACATATAGATATATATATAGATCACTCAAAAAAAAAAAACTCCAAATAATTAAGAAAACACATGACCCAATTAAAAAGTAGGCTACAGATCTGAACAGAAGGCTTTCAAAAGAAGACATGAAAGTGACTAGAAAATATCTTTAAAAGTGCTCAATATCCTTATCACCTAGGGAAATGCAATTAAAACCAACCTTGAGATTTGATCTTACTCCAATTAGAGTGATTAAGAGCAAGAACACAACTGACAAAAAAAAAAATACTACTGGCAAGGACATGAGAAAAATGTATCATTCACTTATTATTGATGGAATTGCCATCTGGTGTAGCCTCTATGAAAAACAGTATGGAGAATATTACAAAAAGGTGAAAGTAGATCTATAACATGACCCAGACACATCAATTCTCGGCATATTCCCAAAGGCTTCCAGACACTTGCTTCAGTCATGCTTATGACTGCTCTACTCATTAAGAAATACAATCAGCCCAGCTGTCCTTCAGTTGATGAATGGATAATGAACATGTGATACACATACAATGGAATATCATATGTTTGCAAAAAAAAAAAAAGAAATTGAGAACAGGCAATTTGCAGGTAAATGGGTAGAACTCGAAATTATTGTACTTTCTGAGGTAAAGCAGACCCATAAAGACAAAGTCTACATATTCTTTCTTATTGTGATTTCTTGCTCTGAACTTCTTGATGTAAGTATGAAATGTGGAGTATCTGAAGAAACTAGAAAGTAAAAAGGAACCATGGAGGAAAGAAATAACAGGACACCAGTGTTATGAACAAATACATGAAAAAAAATTGAGGGAGGCTTTAACTGGGAAGGGAAGAGAGAGAAAGCAATACAGAGGACTGAGGAGAAATAAAAATACAGTAAGGATGTTTGAAAAAGCCAAGAAGGAATCATATTATGTTTACCTAAAATTATAAATTATATATATTCATATAAAATATGTATAATATATAGTTTAAGTTAAATAATGGCGATTGGAGTAATCAAACTAAGCTCAAAAGGCATAGACTGTCCAACAAAAACCTCATCACCAAATATTAGAAACCTCCTTTTGAGTTTTGGTCAGAGTAGTGAGCATATGATAAACTGTTCTTTTTGGTTGGCTACAGAATTTTAATGTAAGTCCTATTGCTTAAGACACTACACATTTGGATACAAGACTTGAATTCTTGAATTCAATTCTTGAATTCAAGCTTGATTCTCCTAAAGGACTAGTACTCATAGTACAGGAAGATACTGTGCTTGCTGCCACAGCAGAAAAGCAATCAATAGTCTCACTGAGCTGAAACTAACAACGTGGGCCTGCAAACCACAGCAATGACCTGCAGGGCAAAGAAGCTCCAAAAATTCAATATCGGCATTATCTTGGGGTAAAAAAATAACTTTCTAATTGGAATTAAGGCCCCCCTGAATATGAGCAATCTCAAGCTGAATACTACTAACGTGGCCATATTCCTTTCTGGTGAGGCAACGGTACTTAGAGGAGAGGATATTACTGCCATTTTCCTAACCCAGTGTAATTTGTTATTCCATTTTAAGTGTTTACCCATATGGCAACAGATGAGCACAACCCTAAACACTCATCAGAGACAACTCCCTAGCAGAGATGGGGCTTATCACAGCAATTCAACTGGTCACAATGCAGAGAACAGTGGAAAGAGGTGTCCCCAGACTTAACAGACGTATCTGTTACACTATCCTACCCCTGCATCTCAGGAGACATTGTGGAAGAGGGCACAAGAAGACTGTAAAGGCAGAGGACGAGGAAGTCTGCAGGATACTGAGTCCTCTAAGTACAACAGGGAGTTGAGTATGGCTGCCTAAACAACGCTGGTATAATGGCAAAACCGGTTTATATTCCGGCGTGGATGGGGGAAATCTCACATTGTTTTATCCCTAGATGAAGAACTACAGGCAATTAATGAGCGCCGAGAGTGAGAGATTCAGTAATCCCCGGGGCTGAAACCCCCAATTTATTATCTAGCACCAAATGATCAGGACCTAACTCATAAACGTATGGGCAACACTGAGTAAATCCAGAAAGTTGTAATTTATATAGGTTATACACAGAGAAACACAATTATAAAAACAGTAGAAATTAAAGGGAAGTAGGCCACAAATGTGGAAGGGTGTGCAGCTAGGAGTCATAGCAAGGATGGAAAGGAGGAGGGTGATATAAATGCAGTGCTCAGATAACAAATTTTCAAAAACATAAAATAGCAAATATAATGTAGGAAGAAATATTATTTGGAAAGTTTTCAGTTGGAATCATGGCGTCTTAAATAGGAATGGGCTTCTAGAGAATTTATTTGTATACTACTATGATAGCATATATACATATATATGCTATTATAGTAGTATACTATATATATATATATATTCATGTTAAAGAATGACAAATCCTGTGTGTTTGAGGAATAAACAGAAGGCTGTATGTCTTCAAATGGCCATAAGCCATAACTTCGTATGCTGTTTGCAGACTGCTTTTGCACTCCCCTTCTTGCTTGACTTACAGAAAAATGGAGAAGGCTGAGAGTTTAGGATTAAGCCACCCAGAACAGCTTTACAGTAGAGGTAAATTCAAGAGGAATTCAAGAATATACTGTGAAACCCATCGGAAACTATATCATGATAGCCATCGGAAACTCTTTCAGTGATTGGTTTTATTGCTAAATAAAATATAATGCATCAATCCTTTTCTAAACTTTATCTCACATCAGGCCAAGAAAGAGAAATAAGTTAGTGAGATATCACGTGAAACTCTCTATCAATAAGAAAAGTAGGAAAGGTCATAATAGACAACTTTATGAAAAATAAATATGGCTGATAACTGTCAAAACAATTATATTCAAGTGGTAAACACTTTTAGCAGAAGAAAAGCAATGACAATGAGTCACTGTATATATAAATTGACATGTGTGATTTGCCGCCATGCCATTGGCATTTACGTTTTGGATGGGTTCTATCTATGAATTATTGAGAATAGGTTAGTGCATATCTCTTTGACCATGAGATTCTATTACAGATTCTGAACCCAAATAGATTTATTTCAGGTTTTAATCCTGTTCTTCAGGCTCTGTGATTTTTGGCAAGTTAAACACCTCTCTTTACTCCATGAGTTCCTAAAGAAACATTTATGGGGAGGGTCCCCAGACCCATGATGTTTCTCACAGATACTTTTCTACTATTACACACATACAGAATTTAACTTTCAACATATTACACACAGAATGTGATCATGTTTACCGGAGACAAAAAAATGCTTTTCAGGTATGAGCCACAGATGGAGCCTGAGCCAAAGAATTCTGCTTCCTGGATGTCCACTGTGCTCACCTGTAGTCGCGCAGGAAAACTTGGTTTTGTGGTCACACAGTCGAATGGTACCATTGCAACCTTTTTCGTCACTGCCATCTTCGCAGTCCTTCTCTCCATCACAGCGCCACAGATCAGGAATGCAGTTTCCGTCAGGGTGGCATTGAAATTCACTCCCAATGCAGCCAGCAGGAGAACGAACTTCTTCATTTTAAATGAGGAAGAAGAAAAATGGGTCAAGATGCGAGAAAAATTGTGATTTTCTGTACATACAACATTTTTATAAAACATTAATAATTTAAAACATTAATAATTAAAAGAAAATAATATTTACTGTCTCTTAAAGATTTCCTGAAGGTTTATATAAATTAGTAAATAGAATGTGTGGATGTTTTATTGTTGTCTTAATTAGTGCCTTCAGGTATTGCCTTTGAAGCACTTTCTCTAAGACATATAAACAAAATTTCTCAATAAGACTTTGCTTGTTTATTTTTTGACATTTCTTGAGTAATTTCTTTCAAATTACCAAGAAATAAATAACCAAAAAATTAGCACTCTGTGACTAAGAAAATCTTTGGAAACAGTAACTGAGAATTTAAAAGCAAAGAAACACCCTGTAAACAAAACATGTTCAATATACAAGATTTATATTTTGCAAGCAAAGCTGAAAATTATACATATGAATTTAATAAAATATTATTTGTTCTAATTCAATTAATAAGAATATAATATCCAGATACACTATTGTCCAGCCTCATGATAAAATGTAAGATAAATTAAGCATCATTAAGAGTAAGAGGATATAAACAGAGACATTGGGACATCTTATACTATAATAACAATACAAGTATAGTCAATTATATTTAAAGATTCAAAATAGCTAATATCAAAAGTATCATATTTACCAATATTTTCCAGTATTGTTCTAAAATAATTATATTAATTTGAGACTAAACTTTTAATGTAATAAATCAATTGTATATCTTGTGTTGTGATTCTTAGCAAAGTTTGTTTATCTGTGCTGACAATTATTTACCTACTTAATTTGTTGGCTTGGTAGAGGTACAATGATTTATTGATAGACTTACTTAATATCGGAATTCTGATGTCACTAAAGCAACCACGGAGACCTTGAGTTGTGCTCCTGACCATCTGGAAATGTGATGTGAGGACTACATTTGCTATGTTTAAATGAGTATTTTAATTACAGTTTTCGTTGTTGCGTTTCCCTGTGGTATTAATAGACAAGTTCTTGACTGAGTTCTTTGTTTTATGTAATGATTTACAACCACAATTATTATTAAGACATTTAGGAGAAGCTTGGTATGGCTTCCAAAGCCTTGCTAGAGGAATAAACGTTAACAATGTAGAGCCAAGAAAAGTGTCTACTGAAGCAAGGAGAATATTCAAGTTAGTACAGAAGAGGGACTCCAGTCTCCACATTTAAACACAGATGGAACTTTCCCTAGAGATTTTTTTCTTCCCTTTGTAACTTTAGAAGTCTAAACTCTGTAGGCTATTGCAACATCTAATGGCTATTACAAACAACTAAATTACAGTCATTTACAAACTAGAATGTAGCCAGGGCAGGTAAATTAGGTGCATTATGGAGATACAAGCTAGCAAGGTGGAACAGTTCCCTTAGGAATACTCAGACATATGTTTTTCATGTATGACAATAGGGTCTCTGTCACCCTATTCTTTCCAGCTACCACAGCCCTCTAGTACACACTTCAACCTTTGTTGTTTTTAGATTTATAAGAAACCAAATTTCTTAAACAAAGTAAAACAAAACAAACAAAAAAAAGGACGCTCCCCCAAATAAAACAAAAGCTAAATTTGTGTGTTCTATTCAGAAACCTCATTGTCAGGTATTACAGTGTATGAAATTGGAATTATATGTAACATTGTATATTCCTACATACTTCCCTTACCCACATAAGCTACCCAGCAATCCTTTTTACTCTCAAGAGGAAACAAGACTGTACATGTCATTTAGCATTTGTTTTATTCCTACCCAGTGGGTCTCCCATGATCTTTTACAGGTTCCCATTACCCTTATACTGAACGTTAACTATAGGGGGCTGGATAAAGCCCACAACAGAAATGAATCACTCACATGCTTCATTTTATTTTGTTAAAACACAAATAAGTGAATAAAAAAATAACAGAATTTTAAAGAAAAAGAATTAATTTTCCAAAAGGCATCTAGATAATAAATGTCAGAGATATGATCCGAAATATTGAGTTCTCTGTTCTTTTTATCACCATACTATTTTGACCTGCTAGAAGGGATTTATTCATTCAGAGGCCCCAAAATAAAATGAAATTATCTCATACAGAAATCAAGAAGGAGGACTGAGAGAGATGGCTCAGCAGTTAAGGGAACTGGCTGCTCTCTTCCATAGGACCTGGGTTCAATTCCCAGCACTCACATGGCAGCTCAAAAGTGTCTATAGCTCCAGTTCCAAGGGATCCAACATCTTCACACAGACATACATGCAGACAAAATTCCAATGCATATAAAAATAATATTAACAAAAGTAAATAATCATTGATAAATGAAATAAAGAATAATATGAAAATCCATTTTCTTTTTATATTTAATTTGCTACAATTCAGTCTACTTTTTTTGTAATAAAATGTAACATCTATTTTGCTCTTTGGTAAGTCATGTTAGAAGTTATTTTAAATATATATGTTAGTTCTTAACAAAAAGATCTTTAAACTTTATATTGCCTCAGACAGTTTAGCTTTCCTGGGATTACTCCCTCAGTTGGTGGCGAACCAGAAAAACATATAGGAAGATCTAAGTAGTCAGAATGTATGGGTAGTGATGCCATGGCCCATGTATCAGGAGAGAAGCAGAGTTTGCTACATCTTTGCATCTGTGGTGCATATACAACAGTTCTTCTAGTCTCAAGAAAAAGTGCCATGACTCAGTTGTAGTGGGTATTTCATGAGATATAAAGGGAACATGTAGGACTTTAATAAACTATTGTGAAAATAGGAAAATACATCTGTGGAGAAAGTAAAAAAAAATGTGATGAGTAAATTGAATTTCAATAACATCATTGAAAGTAGGAGGTATGACATAGCTCCACTATGCTATAGTAAATCACAAGCACAAAATCTCTGTATTAAATTGGAAACATTGTACGTATTGCCCTTGTCACTCAACTATTGTGGATTGGTGCGTAGCTGTTTTTCTGTGTTCATTCAAGCATCCAAGTAGGAAGCGGTTCACTAGAAGGCCCATCTCATTCTTGAAAGAAATATGCTTTATCACAATTCATTGGCTAAACCTACTTATACAGATTTGGAACCTATCATGTCAATCATTTCCATCCAAAACATGACCAATGGGTAATGTATTACAACTGTCACTCATTATTGCCAGAAAAGAATGACCTGAGTATAATACATCAATTAAGAGTTTACTTACAGCCAAATTTACAGTGATAGGGGAAAGCCACAAAAACTTTAAGGGAAAAAAATCAAATAAACAAACTCAAAACTTACTAAGTGGACAGAATAGGAATAGGACAGATCTTAAAGCAAGATGTAGCATTAGTTTTTGAAGCACAAAGAAATAGAAGTTGGTAAGTGAGTTTAAATCTGAATGGTGAGGAAAGAGTTCTGTGAGCATTTATTAAGAATCATGGTAAGATAAATTCAATTATATCAGGATCGGAGATTTGAAACATTGGAATAATGATAACATAATCTAGTTCACATTGTTAGTTTTCTTTGGCTACTGTTTGGAAAAATGGACAGTCTGAAGCTTGACTCAGCCTCCAGGAAATCCCAGTTGCTGAAGTTCCAATCCAAATGTCAGCCATAGTTTCTGATTCTGGAAACATCTGATAGGGTAGTGGACATACAGATAAGTCGGTCATGTGTGCATTTGTCCAGCCATCTCTCATAAACACTTATGGCGGAGCAAGTGCTGCGAGGGCAGATGAAAACTACCCATCCTTAGAGGTCTCACACGAACTATTCTTATGACAGAGCAAAACAGGAATTCTGAGTCCCATTTTAATACTCACCCAAGAAAAAACTAAGTGGAAGGAAAAATTCTTTCTTCAGTCATTTTCTCTTTAGGCACCCACGATTAAAAACAGGATTCTCACATGCTAAGCATCAGCATCTTTTCTCATCAGCAAAGAGCACAAATGTATTTTTTTTTTTTTTAGTAAAGCAAGCAGAATTAATAAAAACTGTTTGGTATTGAGAAAGAGAAAGATTGAGAAGCAAAAGAAAGACATGTGGGCAGGACCCAGACCTAGAAAATCTTTTTATGTCACGCTAAATGTTTAGATTTAATATGAAAGGACAAAGGGAATAATAAAAAGGCATTCAGTGCAATTCTCTTGATTAAATAGACATTCCATGTAGAGCACTTCAGGAACATTTATATCGTAGATAGGAAGAAACTTCTATTACTTTTCAAAGTGAGTGAGTGTGTGTGTGTGTGTGTGTGTGTGTGTGTGTGTGTGTCTGTGTGTAGAAGCAAGATGCACATCCAAGACGCATACAACTACACATCTAATTCATCTTCTTGAACACTGGCTTATATTGCAGTCATCTGCCTTCCTCAACAAAAATACTTATACACATTTGCATTTTAACATTTCCTCTCTCTGCTTTCTCTTCATAATTAAAAGAACCTAGAAGGAACCCATAGATATTCCCAGTCATTTACGTATTTCCGAGTTCTTTTTCTTTATCCACATATTTTTTTAAGTCTTGGAGTTTAATTCATCTTAACTTTCTTGCCAAATGCAATCAGGTTCTTTTGACAGTTGCTGATGCTACCCTGGGTTGAGAGACACATCCCTCAGACCAGCAATGACTGCTCTAACATTAGATCCAAACTGTGCAACTCCCCTGAGTCCTGGTTTCCTCAGCTTCAGGTCTTGGCACAGTCTGTCTTTGTGCTATGGTTGTCTCAGTGGAGTACTTGGTTATGGCTGCGTGTTTATGTGCATGCTCCTGCTGTTTTACTCTTGTGTTCCCATGCTGATGATGCTGGTTATTACATTTTGAACTAATGTAATTTTACTGTATATTTACCCTGAAGCTATTTAAACCAAGCATACAATTTGGGAAATCTTCTACGTAAATAAATAAATGTATAGATATATAAACAAGCAAATATATGCAGAGCACTGAAGAAAATGTGGCATGTAATGGTAGAATTTATCTTAATATTTAAATGAGTTCTCTGTGACAAAATATTTGTAATTGTAAGACTAGCAACTCTATATGGATAGAGAAATTGAAATTATATATATATATATATATATATGTGTGTGTGTGTGTGTGTGTGTGTGTGTGTGTGTAATATACATTCATTCATTGTTTGGCTTAGTAAATGTGCTGATATCTTCTTTACTCTCAGAGGAAAGAGTGTATAAGGTTAAAAATATGGTAAATTAGTTAAAATCTGAGGCCAGTCTGGAGAGTCACTTTCTATTGCTTTAATGGTCTTTATGCCTTAGCTTGTTATCCATTGTTTAGTGTTTGAAATGTATAAAGCTCTGTGCTGCCTGTGTATCAAGCTTCTTTCAGTTCATTTGTCATATAATTTTCTACCTGGTTCAGTCCTGCTGTCTTGTTAGATTTTCTTTTTTAAAAACTTTTATTATTATTATTATTATTATTATTATTATTATTATTATTTTAATCATAAAAATATACTCACTTTGTTTCCTGGCTGTAGCTCCCTCCCTCTTCTCCTTCCGGTTCCAACCCACCTTCCTTTTTCCTCCCACCTTTCTTTTCCCTCCTTATATCTCTTCTCTAGTCCACTGATTGGGGAGGTCCTCCTCCACTACTATCTGCCCCTGGCCTATCAAGTCTCATCAGTACTGTCTGGATCCTTTTTCTCTGTGGACTTTTAAGGCCACTTTTCCAGGGGATGGTGATCAAAGAGGAAGCAACTGAGTTTATGCCAGAGACTGCCCTGCTCCAGTTACTAGGGAATGCCCATGGAGACTAAGCTGCCCATGAGCTACATCTGAGCAGGGGATCTAAGTCTTCTTCATTCATGGTTCTTGGTTGATTCATCAGTATCTGCAGGATCCCGTGGACCTAGATTTTTGGGCTCTGTTGGTCTCCTTGTGGAGCTCTGGTCCCCTCCACGTCTTTCTATCTTACCCTTCTTTTACAAGATTCCCTGCACTCTACCCAAATTTTGGCTATGAGTCTCAGCATCTGCTTTGATACCCTGAAGGGTAGAGCCTTTCAGAGGCCCTCTCTGGAAGACTTCTGTCCTGTTCCATGTCTTCTCCTACTTTTTGATGTCTTTCCTTTTGTCCTTCTGAATGTAGATTAAGCATCTTCCCTAGGGTCCTCCTGTTTAGCTTCTTTAAGACTTTAGATTTTAGTATGTTTATTCTATATTATATGGCTAATATCCACTTAAAAGTGAGCATATTAGATTTTCAATGAATCAGTATTTACTGAAGATTCCTTCACTAATAGAAGGCATTTGCTCAAGACTTTCTGTCAGGAATGATGGTGCAACTATCTTAGAATGCTGCTGCTAATTCAGCTTTACCTCTGGCCAAGTTAAATTTGTTTTTCTACCATCGGAAAGTTTTTACAAAGAAACCTTGCTCAGAGTGAATGCTTCATGAATTCATGAAATGTGTCGTAAGGAAGGCTTGTGGTGAGAGATAAGGAAGAAGGACATGGCTCGTGAATTTTGAGCAAATATTTGGTTATTTTCTGACTCATGTGATGGAGAAATACTGTTTTTGCTTATGTAAGCATTTTAGACTATAAAAGGGGTTGAGGGAAAAATAAACCCAGCTTCAGTTCTTACTGAAGTCCACCTTACATCTATCTCATTGTGTCTCTTTCTTTCAATCCTCACTCCTGCTACCTGACTGAGCAGGCTTAGTCAACTTCCTTTCTAGATTTTTTCTCCATCATAGAAACCTGTCTGCAGTAGATTTGTGGCCTCTCCCTACTTAGCAATAGAATGGAAAAAAGCCTTAGTTTATTTTTATGTCAGGGGAACGTAGTTTACCCCTAAAAATGTTGGGCTCCTTTTGATTTGCCTATCTAATTTGCGGGAAATATTTGCTAAGAAAAAAATAGAGAAAAGATATTATCTAATTTCATCTTTAGCAATAACATGGTTTGTAGAAGACTGTGCACGATAGGATAGAGATATGTCATGTTGCTAAAAGCACTTACTATTCTCATAGAAGACACAGGTTCAGTTCCCAGATCCCATATGGAGGCCCACTATCTCCAATTCTAGGGTATATATGGTCCTATTCTTACCTCTATGATCATTACACACGTGGTGCATGGATATACATGACGTCAAAACATGAAAACACACAAAATAAATAAATCTTTAAACAGGAAAGAATATGTCTCCTAACACATACATGAGACATACGTCCATAGAGAGACAGAAAAATAAGATTTAAAAAGTCTAAATGCTTTACCTCTTCTTATTTTGAGCCTGTGTTTCTCTTCATGGTGCTTTGAATTTTCCATATATGTGATATTCTATAAAATAAATCTGTATTGTTATGTAAGGTAATTTGTTATTTGGAATATAAGTCTGCTACTTATGCTCGCCATAAAAGACAAACAAGCTAAAACCTGCAGACCAATTCCATTATTAAATATGTTCAATAGATGAAGTTTTATTGGAAAGTGGACATTTATTTCTTTCATCCCTGGGGAGTTTGTGCTCATTGTTTTGAATAATCTTAGGGGTACAAAGGATGAAGTCCACTGTTACCTTTTCAGACTTCCTTTGCTTCCATGTTAAATAATAGTGTTGGGGAGTGAAATGGGCAAAGATTACACTATTTTTAATTCGAATTTAAACAGAAAATTCTTCCCAGTTGTTTTAATTTCTGATTATGGTTTATAAAGCATCACTTTCAAATTTGAATTTAAAAAAAATTGTATTTAACTTCAAATTTGAAGTTAAAAATCTGTATGTTGAAATCCCATGATGGCACTGATTACCCATGTAAGGATGGTTGTGGTATTTAAGTGTATGACTTTCAATATCAGATTTATTTCCTAGAGAATTTTGGTGGCCTAGATAATGAGAATAAAATGAAATCTAGTTGTTTTTAAATAAATAAGGGAAGAAGTGCTGACAGTTCAAATGGGCTGTGGAGGAGTTTGAAAGCTATTTTAAGAACAATGTTCCCATTGTGAATTACTTTACTCCCAAGAAATCATGGACACTACTCAATTATTGAGAGGTGAATTAATTATTTTGTAGATAGCCTTTTTGTCTCTAGTTTTTGTTTTCTTCTTTCTCACTATTGGTTCTTTCTCTCTCAGTAACTGTGAGACTGTGAAACCGGAGGAGCACAACCTGACAGTAGAAAGTAAAGTGCTCTCAGGGTGTCTGAGTTCAACTCTGTTGAAACAAAGAGGTACAAGAGGAAGCTTAGCCCTGCTACTATCTGTTAATTCTGGTTGGTAACCATATTGCCTATCAAACTGTAAAACTCTGACATCAAGATACATAAATATTCTTCTAATGCAGAAACCATGTCTGATTGAAACAGCAGAATGAACTAATTGAAAGGGGAAGTTATATATAAATACAGGATTATTGGGAGCAGCTCTCAGCTGAGAGAGAGAGAGGTTGGGCACAGAGAGAGAGAGAAGAAGAAGAAGAAGAAGAAGAAGAAGAAGAAGAAGAAGAAGAAGGAAAAGCAGGAGAGATACAGAGAGAGGAGAGCAAGAGGAGCCTGAGAGGAAAAAGGAGGAGGAGAAAGAGAAGAGGAGAGATACAGAAAAAGAGAGGAGAGCAGAGAATAGGGAGGACGGAGAACCAAAATGTCTGGATTACATAGTGAAGAGACCTTTCTGCCCCTGGGCTGGAAAGTTTAGTGAAGAAGGAAGGGTATGCCACCATTGCCCTGCAGCAGGAAGGAATTGAGGAATGCCTGAAACCAAACAATGTCATCTTGGAATAAGTATCGACACATTCAATTAACAGTTCTCTTCAGATAACAATAAAAATAGTAGGCTTCTGCTTTATCAAGCCATGTTCTCATCACATTCAGTACATTTATCCAATTTATTTTAATTTTGCCAATAAATAATTGGTAGGAAGAGTATAGATTCTTAAATCTGAGGGGTTTTTTTTGCCTCAGCTACTGTGTACCCCACAGATCTCCCCTTCCTAATCTCCCTCTCTCCACTTGTTGTTTTATCCCAGGTGCCAGCTGCATCAGGCACTCCCTGCTAACCCAAAGGGAACTCCTGCCAGGGAAGCAGATAGGCTGATAGCACACCTTTACCTCTCCTTATGCTCCTCCAGTCACAATCAATCCCCAGTGTTACCCTCAGCGCTGCAGAGGAACACCTGCTGCAGTCTTCACTTCTTCTCTGACCTCATCCCCAAGGGATCACAAAGATCTTCTTCTCCAAACTTCCTTCCCCCAACTTATCTCAGTATTTAAGCCTTCAATGCCAACAGGCATTTATTGAGAATATGCCAGCTGAGCTGGCCCAGAACACAGCCCCCAACTTCAGCAAACATACCCTGCTAACTCACAAGCCACTCCAGCCAGGGTATGAGGTAGGCAAACTGAAGATCTTCAACCCTTCCCCCTGTTCCTCCAGACCTAGTTCCTCAGCCTCAAACACAGCTCTGCCATAGAGTACCTGCTCTAGCCTTTTCTTTCTCCCTGTGCTCATCCCTGTGGATCCCACAGATCTTCCCCCCTCAACCTCCTCTCCCTACTAGTTGCTTTATACCAACCCCCAACTTCAGCAGACAAACACTGGTAACCCAAACCCCACTTATTACAGGGGTGAGGATAGGCTGACTGCAAATCTTCACGTCTCCTTCTGCTCCTCCAGTCCCAATGCTCTGAGTCTTATCTCCAATTCTGTAGCAGAACACCTGCTGTAGTCTCCCTTGGCTCTTATGATCCCATACTCAACAGATCACAAAGCTCTCCTCCATCCTTCCTCCAAATGATCACAATATCCCAGTCTTCAACACCAGCACACATTCCTTATGAACATAGCAGCTGAGCAGGCAAGGGAAACAAGTGAGCGAATTTCACAACTCCCTTTAAACCCAATTCCCAAGTCTCATTTCTATATTTGCAACAGAACAGCTGTTGAAGCCTTACTTTCTCCTCTGTTCACCTCTCCTGTGCATCCCGCAGACCTTCCTCCTTTTTACCTTCCACTCCCTTCTTGTGGCCTTATGCTAGCCCCCAGTCCCAGCAGGCAATTCCTGTTAACCCATAGACTCTCCCCATACATATTCAGTATAGTACTTAAAGCCTTACATAGAGGAATAAGAAAACTGATGGAGATTCAGTATATACAAAAATTCCACCTGGGCACGCCTACAGCTGACAAGCACTCAGTATCCCCTGTATATACAAATGACAAATAGGAAGAAATCAGGAAAACTCCACCTTTCGCATTAGCCTCAAATAACATAAAGTAACTTTGGGTAACTCTAAACAAGCAAGTGAAACACTTGTATGATAAAAACTTCAAATTTTTGAAGACAGAAATTAAAGAAGCTAAAATGAAGATGGAAAGATCTCACATGCTCATGGATCGGTAGGATTAATATATTTAAAGTGGCCATTGTACCAAAAAAACAAAAACAAAAACTTTCAGATTAGATGAAATACTCATCAAAATTCTAACACAATTTTCACAAACTTTGAAAGAACATATGGAAAAACAAAAACAAAAACAGGATAACTAAAACAATCCTGAATAATAAAATAACTGCTGGAGGTCTCATCTTTCTCAATTTCAAGTTTTATTACTTGAAAAGTAATAGTAATAAAAAAGTATAGTAATAAAAACCAGGTAGTAGTAGAATGAAAATAGAAAGGTTGATCAATTGAATCAAATTGTAGACCAAGACATAAAACCACACACTTATGGACACCTGTTTTTTGTTTTTTTTTTTAAAAGAAAGCCAGGAAAATATACTGAAAATAGGACAACATCTTCAATAAATGGTGCTTTTCAAACTGGATGTTTGCATGTAGAAAAAAGGAAAAGAGACCCAAACTTACCACCCTGCACAACACTCAAGTCCAAATTGATCAACAACTTCAAATGAAACCCGAATACACTGAACTAGACAGAAGAGAAGGTAAGGAGGTAAATAACCTTGAACACATTGTCGCAGAAGACTCCCTGAACATATCAATAGTGTAGGCACTAATATTAAAAACTAACAAATGCGATCCAAAGAAACTAAAAACCTTTTGTAAAGCAAAGGACACCATCATTCAGACAAAGTGACAGTTTAGAGAATGGGAAAATATTTTTCCCAACTCCACATATGATAGAGGAATAATATCCAAAATATAAGAACCCAAGAAGTTAGATAGCAAAAATAAAAAAAGTAAATAATTCAATTAAAATGGATTACAGATCTAAACAGACTTCTTAACAGAGAAATCTCAAGCGGCTAAGAAATAGAAAGAAAGAATAGCTGAAGAACTGTTCAACATTCTTAGCCATCAGGAAATGCAAACCAAAACTCCTTTGAGATACCATTTTGCACTTGTCAGAATGGATAATCTCATGCTGGCAAAGATGTGGAATAAGAAGAAAACGTATCCACTGTGGGTTGGAGTGCAAACTTGTGCAACACTATTGAAATCAATATGGCAGCTCCTCAGAAAGTTGAGAATTGATGCACCGCATGATCTTGGGCATACACCCATAGGATGTTTCATCCTACCACAAAGACACTTGCTCCACCATGTTCATTGCTGCTCTATTCGTAGTAGCCAAAACCTGAAAACAACCTAGATATTCCTCAACAGAACAAGGGATAAAGAAAACATTGTACATTTACCAAAATGAAGTATTACTCAGACTTAAAAAAAAATGCCATCATGAAATTTACAGACAAATAAATGGAAGTAGAAAAAAATCATCCTTTGTTTTGGTAACACAGTATCAAAATTATAAATATCTTTCTGTGTGTATTTACTTATGTGGATATCAGCCATTAACTAAATGATAATCAACCTTCGATCCATAGACCTAAAGAGTTTAGGTATAGAAGAAGGGACTAGGGGGATATAAGGTTTCTCTTTGGAATGGGTAACTAGAATAGATTGTATTGGTGGACTAGGGATGGGGGAAAGAGAACGTGGTGATAAAGAGGGGGTGGAGGGGAAATAGCATTGAGGGAGAGGATATGAGAAGACACAGGTACGATTGTATCTCTTCTCACCAAACAAGATTTTCAATACCAGGGTTACTTTATATCCAAATGAGATATTGGCCAAAGGGATCGTATGGAATTTCCAAAATGACCTAGCCTGTTGCCAAGACAGTAGATTGCTATCCACAGTATAACTTCTGGATCTCAGTGCAGAGGACAACACCCACACATATGGCTTGTCAAGGTAGTACCTACATGGAACATTTAGCTTTATGTTCTAGTATCTTTGGTGCAAGAAAGTATTCCATAGGCTACTGAAAGAAAATTGGACACTAACTCAGCCACAACACCTTTAACCTACAATCTGCCCTGCCTTCAACATATCCTAAGGCAATGGTGGTCCAGAACTTGTGGGAGTAGCCAAACAGTATCTTGTTTGATTTAAAGCCTACTCAACAAGATGGAACTCATGACTCATACCCAGTGTTGGTCACCAACACTGCTAGGGTGACCAAAAAAAACAAAAAACAACAAAAACAACAACAAAAAAAAAAAAAACCAACAGACTAAATAGCCCAGATACCTAGGGAAAAAAATACTACTGTTCTAAAAAAAAAAGTGATAAAATAACTCCTAATGTTATTCTGCTAATGATACATACTGACACACACATACACACAGAGACAGAAAGAGAGAGAGAGAGAGACCTTGGGTTGCTCACTTCTAAGTGAGAGTCCTCCATCAAATTTCTCCCCTCAAAGCTCAGGGAACCATGTGGAAATAGAGGTGGAGTATGAGAGCCGGAGGGGATGGAAGGTGCCAGAAGAAGGAGACTCTCTGAATCAACTGAACAAGGCTGAGATTGAAGCAGCAAGCAAAGGGCAGACACAGGTCTGCACCAGGTCCTCTGCATGTGTATAGATTTCAGTTTAGTATTATGGGATTGCTGACATTGTGCATGGGTGTGTCTCTGATCCTTGTGCCTACCCTTGAGACTCTTTTCCTCCTTCTTGTTCGCTTTGTCCAGAATAGTTGTGATAGTTTTTGTCTTTACCTTATTATATTTTATTTTATCGTGTTTTTGTTATCTCTTTGAAGCCTGTTCTTTTCTAATGACAAACAGAAAGGGATCCTGCAGGGAGGGGAGAGGAGGAAGAAGTGGGAGGAGTAGAGGAAGGGGAAACTATAATCAGGATATATTGTATTGAATATAAAATGAAGGAAAAAATAGTCTTTTTCTTTTAATTGAGTGAAAATCCATGAGTTTCCTTTGCTATTGATGTAAAAGTTGTTTGCAGTGTTACGGTTCAAATGAAATTTAAAGATATAATTTATCTTTGATAACACAATTTTTCTTGTGGATAAAATCTATTAATAATTAGCATTGTGTTGATATCTCAGCATTAACATTTTTAAGGAAAATAAATCAATCTGTGAGACAATAAAGTTAATCCATGCAGTTTGTATTTCATTGACAATGGGTATAATATTTTTCAACAATTAGGTAGAGCTTAAATTTACATTGTATTGTATTTTGTGAGGAAACTATTTATAATTTTACTAAGGTGAAAAACCAAAAAAAAAATTACTGTGATTTTGTCAATAAATTAATTTCAAATTGTCTCATATTTAATGTTAGTACTTCATTCTCAATCAAATGTATTGATAACTACTGGCAGTATTTTATTCTTTTTTTTCCCTATGCATCTCAATAAATTTATTAAAAGGAAATCAGAATATCACCATGGTGTAGGAAACAGCAGAAACAGGTCTGCTTCAAATGACAGCCATATAGACAGAACTCTCTCCCACCCAAGTCCACAGAAATCTTGTAAGTTATGTGGTAAAACTTGGATGCTATATTTTTACCCATGTCTGGATGCACTATGGAAGAAGAGAACTCCTCTTCCCCATTATCCTCTGACCTTCACACAGGACCTTCATACACATACCATGCCATCTGTTTCTCTTTTCTAAATAATTTAATTTTTTTTTTTTGCAAAATCCTATTTAATTTTTATTCAACTTCAGGAGGTTAGGTAGAATCTCTAGATCACAAAAAAATAGCAAAAAAAAAAGTAGAATAGAGGATATATACAAAAGTAACAAAAAATTAATTTAAAGGTTTCATCACAAAGCAATCAACACAAAAGTTTAGTAACAGATAAACTGAAGGGGAAAGTGCTGTGATAGATGTTCTTAAAAAGCCTTTGTCAACCTGAAAACAGCAGGGAATATGCAAATGAATTAACATGGGGCCAGACCCTAGGGACGTCTCCTAGGTTAGATAAACAAGTGCAGAAGAAAAGCCCTTATTGTTCCATTCATCTGCTGTGCATAAGGAGGTGCTCCAAAGATGGGAAGTACTAAGGAGATGCACTTAAAACACTTAAGATAGTAAACTTTTTTTTTTTTTTTGCATTGTACCAAATAATAAAAAGAAAACAGAAATTAACTTTTGAATGTTTTCATAAGAGAAAAATGACGAGATAGTTGACTGGAACTATGGAAAGTAAATTTTGGTGCTTTGGTTCCTACGTGGAGAAGACAGGCTCCGCTGCTTTATTCGACTATTTGACTGGGATGCACATGAGGAAGGTGGGAAATCAAAAGCTGTGTTCCTTCAGTTAAACTTCTTTTCCCGATATTAAACAAGCAGCCTAAACTTCTAGCTACAAATTAGGTTTGGACAACCATTCTGAGTACACACAGCCTCCCAAGGGAGAAGACTGGTCTGGCTTTTGTTGTTTGCTGGTATCTTCAGTATATCCTTCATCTTCCACTAAAACAGTTAGGATGATCATTTCAGCCAAAATCTGCTTAAAATATCTTCTTGATTTAAATGCTTCAGCCTTAGTATCTCTTACCCAAAACACCAGCTCTTTACAGACTAAGAGGGATAGGATTTTGTTGAGCTGGATACTTGTCCTTATCTGTGAGACAAAGTAATTCAACTCATAGTCTGTGTTCTTCTCTTAGCTTCATATATATTAATATATATATTATATATATATAATATATAATTTAAAAAAATCTCTACAGCAAACCTCTTATGACAGGAAAACATTTTTTGGGAGAGGCAATAAAATTGTCTGTGTAGGAATGTCCACAGCTGTTCCAGTTGAAAGGTTTCAGAATCAATTTAATAAGATGGACTGTGAGAGATAAAGGAGATTAAAATTTAAGGGAAGGTCAGACAGACTTATTGCTACTGTTTAATGTAAAGGTCAGGGTCTGTTAAGCACCCATCGAGAGCTTCATCACAATGGCCTGCAGTAAAGAAGAAAGGTGTTTTCATCTCTCATCTTTACATAAAACCACGTATATCATTCAGAGTAAGACAGTAAATGTCTGGAGATAATATAATACAAATGTCAATTCACATAAAGTTAGAATAAACAGAATATGCTCAATAACAATGTAAACAGCTAGGCAGAGGAGAAAGACATGATCTTTATGCAGAACTCAAGCTGTGAAATCCCGAACAAGTATCTTGAACTTTGTGAATCATGGGTATTCTAAGTCTTGAGCAAGCGGGAAATACAAAGTACCTGATGATCACTTGGTCACCAACACATGTGAACTTATTTTTCTGCCCCCCCCCCTCCTTTTACCAACAATGAACTTTCCTCATTGGCACTTACTACTTACACAGAAGAGGCAAAAATGATTTCAAAAATACCAGCAACTACATTGAAAGCCCATATATGAGGTATAGTCTGTGCTTTTATTTTATTGAATCCTGGACTAAAATTGCCACTAATTACAAGATGAGTGAAAATCACATTTTCTTAAAGGTGAGCAGAATTAGATTAACACTGTAATCTGCACATCACTATGCGCGTCCTTTGATCTGGTACATCATGTACGAATAACCCAGGATCTCACTACTCATAAAGACTCAGCAAATATGTCGTGGGCTCTGAAAACATAAATACATCTTGTTTTCCAGGAATAAATTTATTATTCAATTATTATTCATATTGCATTAAATAGTAGCACCGTTGGGCCCAAAAGCAAAAAGATAAGTTGAGAATATTTCGGTTTCTTTGTATAACTTGGGAACAACAAAGGCCTGAAATAAATGAATGACTGAGAAAATAGATTAAAGGAGAGAACAACATAAGTTTTCAAAGTGGGAGAAAAAAAATAGATTAAAATAAAAATAGCATTTGATCAGTGAAATGTGAACGTGCTTAAGCACATGTATTGACCAATTACATGATTGCCTAATGGATTAGATTAAGCATTACTGACAATCAATCGGCATTGAAGATCAATGCATATATAGTTTTCAATTGCGGTTTTTCATTTTTGGCATATATATAAGAGAACATGTGTCACCGCATCAGTAAACTATCCACCTAGGGCAGCAGGCAATAAAGTGTTTCCAGCAGCCAGAAAGAAGACATTAAAAAACAACGGCAACGAATCATGATCAGGTGTCCCTTTGAAAGGGAGAATAAAAATATTTGAAGAATATTTAGGAAAAACTGCGAAGTTCAGGGAAAATCTGTAAGGCTGGAGCTGAGGAGATCTGCCACCCCAAGCCCACTGCTGCAGAAGTCCCAGGCTGAGGCAATTCCAAGCCTTGGCCGTCCCAGCCCACCCCAAGCTGACCCCAAGCTGTTTCTGATGCCCACAAGTTGTGGCGACCCACTGCCGCCCCTCCCCCATTGTGACATCTGGGAATCCTAAAGACCCACTGCACCCTCCAAACTCTGTTTAGAGGCCAATTTAATAACTAGTAGCAAGTTCCCAGCCAGTTCCCCCTTCCTGCCTCAGGGCAGTCAGCCATCCCTTCCAGCTCTGTGGCAACTCCTCAGCAATGCCTCAGCGGGAGCTGTCCATGGTGACTCTTCCTGACTTAGCCTATGAGAACTTGACACCTTTCCTGCCTCAGTAGCCACGCCATGGAGCTGTCCATGATACCAAGACCTTTCCTGCTTTAGTCTACTGCCTTCACAGTGAACTCTGTAAATTTTGGACACTTTGTATACTTTATAACCCCTCAGGGTAGAAAAGCACCCAGGCCTCTGCTTGAGGAAGCTCCAGCAGCCCAGCAACATCCCCATCCCCCCCCCCCACCCCACCTCTGTAAATGTCATCTCCAGGACTCATCCCAGATTATGGAAATTTGAGGTGAAAAGACTGGACAAAAAAAACCTACCAATCCCTGATCTTCGTACAAAACCCCACCAATCCCTGAGCAGGAAAGCCCACCAATCCCTAAGCTTCCCACAGCTCAGATCTTGAAATTTTACCAGTCTACACTCTGGAAATCCCTGCCCCGGAAAGCTCCACCCCTAATAATTCCTTGACAGGCCACAGAGGAAGACAATGCAGTCAGTCCTGATAAGACTTGATAGGCTCTGGCAGATGGAAGGGAAGAGGACCTCCCCTACAATGGACTAGGGGAGGGGCATAGGGGGAGAAGAGGGAGGGAAAGTGGAATTGGGAGTGAGGGAGGGAGGGGGCTACAGCTGGGATACAAAGTGAATAAACTGTATTAAATATATATATACATACATATATATAACGAATCTTATATATATATACATATATATATATGTATATATGTATATATATAAGGACTTCCTGTATAAAGGCTGAGTTTGCCCCAGTTCCCAAGAGCAGAGGCAGTCACTCTCCGGATTCACCTTTCCTCTCCTGGATTTATCCTTTCAATAAATCTCTTTTAAGAGATTTACTGCCTGCTGTGAGGAGGAAGAAGATGAAGAGAAGAAAGAAGAGGCAAAGAAGGAGTTGAGTTTAGTCTCCTTGGCTCCTCAGCTCCTCAGGGGTTGGGGTAACTCTCCGTGGGAACTGCATCATGTTAACCAACAAAAAAACATCAAAAGCAAAGCTATAAAGTTTAGGGGAAATCTGAATTTTGAGAAAAACCTGTCACTTCCTCCATCATGAATATGCTAAATTATTAGATATCTACTTTAAAATATTTTCAGAGGAGACCAACAGAGAAATAATCACATAAAGATATTAGCAGTGTCTTATATCACAATGTTGAAATAAAATTGAGATTTTGAAAAATAGCATATGAGTAGAATAAAATTTAAATAAATTAAACTGTCAAAGTGAGATAAAAATTAATGCATTTGTATTTATTTGCATTACTTTATGCATTTGTATTTATGCATGTCAAAAATGTCCTTATTTTATTATTTCACCTACAGAGCTGCACACTTGAGAAAAGGAAAGATTGATCTCACTTTGTATCTTTAAATGTTATAGCAGTTTTAATTGAATGGCCCTCAAAGGCTCATTTATTTGAATGCTTGGTCCCCAGTTGGTGAAATTGTTTGGGAAGGATTAGGATGTTTGGCTCTTTTGGAGGAAGTAGGTTATTGTGGGAAGCAGTGATTGAAGTTTCAAAAGCCGCCACCATTCCCATTTAGCGCCAAGGAGCATGCTCTCTCTCTCTCCCTTCCTTCCTCACCCTCTTGCTTTCTCTTTCTCTCTGCTTTGTGCTTGTATAGGAGATATAAGTTCCCAGCTATTGCTCCAGTGCTATGCCTACCTGTCTGCTGCCTACATTGGTGGTGATGGATTCATCCTCTGAAACACTAAGCCCCCAATAAACTCATTACTAAGTTTCCTTGGTCATAGTTCTTTGTCACAGCAATTGGAAAGTAATTAAGACACATATAAACCACCTTTTTGTATGAATCTTTCAGTACACAGGTAAACAGCCATGGTTGAACTCTTAGGTACTTCTCCCATTTTATATATAATTCACCTAAGACAACTAAAACACACAAAGTTCATAATTACTAGAGAAGAAATAGAATAGAACAAAACAGAGAGTTCAATTGATGAGAGACAGAATCCAAAGCAAGGAAGGGGAAGAAGTCAAGTGGGTGGGTTTCTACTACAATTTTCTCGTTTTTCTCCCTCTCCTTTTCTCTCATATGTTCTCTCTCTTACTTCCTTCTCTGTCTCACCTTTCCTTTCTGACTTGTGTGTGTGTGTGTGTGTGTGTGTAAAATAGAGCTTTATGAAGATGCTGTGTGTCCTTTGACTATACTAAATTATAAAATGAGAAAGCTGAATAACATAAAATTAACAGACATAAGGATAGATGTTCACTGAGCCAGAAGAGACTTACTCTTAGAGTTGCCTATCACAACGGCCAGAGACAGACTTCCTCTCTGATGTCAGAGCGAACACAGAGTAATAATGATATAAAATAGAGATTCTATATGCAAAATTCCATTTGTGTACTGCGCTCCTCCTTTGAAAGGAACTTGACTCAAGAGGGGTTGTACCATATGTTCTGTCTTCCAGGAAGTGTACAGCAAAGGCTGAGCAATTATTTGGGGGATTTAATGAATTTTGACAGGCAATCTTCAACCTCAAGCCAGAACTTCTGTTCTTTCTTCCACAGAAGGTTTTGAAAGTGAATTATATGACTAATTACCTAAAATCTTTACCTTGTCACTAACCTCAAAAGTCTTATGTATAATATTAATTTTCCCTCTCTATGGCAATATTATATCATAGCTTCTATACCAGAAAGTATAATCAAAATAATAGAGAATGAAAATAATTTTATTCAAAATACTCTGGAATGTTTTGCTTTAAAGCCATCCTAGAATGTGATTTTCACTCAAATCCTGTGCCCAGTCCTCATCATATAGCATGTTTGGTTACAGAATCCTTTTATAGTTTACAACTCCACACTAAAAATAAAAATGAAACTTAAAATAAGTTCTCTTGTGTTTCTTGAAACATTTCCACAAATCATGCAGATTTGCTCAATCATTTCCTCAGTGTTCTACAACATAAGAAGTGTACATTGCCAATTTGCTCTTTAAAGCAGCAACATATAGGGAAACTGAGTCCCTTTGCAAAAGTAGATTATTGACATTCAAATGCCATCTTACATGATAATCCAACAGGAAACACTCTCTGGAGTCTACAAGAGGCTGTGGGTATTTGTGAGGCTGAAATATCTCTTTAAATTTCTTAATATGCTGTGTTTTTTTTTTAAACTTGCAGCAAATATGCATAAAAAAGAGGGATAGGATCTTATTTCTCTGATGAAAACAAGTAAACTTGGGGCAATTTATCTTTCAAAGCATATTATGGGGCATTGCCAGCAGGCCACAGATGCATACCCTATGAGAAGCCTGAAGAGACATATGTGAGAAGGGCAAATGATTTAAACTGCAGTGCAGTAATGAGGTGTCAACCATCCTCCAGATGAATGATTCAAATATTTATATTAACAAAGAAAAAATCCCACATGCAATGTTTTTAAGCTTAGTTAATAACAAGAAATTTCATTTCACATATTTGCATGAAACAAATACATTGAGAGAGGCATGGTAAAGAAATGAAGAGAGGATAGGACATTATTGCATAATGAAAGATGAGATAGATACTATTTAATATTAGGTCTATCAATAATTCAATATCTCCCTGATTTGAAGACAATTAAATTCAAACATAAACATGAAAAAGGTTTAAGTGATTTTCTGCTTCCTGTCTAGTTTCTATTTTGTACAAGCCCTACCTCACCCCACCCCTCAAAAAATCCTAGTAATCATGTCAAGACCAACAATGTGTTTTTTCATGTTTCCTTGTCTCAGAGCTTAGGGACACTGAAGAACCATGTTTGGATCATGCCTATGATTCTTGAATTACAGGCCAAATAAAAGTGAATCAATTGGCAAATTCACACAAAAGCCAGA
Organism: Psammomys obesus; assembly: GCF_907164565.1. Classification (NCBI taxonomy): domain Eukaryota; kingdom Metazoa; phylum Chordata; class Mammalia; order Rodentia; family Muridae; genus Psammomys; species Psammomys obesus. Next base: position 41,177,602 of record NW_026585895.1, on the reverse strand, counting down.
GGGCTTCTTTTACAAACCTAGTATGAAGAGCTATCCCCTATTTCCAAAGACAGAGAGGATACCACGTGGAAGAAAATCCTCGGGACACTAACAGTCACGTGAGTTGTTAAATGTTGGAGAAGACATATGCATCTGTTCAGGAAAACCTTTGAAAACTAAGCTTTTACAGTGTGATTCTTTAGATTCCACCACCTTAAATAAAGCCCATTATTGTTTGTCCATGTGCATTCCACCTATTTAGAGAGGGGCCATGGGTTTTTAATCATTTTAGTTATCCCTTAGTACTCAATAAATATTTATGGAATTAATAAACAAATTCTTTTTTCTTTATTTTTAGTTTTCATAGTCCTCCCTCATTCCCTCCCAATTCAACCCTCCCTCCCTCATCTCCTCCCTGCCGTTTCCAAGTCCACTGCTAGGGCACTTCCATCTGCTCCTCCCCTTCCATCTGACACTAGCTTATCAGGTATCTTCAGGACTGGCTGCTACATCCTCCTCTGTGGCCTAGCAAGAGAGTTCCTCCCTCGGGGGGGGGGGGAGGAGGTAAAGGAGCCAGTGGTTGAGTTCATGACAGAAATAGTTCCTGTTCCCCCTACTAGAGAAACCCAGTTGGTTACTGAGCTACCATGGGTTACATCTGAGCAGGGATCCTAGGTTATATCTATACATGGTCCTTAGTTGGAGTATCAGTCTCATATAGGACTCCCATGTCCTGATATATTTTGTCCTTGTGGAGCTTCTGTCCTCTCCTGGTCATATTAACCTCCCTTTTTATTGTTTGATTCCCTGAACTTTGCTGAAGGTTTGGTTATGAGTCTCAGTATTTGCTTTGATACACTCCTAGGTAGAGTCTTTCAGAGGCCCTCTGTGGTAGGCTCCTGTCCTGTTACTTCTTTTCTCCTACTTCCTGTGTCCATCCCATTGTCTTTCTAAGTGAGGATTGATCATCTTATTCTAGGTCTTCTTTCTTGTTTATCTTCTTTAGGTGCACATATTTTAGTATGTTTATCCTATCTTATAGGTCTATATAAGTGAGTATATACCATGTGTGTCTCTCTGTTCCTGGGATAATAAACGAATTCTTAATAGAAATTGTCTGTTGAATGATAAAGATAACAATTTTTGTTATTGTTTTATTAGCTAATACTTTTCAATGACTACTATGTTGTTTTAACTTCCTGTGGTGGATTGAATAAATTTGGTTCCCATAGACTCCTGTGCTTGAATGCTTGGCCCAAAGGTAGTGGCACTATTGGGAGGTGTGGTCTTGTTGGTGTAGGTGTGGTCTTGTTGGAGGAAGTGTGTCACTGTGGATCTCTTATACTCAAGCTATGACCAGTGTGACACACAGTCTCCTCTGCTCCTGCAGATCAAGAGGTGGAACTCTCTGCTCCTTCTCCAGCACCATGTGTGCCTGGATGTTGCTATGCTTCCCACCATGAGGATAATGGACTAAACCTCTTAAACTATTATCCAGCCCCAATTAAATGTTTATAAGAAATACTCGGTCTCATAAATAACAAAACCTTAATTATGACATTCACTAACATGCCTGGTTGTAGATTATATTTTGTAAAGCAATGCATACTATTGGCATCGTCTGCTTTAACATAGATTTACTGAGGACCACAGGCATGAGCTCTTTGCTCTCTTTCATTTCATTCGGGATAGTTAATCAGCTGGAAAGGAAATGTGGGGTATTAGACTTATTTATTAAATTCTTATCTCAATTCTCAAGGAAACAGATTTGACATAATATTAAAGTAAAATTATCTTTTTGTATAATTTTGGTTCTTTTTTGAGAAACTTTAGAATTTGTAGAAAGTTAGAATAATGATAACAAATATTTAAGGAATGCAGAAAGCAAAAGGCACAGAAAGAAACAAAATAGTGGACACCATTGAAGTAAGAAAGCATAGAGAAGAAAGGAAAAGGTAAGAGCAGAGAGGTCAGTGGTTATTTTATCCTGTTCTTTTTGTGTATTCTCAATGTGATGAGCAATTATTATTGACTTAATATAACTCTAAATAGTTTAATTAACTATCAATCTTTAATGAGATTGTATACATTTAGAAAATTACTGACCCTCTTTGGTACAATTGACATGTGTTTCATCACTGAAGTCTCCGCAGTCATTGTCACCATCACAGGCCCAATGCCTTGGTATACACCGGCCACTGGAACATCTGAACTGGTCCTCAAAGCAAGAGTGAATACAGCCCACCTCATCACTCCTATCTCCACAGTCATCCTCTGGAAAGAAACACCACACGCTAGTAAAAACTAATGTGGATGAACATTTCTCTTACATTTATATTTTCTGTGCATGATTTTGGAAAAGGAAAAATAAATTCTCATGACCAGCATTCCCAATGAAGTCAATTGGTCTCCTGTTATACATTTTATACATTTCTTCTGATTTAGCAGTAAATGCTAAACCAAGAGAAAGCACTGACTTTGGATTTTGCAGTTTAAAATCTAATTCATTTAGAGGCAACTGACACTGACTAACTGCCTCTCTTCGACAACAGTTAAGAGGGAAGTAGTGACTATGGGAATGCTAAGTGATACAGTGGAAAAGAATTGTGGTGAAGTTATTACTTGAAGCTATCATCTCTGTGCTTCAAAACTTGTAGCTGTATCTTCTATTCCATGCCTTTGTCTTTATTCTCTGGCATGATGGTTTATTGTTCATTCTTTCCCTGCTACCTTCACAATCCATTTCACATATGGATTCACATGTGAAAACTATATATCCACATTAAAAATGATTTATGCTCAGTATTGACAATTGTAAGAGGGAAAGGAAGGGAAGATAAAAAGATGGTGAATTAAATGAAACTAAAGGACATTGATTAATATATGATTCATTTACCTGCATTTAGAATGACTTGGCATAGTGATACAATTACATATAAGAACAAAATACTTGTACATAAAAAGCAAGGTGACAGAGCGAAGGTCTTCTGGATAATTGCATAATAATTCATAAACTGTCAATGTTACATAAATGCTTTGGGAACCTGAATTGTCCAGGTCATTTCCTTAATTGTTCCCTTTATTCATCTTTGCACACTTAGTTTATGTCCAGAATAATATCTGAAAATGAAGCTCTATCAGAGTCCCGAGGGACAAATATCATGCTCCATTATCCTTAACACTGATCCCCAGTGACAAGCCAGCTTCCTGCTCACCACTTTTCTTAGCCACTTTGCTTGGCTGTGAAAGACTTGCTTGCAAACTCCCTTTGAAGGAAGCCAGGCAGCCCAGACATCTGGGCCCCCTTCTGGTCAGTGCTCTGCAGTGAGCACTTGGTACTTGCCAGTGTCGCAGTGCCATTTGCTGCTGATGCATCTCCCACTCTTGCATACGAACTGAGTTAAAGGCTCACAAGTTGGAAATTCTGTGAAAGATGAAAAAGGGAAAATAAGAAACATTATGGACTATCCTTGACTTGATTGTATCAGAGCACTTGTCCTCTGCATTGGCACAGGGGACAATAGATTTAAAAAAAAAAAAAGACAGTGATTATAAGTTCTTAAGGCCACTTCTTAATATCCAAACTACACTTGAATGTTTGAAATGAGCAATTTCTAGCCACTATAAGCATAGGAGAATCATTGGGTGAATGACTGGGACTCATATTTTCTAAAATTCATGTGCAGGGCCATCCTTGTCTTGGTGAATGATAGCAACCAGAGCTCTGCTGTGCTGCTCCAAAATATTGCTTCTGCGCACAAACTGCAGGACTTTTCTGAATTCACAGAGCTGAACAGGATCATCAGGATAACATTGACCTCTGACGGTGCCAACATTGTAAAGTGAAATAAATGAATCAACTGGTGAACTCAGTTTAGTTGCTGCCAGATGTTTACAAAGACATGGACACTATGAATTCAAGTCTAAAAAAATGAGCAGATACCCTGAAAAAATAATTCAGATTTTTAATATTAAACTAAATCAATTAAATTAGATTAAACCAATTAAATAAAAATTTCTACTTTTCTACTCCTTACATAATAATAATAATGAACAATTATAACGATAAAAGGCAAACAATTAACATAGAAAATGCAATTAGCCATTTTAACATTTTACTAAATCCAGCACTAACATAATAAGAACTAATAATAATGAAAATTAAAAGAAAACATGATAGTAATTATAGAAAATTAATGTAATGAGAAGTTCAGACAAAAATTTGTACTAAGAGTTTTACCAAAAACAGTACTATCCCTCTTTATAGCTGGTAGAAATGATTCACCTAAAGATTTTTGGATTTCTTGTAGCTAAGCTTTTTATCTGAAGAAAATATGAGTAGAATCATAATCAGTTTTCTCTTTAAAAACATCTTACTTAGAATTTTAGCATATCTGATAGGAAAATACACTGTTATTATCATTTATATTCTGTGGGCTTTTTAAGAGCTATCTAAAGTAAATGCTGGTTGAACATGCTATAGTTAGGGTGGCTTTTTTTACAATCTAACTATATGTTTACATATCCATATCTAACTATATATTTACATACCTATTAGCTACTTACCTACCTACCATAGTTCTGAATTTGGGATTTTGAGCACTAGTTAATTTGGAGGGGAAATATGAAAACAACAAACAAACAAAACCTTCTGCATCAGCTTTAAAAGAGGAGAAGCACTGATGATATCCAATCATTTTGGACATAAGGTTTCTACGACTCAGAATGAAAGTCCCAGGTGCCCATGATCACCACCCACACTGGAATTCTCTTCCTCAAACCATACAGTCATTTCTGTTTCTAACATATTTTACTAGCAATTTTCTACATAACTCTCCATTTTCACCCATGATCTACCCAAGTAAATATTTTTATATTATAAAGAAAATTATATTATTTTCTTTATATTATAAATGTTTTCATTACGCAAATGAAAACATTCATGATTTTTAACAGACTTGAATTTTTAAGTGTTTATATCATTTTAGTATTTGGCTCCCAATTTTTGTCCACGCAAATAATTCAGCTTTGTATAGGGCAGAGACAGAATGCTCCTTTGGGCTCCCATATGAAAATCCTGGCATGGAGAAATGCTTATCATCCTAGTCCTGAGGGGGACTAAGGTAAGAAGCCTCCTGAGCCTTGCTGGCCAGCTGGCCTAGTCTAGGTGTTGAGCTCCAGGACTGTGAGAAACCTGAAAGAAAGAAAGAAAGAAAGAAAGAAAGAAAGAAAGAAAGAAAGAAAGAAAGAAAGAAAGAAAGAAAGAAAGAAAGAAAATTGACTTCTAGTCTAAACACACACGTGTGGGCACACACACACACACACTTTGCACATTAGTAACCACAAAAATACCTACTACATGTGTACTCACATGAGAGGGAGTGGTTGAGAGAAAGGGAAAGAGGGCAAGGTACAGAGAGAGAGGAAGGGAGAGAGAGAGGGAGAAGAGAGACAGAAAGAGAAAGAGAATTCTTGTCATAAAACCAGAGACATTGGGACATAAATATGACTCAAAGAATATAGTGAAAAAGAGACATATTTCAACAAAAAATAAAGGGATTCAAATGTGTGGAAACCAGGTCTCCTGACAGTCCAGCCAACCCAGTACTTTGAATGTTATGGTTATGGTGGGACAATTATGAAATCAATACCAGACAAGGATAGGCGTGAAGACCCTGCCTCAAAAAAAAAAAAAAAAGAGAAGTAAGTGAATAAATCTAAAACCAAAGCCATCTTCAGTCTCTTAGAAGATCCATATACCTTCTGCTCACACGGCATATAACATAAACACACACAAAATGCATATTGTTTCATCTTGGCCTCAAATTCATGACTCCTCTGCCCCAGCCTCCTGACTGCAGTGACTTCAGTGTTTCCTCTTCCCGCTTTCATGTTCGTGTTAGTTTAACATTTGAAGTGAGTATCTACATTTCCAAGTTCATTTTTGTTTATGATTCTTTAAAATACTGTCCTACATTTTTACGTTTGAAAAAGAACTAAGTACCATAGTTGCACCTTTCCTGACTTTATATTAGTACAGCGTCCTCAAGGCTCTTAACTAGGAAATTGGAAAACTGTCACCTAAGCAAAGCCTGAGTTCATGTCTGCATTGCGGAAACTGGTGGCTAGCCTCTGATAAGTGGAAGAACTACCATGTTCAATGTTGAAATTATTTTGTCTTCTGGTTGATAGTAGTGCCTAATGTACAGTGCATTTTAGGAAGAAGAAATAAAAGGTAGGAGCATTCATTTGCACAGGGTAAAAGGATACCTATCAATAATTTCTCACGTTCCTACTATGCCGGGGACCAAGAGCCCCAGGCATCTAGTTCTGGAAACTGGAAAATTACTGACGCCTGGGTATATAATCAACTTCAACCACCTGGAGGGGACTTCCCGAGAAGTTGCTAAACCACCCCCACCCTGACTGATTTTATCGATCCCAGGAAGAGCCATGGAATGTGCCACTTATGCAAGAGATAATTTGCCCCCTTTTCCCGCTTGGGAGGGTAGTCGCTTCCTTATTTCAAAAATATAAAAGTATAGCTCCAGCGAGCAATAAACAGACCTCGACAACTCATTGCCTGGTCTCGTTCCTTGTCTCTCTCCCGTTTTTCTTTCAGGCTTGGTTCTTCTCGGACCCCACGAATTACTAGGTCCTGCGGGTCGGGGCACTAGTACTAGTACCCAGTGTAGGCAGAAATGGTATCTACTTACAGTACACACTTTACCGTAAAACACTAATCACAGCTAAAGCCTCTTGAAGTTATTTTTTTCTGTCTTTCATACTAGTATTAGCTTAATACTTAAAATTAGTAGATAAATGTTAATTTTTGTACTGTGATCCATTAAAATACTTCCATGATTTTTTTTTATTTTTGACAAATAATTAAGTAAGCCTGATTTTTGTTGACTCCATATAAGTATACTTTAACTTTCAATCTTCCAATGCAAATTGTAGAACATTTGGAAACATTTAATGATTAATTCTACAAAAGACAAAGACTACAAACCAAAATGCCTCATATTTTATCCTTTTACGATTACATTGGGGAAAAGAAAATAATATTTTATCTTGGTGATTGTTTCAACTACATAAAAACGTTTAAAATGGATCAATGGGCTATTAAACATTTATTGTTATAGGTTGTTTGCTCAATTTATCTGTTATATTGTTTCTTTAAAATTTATTAGCATGTTTCATGAATGCTGTTGTGTAAATGGCTATAACTTTCTTTTTCAAAGAGTTCTACTTGCCTAGTGCATACAGCTTAGAAGAATGGTACCCCAGTACACCACTTTCAGATGCATTTGGGGGAGGGTGGGACCGGAAGGGGAGCAGGGAGGGGCTTATGGGAGGGTACAAAATGAATAAAGTGTAATTAATAAAAGTTAAAAAAATGATCTTGAAAAACTGAAAAAAAAATTCTTTTCTGCCTCTTATCGAATATCTCCTTCCTTCTTTCCCTCTAGAAGAATCTAGCTAAGTAATTTTCATTGAAATCTCAAGCTCATTAGCACATAGCTTCAACAATGAAAAAGACTTTTGTGACCAAGTGTGTGGGAGTTGAGAGACATTCATATGAAGTTAGATGATAAGGTCATAATATTATAGGAATCCAGGGTTAGAAAAGTAACACCTTAAGGAGACTACAATCACTCTTCCTTTACTGTTAATACATGGCAACTAGCGGGTTGAAATTGTCATTCCTAAGCCCTAATGAGAAGCAAATAATACACCTCACCCAAGGACACTGCCCAAGTGAAGCAAGGAGCAGAGAAAATTCAGAATTACTATGACTGCCATCAAAACACTTTCGTTTTTTATTCACTGCCATGATCATTACCAAGAACTTTTAATGACACTACAGTAGAGGAAGATTTGAGGAAGGTTAAAGTTTACATTCTTCATTTTGTTTTTTAATAGAAATCTGATTTTTACTTGCTGTAATGCACATAATGAGCTGTTGATATGGATTAAAGTAAATGATGCTTTTAAAAGTTATTGAGGCTGGACTGTATTTACTGAGAGAGACTGTTCAGATATTGCTACTTGCTGTGGTTCCCAAGGATTAGGACGCATATAGAACCTATTGCTTACTTTTATTGCTATTACTTTACTTTGACGTTAGTCTTGTTATCTCAGTAGTTTCTTTAATTGGATTAGTGTGGCTAATTGTGTACTTATCATGTCTATAAAATTTAGAGATGAAGAGCAATTCTGTGACCTGAGTGATCTTTGTACTTCGTAGGCATGGACTGCTTTTACAATACGCTATTTGTACTGTTTAATGTAAATTAAATAAATGATTTAAGTAAAATCAAAATAATTAATATGTGTGTGAAAATCAGTTTTCTAGTAGACATACAATAGCAGATGCATTTTAAAACTGTACACAGAATTAACTATTTTGAGTAAGCAGCACCATATAATGCACTTTTAATTTGATATATTCTTTAGGTCACATTTTAAAAGATCCAAGGATATAAAGATCTTGTAGTATAAACAAAGTATAGATTTTATGCTTCTTACTACTTTTCTACTTTTCTTTTTTTCTGTGGGGAGAGTGTTGGTCAGGGCTTAGGTGTAACCCTTTACATGTAGACTATAAACTTTGTAGAGAGATAACCCTGGATTGAGATTCTGACCTTATGAGTAATTAATGAGTGACTTACTGTAATCACTTAACATTTTGGGCCCTAGATTATTAGCTTGAATAGTAAATGAACAATGTGTAAAAGTCTGCTTTTTCAAGATGTTTATTTAGAATTTTATTACATATTGAGTTCCAAGTTATAGAAATAGATTACAGAGCATGAATGTATATCCTAGCGAGGCACAGTATATAAGGGGCTCATAATGTTTCATGCGATCTTTTCTTGATGACACGAAATGTAGTTGGAAAAATATTTGGAATGTTATTAAACACATGACATAAATATCTAATAAATGCTAGTGTATAGCTGTGAGGATACCACTGACTGAGATTTTTTCTGTGTTATGCAGGGTTTAGAAGCATTCCCATTCAGGCCAAACATTGCTCCTGGGCAGTGACAGGCAGGAGGGAAGCAGCAGCAAACACTGCCGCTGGGCCGCCAGAGGGCTTTCCGATATAAGCATTTAAGGTGTCATATGCGATAGGCTGCGGTTCATTAGAAGGTAAGTGTCAGATGATTTTGTTCTGTTGCAGGCTAGCAGGAGCCCTGAGAGCATTTCAGGTGTTCTACTTCACACTCTGATTGATCTGCCAAGCATATTGCACGTGCTTCTGGCTGACAGTATTTTCAAGTCATAGTACGTGTCTCAGAATGCACCTATCAAAAGATAAAGACAATCTGTGTTCTTGCGAAACACAGAAACATCACAAATCACTTGAGGTGGTTTTAACTTTCTTCTAGAAAGAAGTGCTGTAAAGGTGATGTGTTTGAAACACTCGTGTTAAAGGAGACCAACGGGAGGGAGGAGGGCAACAGAGTGCTCTAGATCCTACAGTACTCAGATCTCAGAGAGTCCTGAAGTGAAAGTGCACGAATACTTGGAAAAAACAAAGAATTTCAACAGGGCTCTTTTCACAAATGTCGCAGAATAGGTTTGGGAAAGCTTTTGACAATTCAGTGTTTAGACGACAGGGCCTTAGAAGGAAAAGAAAACAAAAGAGAGCGTGTAAAGAACAAAGCTAGTAAAAGTTCAAGAACAATAGTAAAATGCTGTGGCAATAGAACAGCCACAGAAGAAACAAATAGTAAATGCTTCAGTGTGTTGCCAGAAGTGTAAAAAACGGAAGCTAAATGGAGAGTTCACTATGCATCTGGTTGTTGCTTGCATATAAGAAATTATATTTTGCTTATAAATGGACACTTGAATATTAGTGTCAGTACTGAATAGGACACAGTACTGTTTTTATTAATTACAATTCATTCACTTTGTATCCCCCCTGTAGCTTCCTCCCTCCTCCTTTCTCAATCCTACCCTCCTTCCCTCTACCCCTCCCCCAGTACACTGATAGGGGAGGTCCTCCTCCCCTTCCTTCTGACCCTAGTCTATCAGGTCTCATCAGGACTGGCTGCATTGTCTTCCTCTGTGGCCTGGTAAGTTTGCTCCCCCCTCAGGGGGAGCTGATCAAAGAGCCGGCCACTGAGTTTGTGTCAAAGACGGTCCATGTTCCCATTATTAGGATATCCACTTGGACACTGACTTGCCATGGGCTACATCTGTGCAGGGGTTCTAGGTTATATCCATCAGTGGTCCTTGGTTGGAGTATCAGTCTCAGAAAAGATCCCTGTGCCTAGATTTTTTTGCTTTTGTTGCTCTCCTTGTGGAGCTCCTGTCCTCTCCAGGTCTTACTATTTCACATTTCTTTCATAAGATTCCCTGCTCTCTACTCAAATGTTGGCTATAAGTCTCAGCATCTGCTTTGAAACCCTGCAGAGTAGAGCCTTTTAGAGGCCCTCTGTGGCAGGCTCCTAGGACACAGTACTTTAATTCCACTTAAGATGTGGATCACAGCATGAATTTAGTATGTTGAAAGTCTAAACCCTGTTCTCATGGTCAATTAGCATCACCTCCTAGCAGAAAGCATGTGAGCTTAAATTTTTCACTGTGGATAAAGAAGCTTTGGTCTCTCCGAAAAATTGATAACAATCTCATTAATTTCACAACCCCTACTTCACAACTTGGAAGAAAAACGTGAAAAAAAGGTAAAAATTAATCAAAGTTGTTGTTTTTAAAAAAGTATCAGAGTTCCCAGGGAACATATCGCTAAACACAGCACACAAAAACAATATCTAAATGTTTTATGTCCTCAAAATTTAAAATTACAAAAATAAATTTCATAAAAGAATAAAAATGTAATGGAAATTTTGGTGAATGAAGTTCAACAGATTTAACCAAAACCAGCATTAGTCTGACAAGCTCTTCAGATATTTAAACATTAGCTCTGTAAAGATTAAAGATTGAAATCAGAGGAACAATAGAAGAATTTTAAATAAAATTTATTTAAATGATTAGGACAAAAATCAAATGAAACAGTAAAAATAAAGACAAAGATGAAAAGAAAACAATTGGGACATTTGATAATTAAAATAATTCTTGAATTACAAGTTGAAGGAAGAAGTTAAATTGCATACTAGTACACTGATGGTTTGACTTATATTTTAAAGTTAGGTTATGTTAGGTTTTCATAGTTTATTTTTATACATTCTTAGTTTTGATTAATTCACTTCGTGCCTCCATTTAATTCCCGCCTTAACCATTAACCCCAAGTTTCCATCCCTCTTCTTTCATGCTTAAAATAACAGTTCAATCAGAGGTGCTGTAAATGGACAGACAATGTTGCAGTCTGATACATTGAAATAAAGTATTATACCTGAAGTTGGGAGGTCATAGAAAGACATGGGAAATTGGGTAGAAGAAAATAGGGACTTGTATATGTGAAATAAAATCTTTAAAGAATAAACTTAAAAAAAAAAACAATGTTGACTAAACTGAAAGATCTAAAGAAGTTACCGTATGTACAAACTGAAAAGTAAAAAAGAAATGAAAGAGATACTCATGGAGCTACAATTAAACATTATAAAAACATGGTACAGAAAAATCTGCAAAAACATATTGAAATACTTTCTAAGTATATAAGAGACATAAGATTTGGGGAGAAACATAATAAGCTCTCAGACAAAACACAGCAGAAAGGTATGAATAGTGCGAACTATTTCATGAATCAGATTTGACTTGGAAAGAATTCACAGCATTAAATCAAAGGAAACAGATCTACTTCTCTCAGCAAAGCGATGTGACCTCTTAAGAAGTAATTCATTCCCTTTCTCAAAGCAAATGGAGAGTCGGACAGAGGTAAAGGGGCCAGAAAAACGTCACAGGAAAACTAAAAAATACCCTGACACTGAGGAAAGCATTAGGCGGACAACAGCACAGGAGCTACTTAGAGCTAAGAAGGCAGTGTTCTGCCCACACCTAAGGAGAACAAAATCCCTGAGAAGCTTGTACAGCAATTATGTTGAAAGAGTTTTGAGGGAGGTAAATCTATGAAGTTGTAGTTCTCAGTAGATGGGTGGAATTGAACATGTGTAAAGCTCCATATATTTTACGAGAAATGTGAGGTAAAGAATCGGTTGCCTGTGTAAGCAAAGGCTTTGTTGATGGAAATCTCTGCACATGACTAATGCTGATCCAACCAAACCTGGAACTTGAAAACTGAAATCAAGGGGCTGTTTCTCTGCTGTACCTAACTGTGACTATCACTACTACTGTCGTCATTATTACTATTTACCTTTCTAGTGAAGTAAAAAGTTTTCAGAGCTAAAGAATGAGATCATGTATAAAAGTGGCAGCTCTTCCTGGCAGCAAAAATGATTGGTATTAAAAGAAATCCATGTTTAATTCAACCCTAAAGCTAGTAAAAAAAATAGTAATATTTGTCACCCTAAGAAATGATTAAAGAAAGTAGTTTTAGTAAAAATTAAGAAAGTCAGTATGTGACAGATAAATGATTATTATCTCGTATACATTCACATTACAGTAAAAAATTCACATGGATTAAATATCTCATGTAAATTAACTTTGTCATGTACTGTAAAGCTATGCTTATGAACATTTCTTCTATGTTGAGTGTCTGTGTAATATCACATTCTTCACCAGAACAAGGATGAAAAATTTTCAATGTGAGAAAATATCCCTTTGAAATTAAATAACATTTAAAATTAATATGCTGTGCATCATTACATCACGTTTTTCTCATATTTATCCTAACACAGCAATAATTGATTATAGCTGTATGTAGGCAGAAGGAACTCATTAAGCCAGCATTCCTTGTTATCAGCATCATTGTTGCTATTTTGAGGGTTGGAACCTTTTAGAGCAAGGGCACTTTAGGACACATAGGGACTATTAGAGCAATGGGTGTGGGGAGGGACTCCCTTTCAGTGTTCCGTGATTAACTGGAGAAGTCAGATCACAACTCCAGTCCTACACTATTCAGGCATTTCCCTTTCTTTTCATACATAGGGAAAGCAAACAAGCAAGGCATTATGGCACATGCTTGAAATATCACATGCTTGGGAGGCTAGGTCAGGAAAGTTCAAGGCCAACCAAGGCACAGGAACAGTACACCCATGTCTGGAGGGAATGGTGACACAGTGAAAGTAAGGCATTTAGAAGCAGAGGTGAATGACTCTTCTAAGAGATCCTTCCTAGCTTAACGAAAGAGATAACTGCTTTTTTCACAGTGCCAGCACTGGACTCAGAGACATTTATGATTATAAAGCATATTCTGTTTCTGTTTGATATGAGGTATGTTAAAGATTGGATGTTAAACACCATATACAGAAGGTAAATATCTTGCTCCTGGACCTTCATTTTTAGCTTTGTACATGGCTTTGTAAACCCTGCTCTTGTGCATTCTAGCTATAAAATTTCCTTCTCACATATAAAAACATAGAAGTTCCTAACAAACAAACTATTATGAATCTTCACACTGTTCAAACCTGGATGCATATTAGTGCTCAAGAATATGAAATAGAATGACTAAGGCTGGTCCACTATGGGAGCTAGAAAGATGGCTTAATGCTTTAGAACACAGGCTGTTCTTGTGAAGAACCTGAGTTAGGGTCCTAGAATCATGTCAGGTAGCTTACACCTGCCTGGAACTTCATGATGATTCAATGCCTCGGGGCTCCTTAAGTCTTGCATTCATATCCTCCCATGTCCAGATACATGTACAAACACATAGTTAAAAAGAATAAAATTTTACAGAGAAGGAACTTGTAATATTTTCAAAGATCCATCCACAGGAAGGCAGTAGCGCTGATCCTCATAGGACATGATGGCTTTCTCATAACAATCAGTGTACATTTACAAATCACAGTACTTGTCCTTATCTGTAAGGTTTTATTCCAAAAAGACAAACAGCATCAGCGAGTGCTTCAAACCTGCACTGTACCCAAACCCTAACAACGACATAGGAAATGATAGGCTCATATTGCCACTGCATCATCCATAGGTAGACCATCAACTCAATCAATCACTCTGAGGCTTTGTTATGTAAATGTATTTTGGAACAATGCTGGTGAAGAAGATTGGACTTGAGGCATTGATCACTATTGGGCACTCAAGGTATTCATTTATTTATTTGTTTGTTATGATATTTTTTTGAGATAGTTTCTCTTGAGTCCATGGTGGTTTGCTATGTAGAATAGGCTGGCTTGGAATTAACAGTTATTGTCCCAGCTCTTCCTCCTAAGCATTGGGAAAAGAAATGTACCACTTCATTAGGCAGGAGCATTGAAGCCTGCCAAGGACTTGAAGAGGTCACTTAAAAGTGACTTAGAAAATAAAATTAGCACTGATATTAACCTACTAATGGAAACAGAGAACAAAAGAATGAGTAGTTTAGTTAACTAAATAGCAAGACAATTTCCCTAAACACTGATTTGATGTTGGGAGAGCGTGTATTTTCTCTTCAGTTCTCATGAGAGCAATGAGTTAGGTTGTGTGTGTGTGTGTGTGTGTGTGTGTGTGTGTGTGTGTGTGTAAGAGAGAGAGAGAAAGTGAGCACATGTATATAGTCTATGTGTACCTGTGTGAAGGCCAGAGAAGATATTTGAATATTCTGTTTTATTACTCTGCCTTAATTTTTGAAATAGGGTTTCTCACTGAGCCTGTACCCAGGCAGGTGGCCAGAATGTCCAAGTAACCTCCCAGTACTCATCCTCCCCAGGTCTGTGTGACCAGAGGTGCTGGGATACCATCTTAGGGCATCATGGTGCAGCAGAAAGTGATCCTACCCACCAAGACATCTCCTCAGCCCAAGTTATTGTTATTGTTCTTATTTACATTAAATAAGTAAGTAAATACATTTCAGAAAAAATAGTTTCTTTCAATGTTATCCCTGGGATAGCAAAATATAAACAATAATACATGAAGTCTTAGATTAAATTAACAAACCAGATCAATATATATCTATGAATCTATTCCTCTATCTATATATCAGAAGAAATTTATAAAAAAACAAATGAAAGTACCTATTTCTTATAGTCATGAAAGAATTTCAAAACATTTTTATTTTATTGTGAAAGAGTAAACCACAATAGATGCCAAGAAAGAATAATTGCATACTTTACTCCACATCACAATTAAATAAAATAAATAACATCTTTATGTAAATCATAAGTGATTGGCATGTATCCTTGCATGTACAAATATTTTGAAATAAATTTCTGAAGCTGATCATTAACTAACATTGTACTAATTAACTTTTGTAATAGCACGCCAATTGAAATGTCTGTGTTAGTAAAGTTCACTGCTCTACACATTACATTTACTTCATTAATATAGTTTTATTATTGCTTTTTTGGAATACCAAGATATAACCAGATCTTGCATTAGCATAACAATATAATATTACTTTCTATAAATGCATATATTATGGTCTAGGCTTACAATATATTTGAAAACTTAAACAATTTTGGATTATATATATTATAGTGAGGAAGAAGTCAAAGGAAATGCATAATTAAAAAAATTAATCAACCATAGTTAAACTAGTTTTATAAATTATGCAAAATTTTATAATTTATTCTAAAAATTAGAAGTTGCAACATAAAAACTTGCCTGAGAGCTAATTATGGCTGCTATTTTAATGGTGACATGGGTAACGTGGAATGACTACTCCTTTTCTGTTCACAACTGGCCACATCTGGTAGTTGTACATTTTCTACTTACTGATGGTCCCTTAGGTCTCTTTCCTCACCTGTCAGGGCAGAAACTGTGTCCTCTCACTTTCAAATCAGCCCTTGAAGCCTTGCAAGGCAACTAAGAGAAGTCATATCCTGACCAACTTTCTGATTCTATACCTTAGAAGAGATATGCTCAAATTCTGAACAGTTTTTGTCCACAAAATAAGCACAAACTAAGGAGTCAAATCTGTAAAGTTTGTCTGTTACACAGGATGTCAAAGTTAGGAGGCCATGCTCTGAGAATGTGATATGGGAAGAACATTTTTTTTTAAATTAGGTGTGGTATTTTCTCTCATGACTGAAAGGAATGAGGTGCTGATGTTGCTCACCTGATGCAAAAGGAAACTAGGTACCACACTTGGGAGCACTTTAAAGGTAACTGGCCTCTAAAAGGTAACGGTTTTGGAAGCAGGTATGATGGCACACACCTGTAATCCCAGATGCAAGGGCAGGGAAATCTTTTTGAGTCCAGACTGGTGGACATAGAGACTTCAGACCATTCAGGGCATTAGCCTTGGGGAATATATGACAGGTGATTCATAGAGAAGAAGAAAAAGAAAGAAAGAAAGAAAGAAAGAAAGAAAGAAAGAAAGAAAGAAAGAA
>NW_026585895.1:41153117-41161264 GCF_907164565.1 Psammomys obesus | reverse complement strand
GAAAGAAAGAAAGAAAGAAAGAAAGAAAGAAAGAAAGAAAGAAAGAAGGAAGGAAAGAAAGAATAAAGAAGGAAGAAAAGAAGGGAGGGAGTGAGGAAAGAAGGAAGGGAGGAAAGAAGAGAGGGAGAAAGAGAAGAAGGAAGGAAGGAACCAAGGAAGGAAGGTGTCATGACCGTCTAATGACAGGAGAAAAGAGTCCTGAAAGTTATTGTTTGAACTCCACAGAGAGCCACACAGGCACAAAATTAATAAAGGCATGGAAAAGCATTGCTTAGAAGAAAAGCAGTGTATTAAGACCCACTTAAGAGAAAAAACTTTGAAATCAGCGATGAACTACATCAACCAAAATCACTGACACAAAACATGAACAAAACATGAACGGAGCCAGTTTTCAAGATTTTACCTTCACAGCATAACTGCCATATCCTGGGTCACTGCAAGGCTTCAATATGATGCTTTTTAAAAAATATTTAATTTAACATTGAGAGAATGAAGATTTGGAGAAATGCTTATAGATGTGTATGTGCTGGGTTTGCTGTTGTTTTTGTTAATTTGACACAATATAAAATTTGGAGAAAGGAACTTTAATTGAGAGAATTCCTCCATCAGGCTTCCTACAGTAAAAACTGAGGGGCTTTTTTTTTTTTTATGGGAAGGAACAGCCTGCTATGGGCAATGCCACTCCTGGACAGCTAGTCTTGGGTTGTTTAAAAAAGCAGATGGAGCAAGTCAGGAGGAACAAGCCAAGAAACAGCACTCCCCCAAAACTTCTGCCTCAGCTCATACATCTATGTTCTGCTTGAGCTCCTGCTCTGAGTTCCTTTAATGATGACTGAAAGCTGACAGGCGAAATAAACCCTTTCCTCCACAAACAAGTTATGTTTAACCTCTGGGACATTCTCTAACCACTGATGTTTTACTCTTACAGGAATTTCAAGGACATCCTTTGCTGGGTCATTTCTGGCCTGCACGTCTTGTTTGTGTAAGAAGCACCTAGAGAAAGGGGGTCAATAATAGCTCTTGGCAAAGTGTTCCACAAGCCTGAATACATATTAAAGTCATCAGGACACAAGATAAAGACTGCTGACCCTGTAATCTCTGGAGATTGAAAACACAATTTCACTGTGTGAACTGGCAAAACCCGCTTGTCCACCACAATCATCCCCTATGAAAGAGCATCAGTCTCTGCAGAAATAAGCCATCATAATTGTGCTTTTTTTATTTTTTATTTCTGTCTGTGTATATCCAGGTTGAACTTAACCAATTAAATTTGTTGAGCATGCAGAAATCACAGGCTTCAATCTATTTCTTCAGGCTAATCATCACATGAACTGCCTTCCCCCCAAAAGCAGATAATTTAACTTCTCCCAAACCTCACTGGGCAGGAATGTTTTGGGAAAGGTAGGGATGAAATAGTCTGGAGAGCTCCCTGTAGCAAGCACTGTACATGCTACACAAGCTGAGCCTTGTGTAGGACAAACGGGAAAGCCAGAACTAGGCCAAAGCATCAACAACTGCTTTTCCCAATTCACCTTCAGAGTCTAGTCTGAGCCCCAGCTGCTGGTTTTTCTTGGTACGAGGGAGCTGCCACCCCAGAGATGCAGATAATATCATATGCCCATGAGGATAACAGCAGTTCATCTTAGCAGAAGACTGCCTACCTTTTGAAAGCAAATCTCCTAAGAATGTTGAAGCAGGAATTTCATAGAACAATGAAGACAAAATGAGGACGTGGCCTAAGGTACAAAGCACATGTTTGTAAGCGCGGTGAAAACAACCTCTGGATTTCCTTTGGGTCTATAATTTTTTTTTTTTTGTCGTTACTAGTTTTGTAATTTTTATTTTTGTATTAATTACAGTTTATTCACTTTTGCTTCCCAGCTGTAGCCTCCTCCATCATTCCCTCCCAATCCCACCCTCACTTCCTAATCTCCTCCCATGACCCTCTCCAAGTCAACAGATAAGGAAGGTCCTCCTCCCCTTCCATCTGATCCTAGCCTATCAGATCTCACCAAGATTGGCTCCATTGTCTTCCTCTGTGGCCTGGTAAAGCTGTTCTATAATTTTAATGATGGTATTTATTTTTATATTGGGAGTCCAAAACAAAATTAAAAATTAAAAAGACAGAAATTAAAATTAGGTTCCTAATTTATCTTTTTATTGAAACTAGCTGCCTAAACCAAAAAAAGGAACATTTTAGAAAAATATTTGTATAATGACAACAATTTTACAATTAATAGAAGATGGGAAAGATAAGGTTTTTTTGTTTTTTCTTTTTTTTTTTAATTATACTTTATTTATTTTGTATCCCCCCATAAGCCCCTCCCTCCTCACCTCCCGATTCCACCCTCCCTCCCCTTTCTGCATGCATGCCACTCCCCAAGTCCACTGATAGGGGAGGTTCTCCTCTCCTTTCTGATCTTAGTCTATCAGTTCCCATCAAAAGTGGCTGCATTGTCCTCTACCGTGGCCTGGTAAGGCTGCTCCCCCCTCAGGGGGAGGTGATCAAAGAGCAGGCCAGTCATATTATGTCAGAGGCAGTCCCTCTTCCCATTACTATGTAACCCACTTGGACACTGAACTGCCATGGGCTACATCTGTGCAGGGGTTCTGGGTTATCTCCACGAATAGTCCTTGGTTGGAGTATGAGTCTCTGGGAAGTTCCCTGTGTTCAAATTATCTTGTTCTGTTGCTCTGCTTGTGGAGTTCCCGTCCCCTCCAGCTCTTACTATTTCCCACTTCTTACATAAAATTCCATCAAAGCAGATGCTAAGCCTGATGGAAAGATAAGTTTTTAAAATAGAAAAATGTTCCAAATTCTCATTACAATTTTAAAATGGGTGAAAAGTATGAAACTACATGATGAAAACAGGAAGTAGACACTGGTCTGGAAGTTTAAGGTAGAGACCAATAATGCTGCTGTTCCCAATGTACAATTCCTTGGATGGAAGCTTGACTTCATGGTTCTGTTCTGGGCATACGCCAGCAATTTCAAAGAACTCTTCTTCCTGATTTAGCTTCCTCCTCATTTCTCTCTATTTATTCCATCCCCTACCTGAACACTGTATGTGAGAATGGTACTCATGTTGGCCAAGTGAACTCACAAGCCTGCTCCCCCCATGTGTCACCTCAGCTGTGGCCCTCATACCCTAAAAGACCCGTTCACCTGTAGCGTCCTGGATATCAGTTTCCAGCATCCTGCTGTGCTACACAGGCACTCTCTTTAATGTGGCTTAATCTCTAACCCAAAACTCATTCTGACCTCTCAGGGCCCACAAATTTCTTTCAATAGCTTATGAGACAAAACCCCAGAAAACACTGGCTTGGGAGCCTCGTGTCTCTAGTTGTATTGAAACTGTTCAGCACCTTATTTCAAAAGGTCATGCTCATTAGAGAGGGCGAAGCCTCCATTACACTCAAAGACTCATGGGACTTTTCTCCTGTCACAGGAAGAGGTGGAAGTTTGTATAAATATCTGTCAATAATATTAGGTAAATATCGCTAAAGGGTTTTCTTAGGAATTTAGAGGGACTACTTGATCATTAATGAGAATGATAATAATCTTCATGCTGAATGAACTCAGTGTTTTGCAGATGTAATTTTTTGAATAAGAATATATCATGAAAATGCCATGAACAGAATACTCTCACATCTCATAATATTTTGAGAACTATCCGCATAACATTTTTGTCACACATAGAAGATGATGGCAAATTCAGATGGATGAATAATTACTCAAATCAATAGTACAGTGATATAATTTAAATTATTAGGTTGATTTTCTACAGAGGTATGTAATTGGTTATTTATAAAATAATTCACATTTTAATTATGATTTGGCTAAAATCTTAAGGGTATACTTAATACATATATATTATTTTTCTTTATTATTATATTTGTTACAATTTATTCACTTTGTATCCTGGCTGTAGCCCCCTCCCTTACCTCTCCCCCTCCCCCCTTGTCCCTCCTCTAGTCCACCATCTCAAAGTATAGGAAGGTGTTAAATAATCTGCCAAGGGAGAAATGAAATCAATAAACCTACACCGCCACTAACTACAACACTAGTGAGCCCAAGAAGATTTGCCTAATGGTCCAGTAACGGTATGCTCATCTTGTGGATGCCTAGAAATTGTCTAATTGGACAATCAATTGTTGGAAAATCATGTCTGGTACTATAAACCTACATAACGACCATGGGTGGAGATTCACAGACCCTTGAGGAGAGCTTACTATTGTCATTTACTGAAACCAATATGATTTACAACTGTATTTTGAATACTTATCCTTACTCTGGCTCATCATTTCGGATCTCAAATTAAAGTATCTTAATTTTGCAGCAGATGGAGGCTTCTACAGAGAAGCACAGTTGCTCAAAATTCATATTAATAATTATCATCTGCTACCTGGCCAAATTAGTATATCTATAACAGAAACTTTGACCTCAAGAATCAGGCAACACTGCTGAGGAGAGGATGGAAATATTGTAAATAAGGTGGTTCCTGGAGGCGGGGACTAAAACAAACATGGAGAAGAGTGCTTACTGGCTTGCTCCTCCTATCTTGTTTCTATGGAGCATGGTACCTGCTCAGGGGTGGGATCACCCACAGCAAGCTTAGCCCTACCATATTGACCATTACTCAAGGAGATGGCCACAGAGTTGTCCATCATTGACATTGATGGAAGCAATTCATCCATTGAGGTCTCCTCTTTCCAGATCAGTTTAATTTGTTTAAAGCCAAAAAGGACTAACCAATGAAGAATCTGGAAGATTCTTAGGTATGCTCAACTCTGAGAATGCTTCCATTAAAATAATGGTTCTCAAATTTCAACAAAAACGAATACCTGTGAAATAAGTTAAAAATATTTATTCCTGAACATTACAAGGAATCTCATTGAACTTCCTGGAATGAGCTGTGGATTTTAGTTTAACTTATGAAAATCCTTTGCTACTTTATTGTGTGATAAAAGGGGAAAAAAGAGTTTTGATGTATTTCCTGTCTATTTTCTCCTTGTTCCACTCCTAAATTTGAAAGCAAGCTGTCCTTTCAAATTTTCACTTTTTGAACATTAAAATGCCTAATATTCATTTATGTGCTTTAATTGTACAATGACTACCAGACAAAGTACATCTTTCCCTTCAAACAATCAAAGTATTAAAATAATAGCTTGTTATTCAACCACACCAAAGAACATTTGACATTTTGTTTTCCTACCTAGAGTGAGAACAAAGGTTTACTGAATTCTGTCTGCACACTTGTACTTTTCACTTCAAAATATACAAGTCCTCAAAATATCAGGTTGCAGAATTATTCTAGTTTCCTCAGGTTGCCAAAACCTTATTTATCTATCTATCTATTTTTGTATCTATCTATCTATCTATCTATCTATCTATCTATCTATCTATCTATTTTTCTATTCTTTCAGTTAAACTTGGACACACAATAGTTTAATAACCAACATTTTATATGTACATTATTGTAATTTCTTCTTAGCGATTCTCCTTGCTTTGCCTCCATAGTTTGCACTCCATCATGTGCTCTTGTTCATTTCATCCTCACTTTACACCTTTTCTTCTCACATTTCCACTTGAATGAATGTTACTCTCAGTTTTCAGTAGCTCTTACTTTCTATCAGAAACAAATCTAATGATATGCTTCTGCGTATTTTAAATGTGAATTTAATATTCTTTTCTGTATAAAACACTAGCTATTAAACATGTCGGGGGCAAACCTCGGTTCTGATGTGGAAAATACCTGAGTGCAGACTCTTCCGTGTAGGTTCATGCCTTTGGGAATTTGCTCTATTACAAGATCAAACATAAAAAAAAAAAAAAATCTAGCCATGAATGACATATGGAAGCAGGAGCCACACAGACTACATTGATAAAGTAACATAGGTGAGAAATTTTTCCTTTCTTTCATTAAGAATCAATTTTTGTCATTTTAAATTCAGTGAAGAGATGTGTTGTGTCAGATAAATGTATTTTCTCTTATTAAATGAGATTGTTCCACCCAGAGTTTCTTGGTCAGCGTCTTCTTCTTTTTTTCGATATTATCTAAATTATTTTTATTTGAAATTACAAAGAAATAGGTAAGTGATTGTCATAGTTTACATGAAAAACTAAACAATTCTTACTTTTAGATTTTTCTTCATCATTTGATTAAAAGATAAAGACAAAATGAGAAAAAACACCTTGCAAAATTTGATTTTTAAAACAATGCATGATTATGTTTTTCTTTCGGTTAAGAAATTGTTTGGGATCACATATGAATATATTGTGTGAATAACACATGCTAATTTTTTAACAGTTCCAGCAGGAGATTAATAAAGTGGGCAAGTGAACAAAAGGCGGAGGGTCTGGAACTAGGTCATGGCTGTAAGAAACATGTAAAAGAACATTGTTTGAGTAAGTTCAGCTTACTTAACAAATCCGAAACATAGACTCTTTCTTTCGAAGTATTTCACTTTTTGTAATTTTAGCTGGATATTTAATGGGAAAATTGTAGCAAAGGATAGCCATTCAAGAGTTTGTATAAGTGGATTAATGATCACAATATAGAAAAAGAAGAAACGAAAGCCTAAATATCAATAGAAGAGAGTATTATTCCTGGAATTAAAAGCTTTTAAACTTTTATCTGTTTGTTTACTTTATAAATAGAAGATAATGTTTATAATGGTTCGACTTCATTTTCTAGCTCTCACTTTTAGCTCTTGTTTTCTTGGGTCAATATGTGAAAAATTGCAGCTTATTTACCGTTTGTTTTTATCTGTACACACAATTCTTTACACTCATCAAACTTTGATCGTACGGCAAAGCACAAAGCACACTTTCCTGTTAGGCCACAGAGGAGGACTTTGCAGCCAGTCCTGGAGATACCTGATAAGACAGGATCAGATGAATGGGGAGGAGGTCCCCCCCATCAGTGGACTTGGAAAGTGGCACAGTGGAGATGAGGGAGGGAGTGTGGGCTTGGGAGGAAATAAGGGAGTGGGATACAGCTGGGATACAGAGTTAATAAAATGTAACTGATAAGAAAAAAAATAAAATTAAAAAAAAACTGAAAAAATATGATACTTCTTGGACAGAAAATATTACCCTGAAATATGAGCCATTTTGTGGGTCCTCAGTTATTTTTACAAACATAGGATACAGCTCTTGATGTAAAATCAGCGAGCTTCAGCTCTGATTCAGGGACAAAGCCCTGGAGTGGGTCCCCATGCTCTAATAGATTTCTCTATACTCTTGCACATGTTGACACATTATGTGGATTCAGTGTGTTTTAAAGAAAAAACAGCATAGGGAGGTGTGAGAGAAAGTAGTACGGAGATGGGGAAGGGCTGGAGGAGGAGGAATGAGCGGTAGATTTGAGCAAAATGCCTGACAAAAATACATAGGATTCTCAAACAATAACAAGAGAAAACCAAGTGGATTTCCCGCTTTTTATATTTGTATTTTCATTTTGGGAGAAGAGGTGGAGGATAGGAAGGTGAATGGACAAAGAACAACAAAGTTGTTTAATACAACCTAAAAAAACTTATTATTTCTTATGCACCTAAAATAATGCAAAATGTATATAAAATATATGTACATATTTGAATTTGTTTGGCTGTCTGTCAGATGCTCTCTGACAGATAAAGTCACACACATGCATGCACACATGCACACACAAACACACACACACACATACATACACTCACACACTAACACACTTAGGACACAGGGCTCAGATCTTTTGAATAGATCTAAACTGAAAGCTTTGTTACTGCGGTCTAGTTTTTAATGGTACAAAATCATGTTATTCAAGCTGCTAAGGGAGAGAAGCAATTCATATTCCTGCCCAACTATAACACCTTTGAAACAAAACAGTGACCAGCATGGCATGATATTGATAAAAATGTGGTAAGTGGCCCTCATATGTTGGTGGTAACCAAAGGCTGTCTAATTGGACTTTAGGCCTACTAAAAACAAGAGAAAACATGCCTCATACTAAAAATGTAGCCAACTTCCTGGGACTAGTTAGGCCATGAACTTTAGAAGAGAATCAACAATCACTTCTTTGCAAGACAAGCATAATTCCTAGTTATATTCCATATCACACATATTCCTATATACACATATAAGTGTAGCTACTACCCTCCCCCCC